>NC_141053.1:15405142-15412642 GCF_041138505.1 Cibotium barometz
CGGTCGTCCGGGTAGAGGAGATTAAATAAAATAAAAGATGAAAATTTAATTGAAGTTTTTGTCTGCATTCCGTCATAATTTAGCAAGGTATAACTAATATTCAAAAGCTGAAATTTTCCCAGACTATCCAATATAGAATTCTTCTCCTAGAGCCACTACCCAGAATTCTAAGAATAGGAGAGTGCTACTTATGCCTTGGTCTTCACATCTATAAAGAAAGATCTCAAAACCAAAATCAGATTCTAAAAACCACTTTTATAAAACCATACGTGGTTTTCTCTCACACAGTAGTGGTATTTTGCAAGAAAGGTGACATTAATTCCTAGCCATTGATTCTAATCTCCATCCAAGGGTCTATATAAATCCTATAACCATTCAATCTTTGGCCCAAAGGTCTTCTATGTTCTCTCTCTTTTACCCTTTGGTTCCTTGTAAGCTTTTCCCCCTTTACCCTTTAGTTTCTGATGATTTAATCTTCTTCAAGAATGTACACCCAAGCTCTAATACCACTGTCAAAACGTCAAAACGGGTCCCTTTAATCTTCTTGAAGAAATAATTAGCAACTCATAAAATATATCAAAATTAAAACAAAGACTATTGAATTGAATTGAAAATCAAATCACATAGCATAACATAAGGCAAGAGAAAGAATAGCATCACCATCAGCACAAGATTGGGTGTAATCTCCCTCCCCTGACGTGTGTAACTCCACTCCCACACACTGTATTTAAATTATATTAATAAATTTAGCCCTTGGAGCCATACATAGCATAGCTTTTCCAAAATTGGGCTATTTACAAAATTGAACCTTAGTCCAATGCTTTTAAAGCATCTCATCAAAAATAAACCTTGCCCAATTAAAATTGCTAGTGGGCCTTATTACATAAAATGACTATGTGCACATTTACACCTATACATTAATCTCGTTCCCATTTGCATATTCCATTAAATTGAATCTTGCACAAATTAAATTAAACATATTTTGCACAATTATTAATTCATCAAAAATATGATAAAATATATACCTATAATAACAGGCTGGGACATGATGGTGGGTGATATGGTGTGAGTAATTACCGAGAAGGGTTTTCTCAGCCACACAAAAATCTTGATAAGAGAGAGAGAGAGAGAGAGAGAGAGAGAGAGAGAGAGAGAGAGAGAGAGAGAGAGAGAGGAGTAATAGTGAGCGGCCACACAATAGCCTCGTTCTCCATAATAGTAGGAGTAGCCTACAAAGAAGTAAATCTTGGCCACAGCAAGCCTGACCGTAGCACCATGAGCAAAATTGGTTGTCTGTGAGCAGACGCCATTGCTAGGCACCAAGCCACCAACAAGCACAAGCAAAGAGGGAGGTGCTCCATCAGCCAATGTAATAGCATCAAAAAACACAGGTCAAAGTGGATTTTTTCATTTTGAAAAAATAAAATAAATTTGTAAAGATTAAAACCCCTATCCTCTTAGGAGGTTGTTCACACGACTCTAAAAGGGCTTGTTCACATGGTTGTATCCATGGGCATGACTCCATGGCATTTAAAAAAATTCACAAATCTCTAATTGTTGTAAGTCACCAATATGAGCAAGCATGTGTGATGCATGAGACCAAGGAAAAATGTGTTTATCTAAATGAGTGGGAATCCTACCCTAACTACAAGTCACAAACAAGATGTAAAAGTGGGAATCCTACCCTAACTATACAAGTCACAAACAAGATGTAAAAGCGGCCAAATGAGCATGCTAGTTTGTGTGAAAATGAAGAGTAAATCCTTTGTAAAAACGCCGCAGTCAAATGAGTATGTGAGTGTATGTGTGCATGATAAAAGAAAAGGTGTATACATATCAAATCTAAGCATGCTAAAAGCACAAGTGCATGAGATAACAATAGCACATAGCATGGCATCCACACTAAAAGCATCAAGTGGCAACAAGAAGTATGATGTCCACACCAAAGAAGCTGTCAAGAGCCAAGAGTCAAGCCAAAGAACAAAGACCAAGTGCCAGGAAACATTCAACAAAGTGAAGAATGAAACGTCATTAATGAGACAATAAGAACAAGAAGTGGAGTCAAGGTCATAGTAACCAAGAGGCTACCACGATATTGACATCAACATGAGCAACAAGAAGCTACCACCACTACCCTAGCCATGTGTTGTAAAAGAGGGGTCACCATATGAGTAAACACCCATCTTATCATTGCATCTTGTTTGATATGTGTATCTACTTGACCACTTGAGAGTAGCCAATTGAGCACCCAGGGGGGTAATGATTGTTGTAACCCTAGTCTTAGAAGAGACTTCTAGACCTCAAAGATAGGTCAAGTCTCTATCAAGGGGGGGATCTCACTCTTAGAGATGACCTCTAGGCCTCAAAGATAGGTCAAGTCACCAGGGGGGTAAAAATATTTTGTAAAACCTCGCATCTGACCACCTTGAGTAGCCTAAAAATTTTGCACCAACAAGGGGGGGTGTTAAGAAATATGGTGCCAAAGAGCACAAGGAAGTGGTAGGGAGTGAGTTGAGTAAGCCAAGAAAGTGCAAAGCCTAGCATGAAGCCACATAAGCAAAGGGATTTATCCCACATTGATGTACAAGCCCAAGGGTGTACCTCCTCATATAAAAGGGAGCCATTTCAAGCAATGAAATCATATCACTTGCACAACATCTCAAGTCTTTTTTATGAGTACAAGTTTCCATCTTGTAACCTAACTGAACTTGAGTCTAATCTTAATTAGCACATACTCATGAGATGAGTCTTCTTCATTTTTATCCACCTTAGATCAGTGTTGTCATTAGAGAGTAGGATTAGTTTTTGATTAGATAGATGTTGCGATTAGGAGATCTTGATCGTCGATAGTTTTAACATATTTTAGTCATTGCAGTACCTCTCCCCCCTTCTTATAGGTATCTCCATTGTGATCAATGGAGTTCAGAGTATGCATACTCTCACGCTTGGACAGAGTGTCTTCATATGGAGGGGAATAGGATCCACACCCACTTGGCGCGCCTTTGTCCTCCCAGGATGGATTGTGATTATTCTTCGTCTAAACCCTCGCCCAAAGACTCTTCGAGTGGAGGGCAGTTCCGCAAGTTCCGCCTCACATAGAGATTGATATGCGGATAGTCTCATGGAACATTCAGGGTTTAGGGGGGACTTCAGTCCTTTCAAAGACGAGGCCTCCTCAAAGGAGAGATTCAGAGAGCTACAATTGGGGGACCTATTAACATTCTTTTCCTCTAGGAGAATCACCTTTCTAAGGGGTGCGCCCGCCAATGTGGGAAGATTTTACCAGGCAAGAGTCACACTTTCTGGTCTCTATCCTTCAGCCCTTCAGGGATGCAAGGAGGAGTTTGTAGTTCTATCAGTGAGAGCAACTTTTGCCAATAGTGATGACAGGCTCAGGAGTCATAGTTCCTGGGAGAGCACAGTGGGTTACCATTTTGATTAGAGAGGATTGTGTTGGCTTCCTCAGTGTCTATGCCCCGAACACCACTGCTGCTCTGCTGTGCAGGTAGAGCCCTCTTTTGGAGCACAGTCTGGAAATCCCTTCCTCAGACTGACTTTTGGTGCATGGGTGGAGACTTTAACATGATAGAGGCAACAAAGGACAGACCTGGAGGAGGCACGGTCACAGTCTTAGGAGCAGAGTACTCTTCCTAGGAGGAGATGTTAATGGCACTTAGGGGACATGACCCTTGGGATCTTCCAAAGTTTGGGCACAGCCATTGGGAGCCTTAGCTTCTTGAGATCGGATAGGAGGAGCACCTTAGCTTCTTGCGATCGGATAGGAGGAGCACCGTCCTCTAGTCTTGATAGGTTTTGTGTTGATGATTGGGCTTATGGCCATGGGGGCATGATTGGCATCTTGGCAAGCACTACTTTTTCAGATCACGCTCTAGTTATTCTATTCTCCAGTTATTCTATCCTTAGAGGACCCCTGGAGGCAAGACACGCATGTGAGCTCTAGGATTCCGAACAGCCTCATTCAAGACCATGAGATCTGCAGCAGCAGTAGGATAGGGCAGATATGGGCAAGATTGGACTTTATTTCACGCTTTGTTGCGTGCACATTAGGACTTGGGGGAGATTAGCAGTTTCTTAAGGAGGCAACCCAGAGAAAATTGGAGGGATTTCAAGAGTAGGAGGGAGTTTGGGGAGGGGTTTGGCCTCTTTACAACGTCTTCAGGAGAGTTCCCTAAATAGCCCGTGGATTGAGAGTCATCTTACTACCACCCCCCTCATGGAGATTAGATCCATATAGGAAAGGAGGGTGGAGTACAAGTACCATGCCAGAGCTTCATTTTGGACCCAAGCTAGTGTTAGAGTCATAGGTGATTTCTTTGAGATAGTCAGCCCCCATATAGGAAAGGAGGGTGGAGTACAAGTACCATGTTAGAGCTTCATTTTGGACCCAAGCTAGTGTTAGAGTCATGGTGATTTCTTTGAGATAGTCATAGGTGATTTCTTTGAGATAGTCAGCCCCCATAGGAATAGAGACGACATTCACAGGTTTTGTGGTGGCCAGGATGGAGCTATTGTTTCTGATCCCCCCCATGTGAGAGCCATTGCCACGGATTTTTTCCAATCTCTTCTCACTAGTGCCCCATTATCCCCACATGTGGATGCGCGCGAGAGGTCAGACCGCACATGAGAGAGGTGGTTCCCTCCTCTCTTTGGTCCTTCTTATTGACTCCATTTAATACTGAGGAACTGGTGGAGGCATTAACAGCACTTCCCAGGGAAAAATCCTCGGGGGTGGATAGGCTTCCAGTCTCTTTCTTTCTTCATCATTGGGATCTCATAGAAGGCAGCCTTTAAGCTGCCTTCAATGAGATTATGGTCACAGGTGCCATGCTAGAGAGGCTCTCACAGGGTTTGATACACTTGATTCCTAAGGAGGGTGGTGATAGATTGGAGATCTGATAGTAGTTAGAGACCCATCACTCTTTTAGGGGACCGCCTATAAGATCTTGGCCAAGGCCATCAACATGAAACTTCAGCCTTTCCTCCCTGACTTGATTCATGACACTCATACCAGCTTTGTTCAATATTGGAGCATTATGGACAACATCTTCGCCTTCTGGGAGGAGATAGCTTCGGCCAAGATGGGTAGCAGGACCTCATAGTGCTAGTCCTAGACTTTGAGAAAGCTTGTGATAGGGTAGATTAGAGCTTTCTGGAGGGCATGCTGAGCCAGACGGGATTCCCCAAGGACTAGATTCATGGGGATTCAAGACTACTCAGCCTCGCACAGCTAAGTTCTCATTCAGGGAGCCCATAGCAACAAGTTCCCCCTTTCTTGCTTAGTAGTACGACAGGGCTATCCTTTGGCACCTTACCTCTTCCTATTCAGCATTCTCGCCAAGGCGCCATGAGTAGTTTTCTCTGAGCCCAGGAGAGTAGGCTTCAGGGATTGTGTCTCCCCCTCTGCACTCAAGAGTAGTTTTCTCTGAGCCCAGGCTTCAGGGATTGTGTCTCCCCGTTTGCACTCAAGAGGAGCTGCTTGCTCATAGTTTGTAGATGACACAGCAGCTAACCTTTCAAGAAATGTGGGGAATCTCCAAAGGTTTGCGAAGGCGATCAAGATCTTTTGTTGTGCATCAGGAGCACATATCAACTGGCACAAGTCATGTGGTTTTTGGGTAGGCTCTGCACTCGCCTCAACTTGGCTTGCAGTTGAGGCTTTCCAGGGACACTCCAGTTTGCTATCTTGGATGCCAGGTCGACATTAATATCTCTCCTGAGGGAGTAGTAGCTTGCCCCTCTTCTTCTTAGTATTCAGAAGAAGCTTTTATACTGGAGTTATGTGAGGCTCTCCCTTGTAGCAAGTAGAGTGGTGGGGCAAATGAGGTTCGTCTTGCCACCATGTGGTACATCGCTTCGTGGTGGGCCTTCTCTCAAGCATGTATTAACCAAGTACATAGGTTGATCCAGAACTTCTTATGGGCGACGGGAGGCTTGCCAAGGCCAAGGTGGCATGGAGAGTGATCATTCAGCGGGGCTAGGCCTCATTGATCCTGCTATTTAGAGACGTGCCCTACTAGGCAAGCTGATTGTTAGGTGACTCCTTCCCAGTGTGAGCCTTGGTGGAAGGACTTCCTCTTGGATGAGATTTCAACCCGCACCCCGAGTTTAGGGGGCCCTTGGCTGCATAGTACTAGATGGATCTTCAGAGAGATGCGGGCCCGTGGTTTTAGTCTAGCTTTTAAGGATAGATTTGAAGCTAGTTTACTTTGATATTGGGATCACCTCAGGCCAGCCCTTAGGCAGATAGCTTTGGTAGCCTCATAGGATTGGCTTTGAGAGCCATTAGCCACATGTTGGGGATCGGACCTCATGTATCATGGGGCGCATTAAGCATAGGAACTTCCAGGTCCCTTGGAGATTGGTCTAGAACCCCCTCATCTGTTTACCCAATGGGGCCACATATTGGGTGCCAAACCTCATGTATCATGGGGTGTATTGAGCATAGGACCTGCCAGGTCCCTTGGAGATTGGATCGCACACAGAAAGTTACCCTAGAGTTTCAAGAGGGAGACCTGATAGGGATCCAGAGTAGAGATAGGTGCTCACCATCAACATCAACTCAGCTATTCCTCAAGAGTGGCTGAATCCTATCCCAGAGACCAGACTCCCCGAGTGTAGCTAGGCATGTTTACCAGGCATGATATTCTTGTGGGCAGTCCATGGAGCAAATGAGGGTAGTAGTCTGCTCACTTTTTCTATTGGATCCCATGGTAGATTAGAGACATCTAAGCTCCCCTTAGAGGATTTCAATAGTGCGACTGCACCTTATAGAAGGTGAGGGCGATTGGATTTTAGGAACGAGAGTGGGACATAGACCCACCACCGGCCAAGGTGGCCAGAGAAAGATTGTGGCAGCACTATGGATATGGGAGTGCCGACCTCTCATGCGCCTTTAGTGTGACTCGAGTGAGTGGACTTGGCATGACTGCACTGATCGAGAAGAGACTCTAGATGCCCTCTGCTTTGCATATATAGCACGGCTAGGTGTCGTAGGATCTAGATGCCAGAGATTAATGGCACCCCAGCACAGCAACATCACATTGGCAATCACAGGGCCTCTCACAACATTGCCTCTCATATTTTTGGAAGAGACTTTGGGATAGTTTTTGGCCTAGAAAGATCACCCTCTTTCTTCGGGGCTGATAGCACACAAGAGCTTGGTGGTCATCCCAACAGCTTGCCCAAGGTGCACAGCCAACCTCATGAGTCTCACCGACATTGTCTTTAGGATTGCCCGAAGGCTCAACAGGTTTGGCAGAGGAGATTCTCCAAATCTTCACTATGGACAGGGCCTCAACCTAGATCATTACATGGGGCACTGTGGCTTGGGCCATAGAGGCTAAGGTGGTTAGGGCTTATGAGGAGGATGGGAGAGAGCTAGCCCTTCAGCTCTCTCAAAAACCGCATTTCAACAGTACCACTCACTCACAACCCCACCTTCTATAAATCACTAGAGACCATGCTCATGCCAGAGGTTGG
>NC_141053.1:15420142-15740142 GCF_041138505.1 Cibotium barometz
CTGCCTCAGCCAGCTGTCTAGATGCCTCAAAAGCTCTGTAGTATGACAATCTGTCCTATGGAATCTCTCTAAATCTATCTAGTAGGCATATAGTCTGGAATATGGCATCTACCATCATAGGAGGTGCAGCAAACTCTGCTCGGATAATGTCATGTGGTACTGACAGTTTGCTGCGTATCATGTGTGCCATCATGAGGGCCTGTGGAGAGAGAGAGAGAGAGAGAGAGAGAGAGGAGAGAGAGAGAGAGAGAGAGAGAGAGAGAGAGAGAGAGAGAGAGAGAGAGGATACATATTACACCTTTATGTCGATGCTTGTGAATTGAACCCGACCAAAATGGTTCTAATGGGCACATATTTTGCTAGAGGCTACCGCTCCTCATCACTGCCCCCTTAGCCATAACATATGTCACTCCTTGCCACCCCTTGAACGTCAACTTCTACCCTCACACTTTCCTCAATCATATGTAGAGATTGTTGCAAATTTTAAGCTTTGCAAGAGAGAGAGAGAGAGAGAGAGAGAGAGAGAGAGAGAGAGAGAGAGAGGAGAGAGAGAGAGAGAGAGAGAGAGAGAGAGAGAGAGAGAGAGAGTTACTCAATGATATTTTTCACTTTGATGTTGTATTACATAATTAAAAAGATCACATTTGATTTTCTTCCATATTAAACCTAATGATGGTTCTACAATAGCTCTTTGAAAAAATCATTCGCATATTCTATGATATTTAATTGAAGTGAACATAGTTCATGAAGGGAACCTATTTAATGTTCTACAATAGCTCTTTGAAAAATGCTTGAGCATATTCTATGATATTTAATTAAAGTGAACAAATTTATGAAGGGAACATATTTAAAGTGAACAAATTTATGAAGGGAACATATTTAATGTGAACAAATTTATGAAGGGAACATATTTAATGTTGTATCTATGCAAATGTTGAAAAGTCTTGTAGCTCTTAACTCTAAGCCTAACCTAGAGAGCCATCATTATCACTCACCATAAATAGTCGTAAGAAACAACATGGTTTAGTTGATAGAAACAACATTGTTTTAGTCTCTATGTTTTTTTTTTTAAACAACATTGTTTTAGTCTCTATGATTTTTTTTAATAACGTTGTTTTAGTCGCTATGATTTTTTTAAAACAAAATTGTTTTAATCTCTATGATTTCTTTAAAAATAAATTATGAGTTTTGTGTGTCTTGTAGTTTCATCATTGTCATTATGGTTACGTACACCCATGTCACATTCTTAGTATCTACCTATATATGGCTAGGACACCTCTCTCTTTGCCATGTCTTTTGCATTGGCATTTAAGTAGCAGAGTTATATTGTGACCCTCCCTTTGTTCAAGGACTTATGTGCCAAGTATGTAAGTACATGCATCAGTTAGGGCGGCAGGCACTTGCTCAATCAATTAACTCACACCCACTTACCTATATATGAGGTTGTGAGCTCAAACCTTCATACCTCTTGAAAACAAATAGAAAACATGATCAAACTTTAGAACCATATGGAATTACCAAGGAGCTTATATTGAGTGACACATGAGAGAGCAATGGACGAGCATGAAAAAACCAAAGAGGTAAAGGGGAACAAGATCCAATAGCAATCAAATTAGATTTCAGGGTATCTAGTCATTTATCAAAGCTACTATAGCTTAAATACAGTGGCAAATACGTCTTATAGATGTAAAATTGTTGAAATCAAGTGTTATCATATATTATATATCATATCATATATGCATTCATAAGTTGTAGCTTTTCTTGATCATCACTAAACCAATAAACTTGACCCAACAAGGAGATGCTCACACTCCCTCCCTCCATGGAGATTCTCATGATTCATCATAAAAAGGAGTACCTGAAGTCATGTCAAGTGGACTCTCACCATGTGATCCACCCTAGTTAAACTAAGTGCCTTAGGACATACTGGTCATATGTATAACTTATTGATGTAAGAGCCCCAATCTTAGCATAATAATTAAGTCCCTCAGGACATACCGTGTGAATTTCCTACCACATGTTCCTAATGTTAGCTTCATTTATGACAACCTTTTAATCATCTTTCAACTTGAGTAGAGCACTCAACCATAATAGCATACACCACACACATGGGCACCCAACAAAAATCTTAACTCCACAAGGGTGAGAGCACTTCCTTTTAGACAAAAAGACTACCCATATATGCATCAAAGTGTATCCCAATCGGATGCTCAAGATTACCATAATTGTGATCCGTGATGGCTAAAAGAAGATTAGACGTGAAGTTATCAATAAAGTCACCTTTCTTCTTCTTCTCTTCTAGGAGAATTAGGTTTGAAAATAAAGAGATACACCAATAGTAGGTTAAAGCACTCCAACCAAGGTTGGGATATACGCACAAGCTCATGCATGAATTAGGAAGTATAAGTGCTTCCACCATAACTTGCATTTCTATAAATATTATTGCAAAAGAAAGACTTGACAAGTGCATGATGAAATAAATGCAAGATAATATATGTTTTATGCTATAAAAGCCATGCAAATCTCATCCCAAAACCAATTTAAATCATGCTTTATTTCCTTGTCACTTCTTCATAAGCAAAGATAGAATTGACAAGTGCATGATGAAATAAATGCAAGATAATATATGTTTTATGCTATAAAAACCATGCAAATCTCATCCAAAAAACCAATTTAAATCATGCTTATTTACGTATCACTTCTCCATAAGCTAAATTCTACAAAAATGTGCCATTTAGCAAAGTTGAAATCTTCACCCACTTCTAAGCTCCAACCAAGCTCAAAATTTATAAGCAAGCAGACTTGAATATCCTCTTTAACTTTCATAATCGAAATTTGCACCGTGTTTGAGAGCACAACAAACCCTTTTTTGGACAATGTTTTTTACCATCCAAAAGTTGTACTAGCTACTATAATGCCTTGTTCTCACTAATCGTGAGGAATTATTAGCTTAAAAAATAAGTGGAGTGAGTATCCATCTAAAGCACTTTAAAAAGATCACAAAAGAAGAAGAAGAAGCCATTTAGAACACTTCAAATAAAAGAGTGAAACAAGTTGAAAAGATAATATGTGAAGTCCTAGCTTGCTTGCTAAATTCCTTCATAAAAAGATTACATATTTATAGCCCTAGAGAAAGGCTTCTTTCCTCTTATATTTAAGCTTCTTCTTTCCTATTATATTTAAGCCTCTTATAATTTCTCCACCTCTCCTAAACAAACTCTACCTCTTTTATTGTTTCCTTAATCACGTCTACCACTCACACGACTCATATAAGTTTGTAACTTCAACCTATAAGGTTTTGCACACTCTTTCTACCTTTGAACCATCACCTAACATTTCAATATAATATAATCACACAAATTTGAAATTAGACATTTTAACATTAATTGAGGTGTCTAAGACATCTTAGGCAGGAAACTTAGGATAGGAGGGACCCTTTCCATGTGGTAGGTAGACCCCTCATCATATCTCCCTTTATCACCTCCTTTCCTACATGGCTATGTCTCTTTATCACCTCCTTTCTTATGTGGTTGTGTCCCCCCCCCCCCCCAAAAAAAAACACCTTCTTTCCTACGTACTATCTTCACTGCTCGCGTAACCCAGCCCTCATCTAGGGTGCAAATTTCGTTGTGTGTATCCCCACCCCTCCGTTCCTCCTATATAAAGGTAAAGAACGAGACAACCACCTCTCTCTCTCCATTCATCTAAGGCATTCTTAGAGAGAGAGAGAGAGAGAGAGAGAGAGAGAGAGAGAGAGAGAGAGAGAGAGAGAGAGAGAGAGAGAGAGAGAGAGAGAGAGAGAGAGAGTCCCCATGTAAGGTGTCAAATCATCATCATCATCTAGACCCCCTAAATCTTATCAACTCTACACAGAGTTTGATGTTGGGGTGTCTAAGGTTTTGTCAAATATTCCCAAGAAATCAATTAAAAAACGACATTGGGTGCCCATTCGATACTATTTAATTGATGTGGATGAAGTTTGTCAATCATGACGGGAAGATACCCCATGTTATTTAACTATAAATTTATTTAAAACACAGGCCTTATTTATTGATGATGTTGCATATATGAAAATAATACTTGTCACTTTATTCAAATCATGCTTTATTTACTTGTCACTTCTACGTAAGCAAAGAAAGACTTGACAAGTGCACGATGAAATAAATGCAAGATAACGTACGTTTTATGATTAAAAAATCACGCAAATCTCATCCAAAAACTAATTTAAATCATGCTTATTTAATTGTCATGCCATTTAGCAAAAGTTGAAATCTTCACCTAAATCTTGTCAACTTTAGGTGCTTAAGGTTTTGTCCACCACCATGCAATACACGAATATTTCCAAGAAATTAATTTAAAAAAAACGATGTTGGATACTATTTAAATTTTTAATTGAAATTTGTCGCGAGGGGAAGATACCCGATGTTATTTAACTACAAATCTCTTCTCTTCTCTATTCTCTATATTATCTTAAGGAAGAGTCTCACAAAGCTCCCACGTGACAAGAATTTGGAGGTTCGGGAAGGAGAGGACTCAGGAGGAGGTTTAGGTAGAATTTGATTTCGGAAGCCTCAAAAGACGTGCCTTATTTGAAGGTGTTGCATATATGAAAATATTAAAAATTTATGCAACTTGTGGACATCATTATCGCTCACCTCGTAGTAGTAAATTGTAGGCTAATAATTATTAATAATTGTAATCGTCAATTTGCACGTGGACCTTTTAAAGCCAGATGGCACAGGGTGGTGTGAGGTCTTGTCTTGATCATGCTTTTTTCTTTTAATACGACCGGCAGAGAAAGTGACGGAATTGATCGTTTGACGAATCACCGCTTGGCCAGGCTCACCAGCACCAGGCCCTTCATTTTGCTGTCCATCCTGCTGCCGGTGCCTAGGGTACCTCTGCTGAGAAGGGCGAGATCCGGACTGTATGGAGATGCAGGTAGAAACAACATTGCTTTGTCCTCTGTGAAATTTGTTTCTGTATGGATTGTTTGTCTCGTGTAGTTTCATCATTATCAGTGGGGTTACATGTGTCTTGTAGTTTCATCATTGTCATTGTGCACCCATGTCACAAATGCGCTAGGGCAACTCTCTCTTTGCCATGTCTTTTTACTAGCAAAGCTGTACTATGACCCCTCCCTTGGTTCGTTCAAGGACTCCTGTATAAAGAATGTGAGTACATGCATCAGCTAGGTCAGCGCGAGAGGGCATGAGCTAGAACGCACAGAAAGAAAACAGGAATACCACATGAGAAAGTATCATCGTGGCTGTCAAAAGCTAATGCTTGGCACCATTTTCGCTGGATTCATTCGAAGCATCTACGCCTTAAGGTTCCAAGTGGGAGGCACTGCGCAATGCTACAGAAAATGCTACGTGGGCAAACCCTTGTTACATTGGTCTTAGAGCTCTAGTTCTCCATGTTTACGTGGAAACGGTCCTACACCCCGCGATTTAGATCTTTGCTTGGTTAAGCATGTGATGGGAGATATGACCCACAGATCTTATTAGGAGAATTATTCTGACATGGAGGTGTTGAGGAGACAGATACAACTTTGGAGGGAACCAAGCTTCTAAGAGAAGCACATGCAGTCTAGGACAATTAGGGTTTCTAGGCCACCAGGAAAAAGGTTGCCTTTGATCAAGCCACCTTTCAAGAACATGCAAAGGATACAGGTGTTATCCATTGGAACTTGCCATGACCTATTTGGTTTTTAAGGGGCACTTGGTGAAGGATGGCAATGGACATATGGTGCCTGTTTTTGGAGTTAAGGGTGGTAATATAGAACCGCCGATACCCTATGAACAAAGCCCTGTCTTATACTCCAAGTTAGAGGAGAGGAGTATTCGGCTTCTTCTAAGCACTCTTAGTCTATTCACCTGCAGGACAACAGGGACTAGCACACGGAATTGGAGAGCGAACTTACGAGCAACTACATGAGATGCGCTGATGTGACTCCTTGCTGGTAATCAATTCAATAACAAAGTCTGCCATAATCTGCTGCTGTCAATACGGGTGGCATGGCAGCTCATACTACTGATGTTAGCCCTGGCAGAGGCCATATAGCTGATGGGCTGTCCATGTGTTCCAACTTCCTGGTCAGATGTGCGGCAGTAGAACAGCAACCAGGCTGGGTCTCAGCCTTCATCTACCCTAGGATCCTTTGCAAATCGTCTCTTCCTGCCTTGGCAAGTTGGAACTATATGCTAGTGCAAAAGCAGCCCCCAACCTCAGTGCTTACCCAAGATATGCTGTTTGGGGCTAAAAACCCTGTTTTCAGCTTTTAGCCTTTCTTACAAGATTACCTACAAAAAAGCACATTTTAAATCATAATTTCAACTAGAGAGGTAAAAAATTTTCCACTTGCAAAACTCACAACCCATTTCTGTGTGCGCCAGATCCCATTAGCCACTTGCATCTTTGTGATCCTTGCAGCAATAAGTGGAAATGGAGATGGCCATACAGCTCTGAGAAGGGGTCGCCTAGCAAAAATTTAGAGAGAAGGTGGTGCGTAGAAGCGGTAGACCCTCTTTTTCCACACCTCAAATTGATTGTAACCGAGCTCATCCTAGAGTGCTTAGATTAAGCAGCAATATGATTCCCTTATTGGGGGGGAGGGGTGCGGGGAGGGTTGCTCCATCTTCAACTGTCTATGCGTGTCTCTTATTTCTCTCTTTCTCTCACCTCTACCTTACTCAAGTCTTATGTGCTGTAATGATTTTCAGATTTCGTAAAGATATGTACATGACTATAATTTCTCTCTTATTCTTGTATATTTGAGTCAAGTAAGTGATTGAGAATAGCCAATTCTACTTGTTGAGCATATTAAGTTGTCGGGACCCTCATAGCTACTCCATGGTTAAGGCTCTCTACCACCTCTACAGGCTGCCCTAATGCTGGTTGCTCTCTCTCTCTCTCTCTCTCTCTCTCTCTCTCTCTCTCTCTCTCAAGCTGCCCATGAAGTATACTGGCTGTTAGGGACTATTTTAAAGGCCTCCATTGCATGAAATATTGAAGGCAAGGGTATTTGATCATTGTATTAAATTTTCAGCCACTCGGCATTTGTCTTTTTAATTGGTTATATATGGACAGCCATTGGACACTTACTACAGCAATTGGGCAAGCATTTGAGCCATTGGGGTAACCAACACCCTTCAAGCCTCTCCATCTCCAAAGAAAGAAAGAAAGAAAAAACTCAAAAATTTTTCCAGCCAATTATCCTCCTCACCAACCAGCCCCTACCAACCAAACCCCCCTCTGTCGCCCTTCCCATTGACCAACACAATCTGAGCCTCTCTACCGCCCCTCAAAAAAAAAAAAAAACTCAAATTTTTTTCCCACCCTCTCATCCTCCTCACCAACCACCCCTACCCTCTCCACTACCCTAGTATCCCATCCTCTCCACCGATAAGCACCCCCATCCCCATTCCACAGACCTCTCACCCCCCCAACCCCCCACCTCTATATTGGTTATGTCCTTGCGGTAGAGTATAATGGTAGTCAAGCCACTTTCTGTGTACTAGAACTTTTGTAATTGAAACTCATGCCCGAGGGACTAGGGCCTTTGACACACTTGTTGATACCATCAATGCATATTAAAAGATTTAAACATGGCCACAACCTTAACACATATCCATCATCACTTTTTGCATAAAACATAAAAGTTGGACAAAACATCCAGAAATGCTGAAAATGGAGCTTGCACATGTGAGACCGCATGAGGCCGGAATGGGCCTACCCCCCTTGGAGTATTTTATTACCCAAGGAGAATAATATCATGTACAAACTTTGAGGGCCTTACTCTTCCCACAGGAGATGCCAGATTATCCATATACAAATGCCATAACACAACCCAACACAAGGCAACCATAAAATTCAGTCGGCACATAGCTGTAGAAATGCCAAGCCAACAATATAAACCATAAACCACCATGTGGGTACTGATTCTTCTCCAAAAACCACGGGTCTTCATGCAATAGAGCTGGTACAGCAAGTACAACTCTCCATTCAGTCGGTAGTAGTACAAGTACAATGGTTGGTATAGTAGGTACAATGGCTAGTACAGTAGGGTAGGTACAGTGGTTGGTACAGCAAGTACAAGGGTTGGTATAGCAGGTACAATGGCTAGTACAGTAGGGTAGGTACAGTGGTTGGTATAGCAAGTACAAGGGTTTGTATAGCAGGTACAGTGGCTAGTACAACAAGTACAAGGGTTGGTACTATCAGAATATGCAGCGGAGATGAAGACAAGATCTGAAAACACCTAGTTCAAGTGCACAGTAGAAAAACGCAGAAATGAGAGAGAGAGAGAGAGAAGCGTACAACTCTGTTATATACACGAGAAATCTCGAAATACAAGATGAAAAGTGTGGGGGGCAAGGGTCCATTTTATATGGCCCCAGGCAGCCAGTCGGCCTCTGAAAAACAGCCGATAGTAAGCAAAAATGCCCACGACCAGCTTTGCCCTCCTAGTCGGCTAGCATACAAGGGAAAGTCGGGGGCAGCAGAGTAGTCGTAC
Source organism: Cibotium barometz (assembly GCF_041138505.1). NCBI lineage: Eukaryota > Viridiplantae > Streptophyta > Polypodiopsida > Cyatheales > Cibotiaceae > Cibotium > Cibotium barometz. The sequence continues at coordinate 15,428,661 of NC_141053.1, forward strand.
AGCCCTCCCCACCAAGGAAAAAATATGGAGAGTGGAGAAAAATGAGAAAACACCTAAATCGGGTAGGCACACCCACAACAGAGGCCCTGGTGTAAATATACAGATAGGAGATGATTGCTAACACCCCCTCTCAGTTCCTGGATGTGGAACCAACCCTAGTGAGCTGGAGTGCCGCCGGAGCATAGCCAGGTAGAGACTTCGTGAAGAGGTTCGCCGCATTGTCCTCCGTCAAACAATAAAGAAGCAAGATGTCACCAGCCAAGATCTTCTCACGAACAAAGTGATATTGTATCTCTATGTGCTTGGTCCGGGCATGGAAGATCGGGTTCCGAGCAATAGTGATACAGCTCTGGTTATCACATTGGATGATTGTGGGCTCCTTTTGTGGAAACCCAATCTCGCCAAGCAACCTCCGTTGCCACACAACCTCGCAAGCAGCACCACAAGCAGCCCGGTACTCTGCCTCTGTCAATGACAAGGCAATAGTTGGCTGTCTCTTGTTGCTCCATGAAATCGCTCCTGAGCTGAGGGAAAAACTGTAGCCTGATGTGGATCTCTTCGTATCTGGATCTCCTCCCCAATCTGAGTCACTCTATCCTTGGAGTCTGATTCCATCCATCAATCCCCCTCTTGTGTAAAAGAGTCCAAGATCCTTCGTACCCTACAGATACCGTAAGATCTGCAATCCTGCGTCCCAATGAGACTTAAACGGTGTCTACATGAATGAGCTCAACAGCCCCACAGAAAAGCTCAAGTCCAATCTGGTGTTCAGCAACCAAATCAATGAACCAACTAGCTTCCGGTACAGAGAGGCATCAATTGGCTCACAAGGATCATTCACTATCAGCTTCGTGTTCGGGTCCATCGACGACGTGATAGGCTTGCAGTTCTCCATCCCAAAGGCCTCAAGCAACTCATGAACATACTGTTGTTGAGAGACAAAGAATCCCCTCTGGGTTTGCCAGATCTCCAATCCCAAGAAGAAGTGGAGTAAGCGTTACCATGCCGCGTTCCCGAAAGAGATATAGGTTGGGATCTGCAACCGATCTTTGAAATCCAGTCCGGAGAAAGAAGGAATCAATCTTCTGATTCCAAGCCCTGGGAGCCTGTTTAAGACTATACAAGGCCTTCCTCAACTTGTAAACCATACCCTTTGATCCTGGAACCTCAAAGCTTGGAGGCTGCTCAACATACACCTCCTCTTGCAGGTCACCATTAAGGAATGCAGATTTGACATTCATTTGATATACGGGCCACCGCTGAGAAGAAACAAGGGCAAGAACGGTCCGAATCGTGGTCATTCTCGTCGTCGGTGCAAAAGTATCCCCATAGTCGATGCTAGGCCGCTGAGCATAACCCTTAGCCACAAGTCTGGCTTTGTGTTTGTCCACCAACCCATCTGACGTATACTTGGTCTTAAAGACCCACTTGACACCAATGACAAACCGTTTCGACAGCCTCGGTACCAACTCCCAAGTGTTATTCTTCTCAATTGCATCCAGTTCCACGTGCATGGCTTTCCTCCAAGTATCCTGTGCAAGGGCTTCCTTGACAGAAGTGGGCTCTTTGTCCCGCATGATACGAGACATCAAATCATAGTTTACCTGTAAAAGCTCCACTGAATGACTTTTATCACGGACTCTGTGTGGTCCATTCGGAGGGAAACTCCGTGACACCTGACTCCCGAAGGGTGTCCACCAACCACTTGGATACTCGAACAGAACGCGGAGCCTCCTGCTGCTGCGGGGGCTCATCTCCAGTGCGAGCTCAACCTCCTGAATTGACCAAGGTTGTCCAACTGGAACAATCGACTGGGAATCATCATCAGAATCCTCTGGGTCTCCAGAAGTGGCGGCTCATCAATAGTGGAAACTGGAACATGCTCATCAAAGACCACATCCCTGCTGACAACAACCTTGTTCCTCTCTGGATCATATAACTTGTATCCCTTGGAAAGAGAGTTATATCCCACAAAGATAAGCTTTTGGGACTTTGAGTGGAGCTTTCCCCTCTGCTTCTTCGGAATGTGAACATACGCATCGCTCCCAAACACACGGAAATGGGAGACATCAGGTTTCCTGCCAAAATATGCCTCAAAGGGAGTCATGTTCGGTACTGAAGTCGTTGGAGAACGGTTGAGGATATGGACAGCCGTAGCCACAGCCTCTCCCCAAAGTGGGCAAGGAAGATCACGATGCTCCAACATCGTTCTCGCCATCTTCACCATAGTCCTGTTCTTACGTTCAACTACTCCATTCTCTGACGTCGAACCGGTATTGGCGAGCTCCCTCTTGATGCCATGTTCCGCACAAAATCTCATGAAAGCATTAAAAGAAAATTCTCCTCCTTTGTTAGCCCAAAGAGTCTTCACCTCAAGCTAGACTCTTTCTCCACCATTACATGCCACTCCTTGAACCGAGCAAAAGCTTGGTCCTTCTGAGAAAGGAAATAAACCCATGTGAATCTGGAACAATCATCAATAAGCAGCATGAAGTACAAAGAACCTCTCAAGGATGCTGTCTGCATAGGTCCACACAAGTCAATGTGTACCAACTCCTATGGTTTCGAAGCCCGCCTAGAAGCTTGCTTCAGAAAAGATTCCCTGTGCTGCTTACCATGAATGCAAGAACTGCAGCGTCCTTGCTTGTTGCCAACCTCTGGCAAGCCAACAACCATCTGGTCCCGGAAAGCTTGCTAGCGCATCCACATTTAAGTGGCCAAACCGAAAGTGCCACAAGTCACCAACCTGAGAACCTGTCAAAGAGGAGAGTGCAGAGAGTTTGTATATACCGTTCTCCATGCCGCCTTCCCAAGCAGTCTGGCTAGTCTTGCGGTCCCGTAGAGCAACAGAATGCTCCTTAAACTCCACCCGTAAGCCAGTCTTGCATATCTCATGCACTGACAACAGATGAAAACCAAGGGCAGGGACGTGAAGAACACGAGAGGAATGCTTCCTCCCTCTGCCATCGGGAATGATCTCCATCCGGCCCTCACTGTGTATCGGAATTGTGGAATTGTCGCCAATGAAAAAGCGACCTGACTGCTGTTTCAGATCGAGAAAGAAGTCACGGGAAGGAGTCATGTGCCTGGAGCACCAATACCGAGAATCCATTCTCGAGTATCCTGTGCGGTGAAGCCAACTGCCTCCTCGCTTGAAGAAGATGAAGCATCCGTGTCCATCATCTCTAAGTGCACAAAGGCTGGAGTCTATGCAACTGAAGCTGAAGAATTAGCACTCTTCCCAATCCGCTTGGGACACTTTCTCCAATAGTGGCCTTTCTTGCCACAATCATTACAGGTCATCTTGGCCTTCAGTTTCTCTCGGTCTGAGTCGAGCTTCTTCTCAGAAGACTTCTCCGATGAAGCCTTCCCTTTGCCCTTGTTGTTATTACGGCCTTTCGACCGTCGGCCAGTTAAGGCCTCAGAACCTCCGCTGTGTGGAGGGTTTGAGAATCGCTCTTCTTGGTCCAAGACCATGGGCACAAGCTCCTCCCATGTGATGGTGCTGAGCCTGCCAGGTAATCAACGAAGAGTAAAAGGATAAGTACTGAGAGGGTAAATGTGACGGCAACGTTATGGCCATATCCTTTGATGATATCTCTTTCCCTGCCTGGAGAACTTCCTGCTGAAGAGCTTGCAGCTTGTTGATGTGCTCCCGCATCGTCGATGACTTTGCAGGATTCATCACCCGCATCTGAACTTCCAAGGAGATTCTCTTCATGGGTGACACCCTGTTGTAGAGAGAAGCCAAATGCTGCCAAATACTTCTGGCCAGCATCGTATGCTTTATGTGGTTGATCACTTGTGGTGTGCAATTGAGGAAGATGAAAGAACGGACTCTGGCATTGACACGATCCCATAACTGTGCCTGTGCCTGTGCCTGTGCCTGTGCCTCTTGTTCCTTCCGAATAGAGGGTAACTCCCCTTCCTCTAACTCTGGCCGTGAAACCCCAACAACAATGAAATCAGCAAGGTCGTAAGACTTCAAAATAGATTCCATCATTACCTTCCATATGCCGTAGTTGTTCCCGTCCAACTGACGGTTCACTGGGAATGTGGGGAGTGTTGGGATCTTCACATGCTTCTCAGCCATCTCAAGTAAATCTACCATTGTGGGGTGTAACTGAAAAGGCAGGGTGGGTTGGAAAAAATGAAGAACTAAATCTGCAAGTGGCTGTCCAGCAACAAGGCCCGCCTTTCGCTTGCTTCTCCTCTTCCCGTACGGCCCAAAACAGTCCTCCAATCAGCAATACAAACAGCCCCCCTCTTGCCCACACAATTCCCAAGATCTTCCAAGAGCCTATAGCTTTGATACCATGTCAGAATATGTAGCGGAGATGAAGACAAGATCTGAAAACACCTAGAGCAAGTGCACAACAGAAAAACGCAGAAATGAGAGAGAGAGAGAGAGAGAGAGAGAGAGAGAGAGAGAGAGAGAGAGAGAGAGATTTTATTAACGTCTTCCAAAAGACCGAACTCGGCCTATGAGACAAATCGGAGTACCTGTATGGGGTATCCTCTGTCATCCCAACAAAATGAAAAAGTACCGAATAAAAAAGCTGAATCTGGGTGTGCAGGGGATGGAGCTCTACTACTAGGAGAATGCAAAGCTATATGCATGGAGTATACAATCATGATATGCAACCTAGCTAGCTCCATCCTGTTCCATACTAGGGGTATAAAATGGTATACATCAGTGAAGGGGGCAAAATGGTATACATTAGTGAGAGAGAGAGAGAGAGAGAGAGAGAGAGAGAGAGAAGCGTATAACTCTACTATATACACAAGAGAAATCCCGAAATACAAGATGAAAAGTGTGGGGGGGCAAGGGGCCATTTTATATGGCCCCAGGCAGCCAGTCGGCCTGTTGAAAAACAGCCGATAGTAAGCAGAAATGTCCACGACCAGCTTTGCCCTCTAGTTGGCCAGCATCTCCTAGTCAGCTAGCAATAGACCATGTCGGCCAGCATAAAGGGGAAAGTCGGGGGCAGCAGAGAAGTCGTACAGCCCTCCACACCAAGGAAAAAATATGGAGAGGGGAAAAATGAGAAAACACCTAAATCGGGCGGGCACACCCACAACAGAGTCCCTGGTGTAAATATATAGATAGGAGATGACTGCTAACAGGTGCAACAAGTACAAAGGGCTAAAAATCATAATAAAATGATTAAATACCCTTGCCTTCAGTATTTCTTCGCGATGGAAGCCTCCAAAACAGTCCCCGGTATTCTTCATGGGCAGCCTTCAAGAAAGAGATAAAGAGAGTAGCTATCATTAGGGCAGCTTGTAACGGTGGTAGAGGCTAGTCTGCAGCTTGTAACGGTGGTAGAGGCTAGAGAGTAGCTATCATTAGGGCAGCTTGTAACGGTGGTAGAGGCTAGTGTGCAGCAAGAGAGCCTCCTTTAATGAAGAGAGAGGGCTCCAATTTATAGATTTGGGGCTTCCATGAGTGAAAATGGAAAGAGAAGGCTATGATGACAAGTGGAGTGTCAGGTGCATCCCGCACTTGGATGTCACGTAGACATATCTGAACAAGAAGGTGCAAGACCTGGAGTGGAAATTGGTCCCATGTGAGCCTAGTCCGAGACGAGTCAGCCAGGGTTCCACTCTATGCGTCCGAGGTCAGGTGTGCATTATCGTGCACATGAAGCAATGCCAGTCCGTACTGTGAGTCTCCCTTTGGAATGATGTCAGGTGGTCTGAGTATCTGATTTGGACCGGGTGCTGGACATTTGTAGAAGCATATAGATTTGCAAATTTCATGTAGAGAAGTGGTCAGACCATAGGGCTACCCCAAGGCAAAGCTTAGAGCTCTTATTGTGGGCATGGGGGAGGTGTAGAACCACCCCCAAGGGGCCAGGAGGGCCCCAGGTTGTGCCCACTGGCCTTGGCTTGGGTTGGAAGGGCTGTTGGCTAGCCCTAAGGCACCTACCTGGACAAGCAGCCGACAAGAGACAAGGGACTGCCCAGCCAGTCAGTTGAGTGGGGGGCAGTCCTAGATTACATGCGCTGACTGCCCAACAGTCCAGTCATAAGCGCATAATAGCCAGCTGGGTCTGTAGGTGTGAAACGATTTAAAATATAGCATTAAATGCTATTTCATTAGGTCGTGAGCTTTTCTTCAGCCAGCCGACTTCAGTATGCTGGTCAACCAGGGCTAGAAGAGGGTATAAAAAGCCCAACCATGAATTCAATTAGGCATCTCATAATTCACAAGGGATTGCTACATTCCAAGGGCCAAGATAGCCAAGGGGAAAGCTTCAATCAAGGTGAAAAGTGCAAATCAAGATTCTGTCTTTATTTTCTGATTTACATCATTCTAATAAAGCAAATACACCATGCATGGTGGGGGCCCTACAGAGGGTATTTGGGACCCAATATTGTGTCCTCTTCTCCCTCTCTCTTTCTCTCTCTCTATTTTCTGCACATGTACTTCAGTTTTGTGCATTATATTCGTCGTGAAAGATTGTGAATTCTGAGCATTGAAGTTACTGATTCGACCATGAAGTGTCTGCATGCTACATAGAGAAGCCACACAAAAGCTGAAGTGACAAGTGTGAGGCCACTTGTCTCACTTTGATCCACTTTCTAACAAGTGTCAGGCCACTTGTCTCACTTTGGTCCACTTTCTTGCCACATGTTCCAATCTAAGAGATGGGTTCTTCCATAAACTTTATCTCTAAAAATATCCCAACTGGTAGTCCATTTGTCCTAGGTACTTTGGCAACTCTTGGTATTTGCTCAATTCCAGATGTAATGACGCGAATAGAATTCCATTGGAGTCAGGCCAAAAATAGTAACCCTCCTAGATTTTAGGAGTGTGATCCTTTGTATCCCCCATTCCCAAAGCTTGTGCTTTCCAAATATTTAGACATCCTAGAGTCCACTAGATCTCTTGCCGACAGCCCCTGGCCTAGCCGACCAACAGCCCCCCTTACTATATATAGCATTTGCCTCACCATTCAGCACTTGTACCACTTCATAGATCATATCCGGTACCACTTCTGCTGCTGTTGCTACTATCGAGGACTATACTACATTTTCTTCATCATCATCGGCTCTTCAGGTCAGCACATCAGCGTTTTATATCGGGCCACACCTTGGGACAGCAGCCCACTCTATGCTATAGGTCAGCACATCAGCGTTTTATATCAGGCCACACTTTGGGACAGCAGCCCACTCTTTGCTACATACAATACATCATCGTTTTCTTCTACAGCTTACCTTGGGACATAAACCCTCTCTGCTCACCATCTCACATCATTGGGACTGCAGCCCCCTCTGCTCTTCACCATCGACACCACTCGGGACAGCAACCCTCTCTGCTCCTCACCACTCCTCAGATATTGCAGCACCCTTGTCACCAGAGCTTGCACCACTCAGGACGGCAGCCCTCTCTACTCCTCACCACCCCTCGGGTATTGCAATACCCTTGTTGCCAGAGCTTGCACCACTCGAGACGGCAGCCTTCTCTGCCCTTTATCACCATTCAGGTACTGCAAAACCCTTGTCACCGGAGTTGGCATCATTATCAACATCATCATCCCTTCCGCTGCTCACTACCACCTTGAAGTGCCTCTGCATCCACCGACGCGAGCCTTCGACACCGACCACCTCTTGGACTACCTTTGCCTCACATTGACGCAAGCCTTCATCACCGACCGTGCTTCAGCTCCGACGTCGTCTTTGCTTTTGCATTGGTCTTCTTCTACTGAGAGTCACCTCACATCAAAGGGCTCTTGTACATATGTTCACTCACCATTATATATAGACTCACTCACCTATTTCATGCTATGTTGTATTGCTCTGATCTCTCGTACATCTGGTCCTTTCGTCCTTTTGTCCTCACATGGTATTAGAGTTAGCTATCGGGATTGAAGACCTCGAGAGCACACAGCATGGATCGTCTACGTTGTCGTGCCATGGCACGTCTATGATGTGAAACCGTGCATGTGAGGCCATCAAATACACATCCAGATGCATGGGTTAAGTGCCATGACGAGTCATTATATGATGCCATGTACATATGTTCATATTGTAAATGAGGTTCAATAAGACGAGCTGAGGCTGAGCCAGAGCTAGGAGTTTTTGTATATGAGTATGGAGGATGATGTTTTTGCTGTTACTCAGAGCTCATGGGCAAGTTAGAAGCATCCAGTTATATATGATGGCATGAGGGCATACCAATGCACAAAGGAATGCATTTATGAAGGCATGGAGAAATACTTGAATGAGCAATTGGGGATTATATAAATCACATGGGCCGATATGATGATTTATAAACTATGAAGGTGTCAAGAGAAATGGAGATTTAATGAACATCACAGTGCCGAAGAGTTCATTGAATGTGGGGGAAATGTGGAGATAGAAAACTGCACTTGGACTTCATGGATCATCATGTAGAGGTACATGTATCTTATGTATATCTAATGTGGAGATAGAAAACATGGGGCTTGTAAGCATGTTTTCATAGGTGTGAGAATGCTTTGGGAATCTTGTGGTTATGCCTTGCAACCTTAATGCTAAGGTTAAAAACAAAGCACTAAGGCTAGCAGCATACGTGGCTAGCAGCATACGTGGAAAAGGGAAGATAATTCTTTTATTTAGAATTTTCTGGAGCAAGCGCAGCATTTTGTAATTGGAAAATCCGGATGAATAGCTGCAAAAGGGTGGTAAGCCGAGTTCTCCGCGGGGAAAGAGAGATATATACCGGAGGCAGACGACGGCGAACCGGGAGGTGGGAGGAAAAACTCTGCAGAGTGAGCGAACAGCGTCCATTCGACCAGTTTCTTTTATTCCAAAAATATATATACTGCTTGTGCTTTGTAGGTGCTAGAATTAATGGGTAAATTAAATACTACATGATGATATAATTTTGGGGAAAAGCCATTTTCAAAATCGACTGAAGCGATGCTGCTCCAGATGTTTCTCCTTCGCATAATCGGCGAAGCAGCTTGTGATTGGTGAAACAAATAAAGAGATACACGCATGTAAATCGTCAGTTAAGTGTTTTATTTTATTTTATTTTCTTTAAAATTACTCTCACTCTATATGAATTGAGAGAATCGAATATCCCATACATCAAAAAGAATTTGGAAATGAATAGAAGGACTTTGGGAAAAAGCTAAAGAATTTGGAGCTCGGAGATTTGTGAAAAATGCATTGAAGTCGAGGGTAATTTGCCTTACTTTCTACTCAAATGAATTTTGGAAATTACGAGTATGTTAAAGCTATGCCAAATGCTATCTTTGCTTGTGAGATGTTAGAATATTAAGGCAGGTTTTCAGGTGAAAAAGTGCATCTCGAAATAATGGTTTTGATGGCACTGGGTGTAAAGGATGTAACTGGTCACATGTATATTGGGAAATTTGGAAGGCCTTGTTATGCCTACATGTGAATGGTTCAAAGGATTTCATGCAATTTTGTGCAATCATCAGGATGAATTCAAGGATGTATTGAGGCAAGTTGACACATGTAATTGTCATTGGAAAAAGTGAAGTTCAATACCCCTTGGGAAATTTTGTGCATGAGTTTCCTTGTTAGACTGGACATTCACTCTCACAGCTAGAAGTTTCGTACTTTCCTGGCTGTACCGCACACTTCACGACAACTTTTTGGTGAACCCGACGTGAAACTGCTAGGGTGAGAGTGTGGTGAAATATACAGGGAAGCTATGGCTGAGAATTCTGAGGGTCAGGGGGTTCATTTTGACCCCGGAGTTATGCAGATGTTTCAAATGTTTACCATGTACATGCAACAGCAACAAGCTGCTGAGAGGGGACAAATTTCCACGACCAAGGCATTACAATCAATTGTGAAAAAGGTGGATCAATTTGATGGGAAGGACATTACAAAGTACCTGCGCAATTATATAAAGGAGATGGAGCTAAACAGGGTGACTGAGGAGGATATGGTTCGAAGTTTCGAGCTGGTATGCGTTCCTGAAATAAGAGAGCGCATAAAAGGATTGCAGACAGCACAGGGTGGCAGAAATTGGGAAGAGTTTAAGCTTGCTTTAAAGGATGAATATTTCATGGAGGATTCTGAGCGAGTGACCAAACGAACTTTCTTGGAATGGGTCACAAAACCTAAAATGGGAATTTCTGCCACAGAATTGCTAAGAGAGTTTGAGAAGCGTTATGCCTAGCTGTCAAGGATAGAGCGTGCAACTTTGGACAGAGAAAAAACAGAGCTCTTCTTGCAAGCAGCTGGGAAAGATCTCCAGGAGAAATTGGAAATCCTCCTTGAGGATAAGAATACAGAGCAGGGATTAAAGAGTGATTGGAATGATGTTGAGGATGCAGTCACTATGTTAGCAAAGCGGCAGCGAAGGAGGGATAAAATGGTGATGGGCTCTGCAACCCCCATAACTGCTGTTACCCCTGAGAATCTATCCAAACCAGCTGCTACAATTCCAAAGATAGATGGGCCGATGGATGAGCTTATCAAGGGTATGCGTGACTTAAAATTGAAGATGTCCAGGATTGAAGAAAAAGGTCTACCATTGGGGCAGGCTTCTATGCAAAGGCCTCAAAGTAAAGAAGGGTTTACATATAGATGCATATGGTGTGATGACCCAGAGCATGCAAAGAAGGATTGTGCTAGCTATAAAGAAGCTCTTAAAAATCAACTTGTGTTTTTCAAAGATGGGAAAATCCATCTTACAGAGACTGGTCTTCCATTGAGTACAAACTTTGGGAAAGGAGGGATGAAAAAGCTGGTAGAGGATATGGCTGCTAGTCATGCCATTTCTATGGTTGAGGCAGCAACCTATGGATTAAAGGTTGGCCAATTAAAGCAGGGATTTGAGAATGATGAGGATTATGAGAATGAGGATTTTTGGCCATCAACAATGGAATTAATTGCGTCAAAGAAAGTGTCAAAGCAAGCTTTGCATGAGGCAGGTGATTGTATACGTCTTGAGACTGGCTGGGAGGAGCCTGTGGATTCTTTATCCATTCATGCCTATATTGCCAAATGCCAAAATAATGAGGCACAGGTAGAGGAGAAGCGAAAAAGGGAAAATGAGGAAGGAGGGCCATCAAAAAGAGTTACACGTGGAAGTGAAAAGAAGGATCCTGGGCCATCACATATGCCTCCACAGCATAGCAGACCTCCACATGATGTTTCAATGGAAGAAGTGCCAGCAAAAATGAAGGAGAAGGGAAAAGGAAAAAGTCCACTCTACAAGCTTCAATCTGATATTGAAGTTGCAACAGATCTCAAAAAGGTGCTTGAAGTTCTAAACAGCAGGGTGGAATTCACACTAGGGGAAGTCTTGGGGATTGCAAAGAAAGAATTTCATGATGAGATAATTGATATTATACGAAGAAAAAGGCAGTCCATAATTGAATCTATTCCATCACAAGGGGAGGCAAGCACTTCCAAGACTCATGGTGTACAGGTACAGAAAAAGGAAGAGAGAGAAAATGTGGTGGAATGTAATCACTCTGCTGATGGGGCACGACAAGTGCGCTTTGTGGAAGAGGATGATGAAAAAGAAGTTCTTACAAAGAGTCATTATCCAGGAGTCATTGGGTAAGAGCAACCACTGAAACCCTTGTCAAGATAGGTGATTTGGAAGAGCCATATGTCGCTCTAATTGATCATGGGTCTGAAATAAATCTTATGGCTAAAAATCTCTATAACAAATGTAAGTGGCCAATGGATGTGGATCATGGGTGGATGATTAAAGCAGCTAATAATTCATCTGGAGAGCTTTATGCAGCATGTCCAAATGTAAGGGTAACTATAGGGGATGTGAAGGATGATCAGAATTTCTTTGTTCAGGAAATGTCATCGTATCCCCTTATCCTTGGGCAACCCTACATTACAGCTGTAAGGATGGAAACAAAGGTTTTAGATGATGGTTCAGCATATGCAAGAATAAGGAGTAAAGATGGCAAAAAGGCTGTTCAGTTTTTGACAGTTTGCATTAATCATGAAAGGAATCGTGAGTCTCTTCGGGCACAGTCACTCCTAAAGATAAACAGAGAGTTTATGAATTACAGGGAGATGAGGGATTTTGGCCAGGTGCCATTGTAAAGCGGGATTCCAATGGTACAAGGGAAAATGAGTTCTCGCAGGACTCAATCAATGTAAATAGTTTTTCAGCAAATTTTCAGGGATTCTCCAGCTATGGGTCACTGGTTTTTGTAAAAAGCGAGGATTTGAAGCGTGGCATGCAAAAACATATACAAAATGAACAAAAAAGTTTTGAGCAGTGTGGTCTTTTGGAGAAGAATGAGTTTATTTCAGGGGTGCTTGATGAGGTGTCATTTATAGATACTATGGATGTGCTTTTTGATATGGGAAGAGCATGCTTACAGGGTGGAAATGAAATGATAAAGGTCTCATCTGTGGAGATGTATGATATAATCCAGGAATTTGAGGGGGTGGAATGTAAAAACATGAATTGTGAGATGGATGCTCATGTTGATACAAAGTATAAAACGGTTGCAAAGAAGGTGAAACCAGTTGCCTTGCCCTTGCCACCAGGAAGCAAGGAGAAGATAGATGAAGCTTCAAAGCAGCCAAATCTTAGAGATCCGAAGAAAATTGGACATAAATTTACTCAAGAAACTCTAAAAGAACTGAAGATTGGTGAGAAGGATTTTTTGTTGTCGGTGGAAAGGGAATGCTTTGAGGAGATGCTTGTAAAACATGGGAAAGCTTTTGCTTTTCAGCCGCATGAGATAGGCTGTGTTGATCCAAGTGTAGCAGCACCAATGGTGATCTTTACTGTTCCACATGTGCCCTGGAACCTGCGGCCAATTCCAGTTCCAAAGGCTCTCTTGCCAAAGTTGATGGAATTACTAAAGGAAAAGATCAGGATGGGAATCTTGGAGCCTTCATGTGCCCCATATTCCAACAGATGGTTTACTGTACCAAAGAAAAATGGGACATTGCGCTTTATTCAAGACATGCAACCTGTAAACAAAGTCACAATCAGGAATGTGGGAGCAGGTCCAATTGTGGATGAGTTTGCAGAAGCATTTGCAGGGAAAGCTATATACTCTATGGGTGATCTGTATTCGGGATATGATCAGTTCCAGCTGGATATACAAAGCAGGGACTTGACCACAATGAGAACTCCTTTGGGATTAGTAAGGATGTGTACCTTACCACAGGGAGCCACTAACTCAGTGGCACATATGATGAATGGAATGAATAAAGTCTTACGAGACTTCATACCACAAAAAACTATGCCATTTTTGGATGATGTGCCAATAAAGGGCTGTGATGAGAAAGACAAAGATGGGGATTTGGATTCAAAAGGGTGCCGCAAGTTTGTGGCAAATCATATAAAGGATTGTGACATGATTCTATCCAGGCTTGAAGAAGTGAATCTTACTTTATCTGGGCTGAAATCAGTGTTTGGAGTTGGTGAAGTGCTAATAGTGGGACATCTTTGTAGTACTAGTGGACGCCGACCTTGTCCAGCCAAAATAGATGCAATACAAAGAATGAAAGAGACATGCATTAATGTTACAGAGCTAAGGAGATTTCTTGGAGCATGTGTCTTTTATGTTATTTGGATCCCACATTATGCACATGTAGCAGATCCTCTTTATCAACTTTTGAGGAAAAATCAAAAATTTTTGTGGAGTGTAGTACATATTAAAGCTATGCGGAAGCTGAAATATTTGCTCCAATCATCACCCATTTTGAGAAAGGCAGATTATGAGTGTGGCAGGCGTGTGATTGTTACAGTTGATACTAGTCCTACTGGGATAGGATGGGCAGTAGGGCAAGATGATGAGGATGATCATAGGTATGTAATTAGATTTGGAGCAAAGGTGTTAAGCTTTCGGCAACGAAAGTATCCACAGATCAAGAGAGAGTTATGGGGGATAGTCACTGCTCTAAAATGTGAAAAAGAATATCTTATTGGGGCATCTATACTTGTGGAGACTGATTGCTTGCCACTTCTTGGGATGATAGCAAGTTGTACCACTCCAGATATTGCTATGCTTAGGTGGATTGCTTATATCAAGTCACTAAATCTTGAGTTTGAGCATATTGCGGGAAAAGATAATCCAGTTGCAGATATGCTATCAAGAGCGAGGTATGAAGATGAGAAAGAGATGATTAGTGACATTGATGATGTGGGTACAAAGTTCTATACTACAGCATATGCAAAAGGGGATCATATTTGCCTATCAAATGCACTTGAGTCTTTTATTGAGAAAATATATGAAGGAGATTGGTTGCTTATTGGTCAATATTTGAGTACTCTGACAAGGCAAGAAAATTGGTTTGACTCAGAATTTAAGAGAATCCGCAGAAAAGCATATGGTTACTTTCTAAAGGATGGGTATCTCTGGAAGCATCCTAAACAGAGGAATGCTATGCCACAGAGAGTCATATGTGATAAAGAGACTCAAGGAAAGCTTGTGAAAGAATTCCATGAGAGTCTCTGGGCTGGGCATAGAAGTGTGTGGGCCACCTTTACCAAAATAAAGGAAAAATATTGGTGGACAGGAATGTACAAGGATATTTCCCAATATGTGGAAACATGCATAGTATGCCAAATGTACTCAAATGTGCGGCATCGTGATGGCTTGCAACCAACCTACCCACCTGCCATGCACTACAAATGGATAGTGGATCTAGTTACAATGCCTTTGGGAATTTGGCAGATGCGGTATATAGCACTTGCAAGAGAAGATTTGACAAATCAGGTAGAAGGACGTGCTCTTAGAACAAAGAGTACGGAAACAGTATGCAAATTTCTCTTGGAAGATGTGATCTGCCGGTATGGTTGTGTTGGGAAAATAACAGCTGATAGGGGTGAGCTAGATGTTGAAGAAGCAAGGGAATTCTTCTCTAGAATTGGTATCAAACTGTCCCTAACATGTGCTTACAATCCTGAGGGCAATGGGAAAAGTGAGCGAGGACATCCTCCAATCATTAAAGCTTTGGCTAAGGCATGCAGAGAAAGGATGAGAGAGTGGCCAAAGCTGCTACCATATGCCTTGTGGGCTGACCGTACAACTCATAGCTCAGTGACAGGATACATGCCTGCAGAATTAATGTATGGTCAGAAGCCAGTGATGCCAGTTGAAGAAGTAATTCTAACTTGGAATGTATTGCCCTGGGTGGATGGATTGAGCAGAGATGACCTCCTTGCATTGCGAATAAGACAGTTGGAGAGGAGGCCTGAAGATGTAGAGCTTGCTAAAGCTCGCTTGAAAGATGCAAGGCTGAAAAATAAAGAAAGATTTGATAGTAGACACAGACTCCGGCCAAAACCTATTGAAGAAGGTGATTGGGTTCTAATGTATGATAGTAGCCTTGACAACCAATTCACTGTTCAAAGAAAATTTGCAAAAAGATGGTTTGGCCCTTACATTGTCAAGCATGTGCATGGAAATGCCACGTATACTCTGTGTGAGCTTGATGGAACAAAAGTAAAGAATCTTGTGGCTGGCAAAAGAATCAAGATATTTAAAAGAAGGCATGATGGTGATCCTTTTGATTCACAAGAGATTCAGGATGAGAAGCTTGACAGTGGTAGTATGGATATGATTGAAGAGGAAGAGGATAATCTTCCTGGAACTGCAGAAGATGAAGACGACATCCAGTTATATGTGGACCTTGATGATGATTTGGCACATACCAGAGGATGTGCAGGTTTAGAGGGGGTGGATGTCGTGCCATGGCACGTCTATGATGTGAAACCGTGCATGTGAGGCCATCAAATACACATCCAGATGCATGGGTTAAGTGCCATGACGAGTCATTATATGATGCCATGTACATATGTTCATATTGTAAATGAGGTTCAATAAGACGAGCTGAGGCTGAGCCAGAGCTAGGAGTTTTTGTATATGAGTATGGAGGATGATGTTTTTGCTGTTACTCAGAGCTCATGGGCAAGTTAGAAGCATCCAGTTATATATGATGGCATGAGGGCATACCAATGCACAAAGGAATGCATTTATGAAGGCATGGAGAAATACTTGAATGAGCAATTGGGGATTATATAAATCACATGGGCCGATATGATGATTTATAAACTATGAAGGTGTCAAGAGAAATGGAGATTTAATGAACATCACAGTGCCGAAGAGTTCATTGAATGTGGGGGAAATGTGGAGATAGAAAACTGCACTTGGACTTCATGGATCATCATGTAGAGGTACATGTATCTTATGTATATCTAATGTGGAGATAGAAAACATGGGGCTTGTAAGCATGTTTTCATAGGTGTGAGAATGCTTTGGGAATCTTGTGGTTATGCCTTGCAACCTTAATGCTAAGGTTAAAAACAAAGCACTAAGGCTAGCAGCATACGTGGCTAGCAGCATACGTGGAAAAGGGAAGATAATTCTTTTATTTAGAATTTTCTGGAGCAAGCGCAGCATTTTGTAATTGGAAAATCCGGATGAATAGCTGCAAAAGGGTGGTAAGCCGAGTTCTCCGCGGGGAAAGAGAGATATATACCGGAGGCAGACGACGGCGAACCGGGAGGTGGGAGGAAAAACTCTGCAGAGTGAGCGAACAGCGTCCATTCGACCAGTTTCTTTTATTCCAAAAATATATATACTGCTTGTGCTTTGTAGGTGCTAGAATTAATGGGTAAATTAAATACTACATGATGATATAATTTTGGGGAAAAGCCATTTTCAAAATCGACTGAAGCGATGCTGCTCCAGATGTTTCTCCTTCGCATAATCGGCGAAGCAGCTTGTGATTGGTGAAACAAATAAAGAGATACACGCATGTAAATCGTCAGTTAAGTGTTTTATTTTATTTTATTTTCTTTAAAATTACTCTCACTCTATATGAATTGAGAGAATCGAATATCCCATACATCAAAAAGAATTTGGAAATGAATAGAAGGACTTTGGGAAAAAGCTAAAGAATTTGGAGCTCGGAGATTTGTGAAAAATGCATTGAAGTCGAGGGTAATTTGCCTTACTTTCTACTCAAATGAATTTTGGAAATTACGAGTATGTTAAAGCTATGCCAAATGCTATCTTTGCTTGTGAGATGTTAGAATATTAAGGCAGGTTTTCAGGTGAAAAAGTGCATCTCGAAATAATGGTTTTGATGGCACTGGGTGTAAAGGATGTAACTGGTCACATGTATATTGGGAAATTTGGAAGGCCTTGTTATGCCTACATGTGAATGGTTCAAAGGATTTCATGCAATTTTGTGCAATCATCAGGATGAATTCAAGGATGTATTGAGGCAAGTTGACACATGTAATTGTCATTGGAAAAAGTGAAGTTCAATACCCCTTGGGAAATTTTGTGCATGAGTTTCCTTGTTAAACTGGACATTCACTCTCACAGCTAGAAGTTTCGTACTTTCCTGGCTGTACCGCACACTTCACGACAACGTGCACTCCCGAAGGACCAATTTTTATCACCAGAAGTTGATTCTCCAAACTCTGATCTCGCCCACTCAGGGAATGGGACTTCTTATTTAGAGGAGAGCCCCGTTCAAGATCTCTCTTTGGGAGACAATCTTCCCATCTACATCAACTCATCTTCACCACCTTTGCCATCACGATCGCCTTCTTTGACTTTATTAGACTTTGTTTCTAGAGGGGGATACATTCCTTCTGCCAGTGTGTCAGTGTGGAACACTTGCATCCATCTTCTTCTCTCATGGTCCCCTTTTTGGCCTGAGAGGGGGGGTGTGAACATTTTTCCCAGCCCTAAAAAGGGTATTTTATTTTTTTTCTTGGTTTTATTTTGGGTCTTGCTGTTGGTGGACAGCCCCTGGCCTGGCCGATCAGCAGCCCCCCTTACTATATATAGCATTTGCCTCACCATTCAGCACTTCATAGATCATATCCGGTACCACTTCTGCTGCTGTTGCTACTATTGAGAACTGCACTACATCATCTTCATCATCATCGGCTCTTCGGGTCAGCACCTCAGCGTTTTACATCAAGCCACACCTTGGGACAGCAACCCACTCTTTGCTCCAAGTCAGCACATGAGCGTTTTATATTAGGCCACACTTTGGGACAGAAGCCCACTCTCTGCTACAGTAGAGCACTTCAGCGTTTTTCTACAGCTTGCCTTGGGACGGCAGCCCACTCTCTGCTACATACAGTACATTAGCATTTTCTTCTACAGTTTACCTTGGGACAAAAGCCCTCTCTGCTCACCATTCTCACATCATCGGGACGGCAACCCTCTCTGCTGTTCAGCACCCCTCAGGTATTGCAGCACCCTTGTCACTAGAGCTTGCACCACGTGGGACGGCAGCCCTTTGTGCTCCTCACCACTTCTCAGGTATTGCAATTTGCAGCACCCTTGTCACTAGAGCTTGCACCACTTGGGACGGCTGCCCTCTTTGCTCTTCATCACCATTCAGGTACAACAACACCCTTGTCACCAGAGTCTGCATCATTATCGACATCATCCTCCCTTCCACTGCTCACTACCACCTCGGAGTGCCTTTGCATCCACCGACGCAAGCCTTCGACACCGACTACCTCTCGGAGTGCCTTTGCCTCACATCAACGTGAGCCTTCATCACCGACCGTGCTTCATCAACGTGAGCCTTCATCACCGATTGGCCCCAAAACACAGTGGCACCCCTTGCGGTATTTCTTTAATTGATTATAAGAGCTTTGATTACAATAAGGCTGGAAACTCAGCCGTCACAGTAGAATGCCTGAAGCCTGCAAATACCCTGCGTCATATCCACTTGGCATCCACAAACAAGTCCAGCCATTGTTCACATCAAAAGACTCAAACATTGAGTCTGCATATAGAAGCTAAGTCCAGCCATTGTTCACATCAAAAGACTCAAACATTGAGTCTGCATATAGAAGCTTTCTCCCATGATCAGGGCTGCCACAACCATCCATAGCCTCTCACCCTATAAACAGCATCACGCCCTGACACATCCAGTGCTTCTGCATCACAACACAGACTCCCAAATTCTCTCTCAAAAGAGAACTCGTATCACAGCACAGCATACCATACAGTCGACACACCTGTACCAACCCTCTCTACCTTCCAAGGGTACTATCCATCTTTGTCATGGATTCCTTGTCCCCTGCCCAATCAATAGCAAGGCTGTACCAAACATGTGTCCATTCCTGTACCTTCTGCCTGCATGTGACCTATCTCCTGGAGAAACCCAAATACATGTTTCCTCGAGAAACCTACGACCTGTTTCCACATGAAACCCTTAGGCCTATTTCCCTTTGAAACTTCTGTCCTGTTTCCATATAGAACCATTCATGGCACCATTCAACAACAGTGCCAACAACGGCATACATCTAGTTACCTGTTCCCTCATGAAACATCTGGAAACATAGAGATGCCCATAACTGTAGGTCTCTCTGTTCCTTTCTAGCAGGAAGAAAACAATCTGCTCCATGAGCAAGCAGCCATGCGAGCTTGCATCACTTCCATGCCAAGAAACACTTTCAAGTGACTTGTACTTGCAGCCGGAAACCCAAGCACATAGCTGAATTTGCAGCCAACCAAAAACAGCCCATAAACTGTCCTCGAGCTGATCTCAAAACAGTCCCGAACCAAAGCAAAGAGAAGTTGAAAGTTCCATCAATTGAACGCCATCGACATGATGTCTATGTTCATGAGAAACCAGCCCCTGTCCACCCAGGAGAAGAGCACGCACTATCTGTCCAGCGCTGCGTGCAGCCGCTCGTTTGCCAAGAGAAAGAGAAAACATGACGTGCTGACACCCGTACCTGCAGCAGCTGTTCAGTCCACCTGCAGCCACCTAACACCTTCCCTTCCGCAACCATCAAGAGCCTGCAGAGCCTACTGTCCTTGCAAAAGAGAACCAGCCCACGTGTGCTCCTCTGTCCAGCAGCCGCCTCTGTGCACAAGAGGAAGCCAACGCATGAGCAGTCCAATCCTCCGCTTTTGCACGAAAAAAAAAATAGAGAAGCGCCTGCAGCCATGCGCTTTTTCTCCCATCAAAAGGCGCCTGTAAGCAGCCATGCCATCAGCTCGCCTCCTTTTCAAAAAGTGTGAGAGAAAACCCTAGCGCATGTATACCAACAGAGAGAGACCCTGAAAACTGCCCGCCACCCCCCCTTTTGAAAAAGCACACACGTGGCCCCAAAAATAGCGTATGGGCCACGTTTACTTTCATAAAGGGCATTATAAAGATTTTAAAGGTTTTTAAAACCTTTTAAGTTAAAATCTCTTTGCCCCCTTCACACTTGGGGTTGTCCACACATGGGTTACTTTTTTTTAACTCCAATCTGATGCCATTCACACTGTCCACCATGTCCCCGTGCACACCTGCATACTGTCTAGAGAAAAACACAGGTTCGTGACATACCCCCCTCTTGAAAAATAGCAAGCGTCCTCGATTGCACTCAATGGCACAGTAAGGCATCTTATGAGCAAGGACTCCCCATACGACAAAAGCAATGGCCCTCAAGTGCATCTGGGTGATGAAAAAAAAAATCATCTTGCACAATAAGGTCACACCGTCACGTCAAAGTGACAAACAACTCTTGCTTGTTCCTTCAGAACCTGCAGCAAAAGTCTAAAACCAAGTGGAAACACGTTAACCGTGTTAGCCAGAAACAAAACCATGCATCATTCTACATATGAGACACATATGCATGACACATGCATGGCACATATATGCATTCGCAAACAATATGCTCCTCAAAATGCTCTACCTACTCTAAAGTAACAGTCTCAGGGCTGCTCGCAAGCCTTATACCCATGGGCATCCCGCAAGACCCACGACTGGTGGTACAACATGAGCATATGAAAGCACTCAATGCATCCAAACAATACATCCACTAAGTACTTTCCACATATGTATCATGGCCATCCCACAGGAGTCACACCCAGTGGTGCATCCATGCACATAATAAAGTACTTGATGTATCATACCAATATACATGCATCACACGACACAATCCAGAGTATTACCCAATGTATTCTCAATGGTACGAGGATCCAATGGCACCAGAATACAACAATACCTCAAAAAGTGTATGCATACATGCACAAATAGTGTTCGATCCATATATCCATGAACCAAACCAACTCTAGGACTGCTCGCAAGACTTATGCCCTCCATAGAGTTATCCATAGTTGCAGTTATAGTTCAAGGTGCGGCCGACTGTAAACCATACCCAACTTTACCATCTCATGTGACTAGTACACAATATCAGAGAAGTCCCATAAGCAGATGTACTGTCAGCCTCAGTACCTTCGGGTGAATACAAAGATGTCACCAAGCGACTCCCTAGATGACAACTGAGCCTGTCTGTAACAAGGGAGCGGAGGTGCTACCCCCCTCTTGAGCATCAGGCAATGCTCCAGACCTATGCTCTGTTGAACGTGAATGAGCCGTAACAAGAGTCGACTCCAACTCAAAGGCATCAAGATAAAGCTGCAAATGTTGAGGTGAATCTACTAAGTCACCCTCCTCCATCCACTTCACATCCATCAGTGAACAGTTCTTGAACTTCACAAGATAGTGACGGGAAACTTTACCTTGTACCTTTCTTTCCTTATGTGCCAGTATATGCTCGGAAATAAGAACCTCATCAAGTTCCTCCGCTTCCGTCTGAGCCTCATTTGATACATCCTCAGGCACCCAAGACCTGCTTGCACTACACCCAAGTGGTAAGCTTAAGTCCCCGATGAAGCATAGTAGATCACCACTGCGAAACATAGAAAGAAACTGTCTTTCGAACCCATGAAGCCTCTATGAAGATACGATCGGTGACAAACTGTCGAAAGCCATAGCCTGCAACCCATGTTTTGCACCATGAAACTTCAACTGCTTCTTGTTCCTGGCCGACTACTTTTTGTCCTTGGTGTCTTTTCTCCTGAGCTTCATCTTTAGCTCTTGCTCTTCACCTCATATAGGCAAAGACACACAATCCTACACTGCCTTCTGCACTTCCCTTTCACTTTCCACATGTTGAAGCTTTTGATGTGACTCTCATGAGACAACCACGAGCTCGCCCCCTTAGGAAAGTTGGCGATTGTCCCGACCAAAGCAACCACGGACTCGCCTCCTTGAGAAAGTCGACGATGTCCCGGCGACGGAACCACGAAACCGGCCTTCAGAAATCTGACGGGCGGTGAAACAAACACTCGCACATAAAACACTTCAACACCATTGAGGACCTAGAAAAGGAAAACAAACAGGGGGAGCTAGAGTGCTCCTGCAAACAGTACACGGACACCAATTGGCCCCAAAACACAGTGGCACCCCTTGCGGTATTTTTTTAATTGATTATAAGAGCTTTGATTACAATAAGGCTGGGAACTCAGCCGTCACAGTAGAACTCCTGAAGCCTGCAAATACCCTGCATCATGGCTTCATATCCACTCGGCATCCACAAACAAGTCTAGCCATTGTTCACATCAAAAGACTCACACATTGAGTCTGCATACAGAAGCTTTCTCCCATGATCAGGGCTGCCACAACCATCCATAGCCTCTCACCCTATGAACAGCATCACACCTTGACACATCCAGTGCTTCTGCATCACAGCACAGACTCCCAAACTCTCTCAAAAGAGAACTCGTATCACAGCACAGCATACCATACAGTCGACACACCTGTACCAACCCTCTCTACCTTCCAAGGGTACTATCCATCTCTGTCATGGATTCCCTGTCCCCTGCCCAATCAGTAGCAAGGCTGTACCAAACATGTGTCCATTCCTGTACCTTCTGCCTACATGTGACCTCTCCTGGAGAAACCCAAATACATGTTTCCTCGAGAAACCTACGACCTGTTTCCACATGAAACCCTTAGGCATGTTTCCCTTTGAAACTTCTGTCCTATTTCCATACAGAACCATTCATGGCACCATTCAACAACAGTGCCAACAACGGCATACATCTAGTTACGTGTTCCCTCATGAAACATCTGGAAACATAGAGATGCCCATAACTGTAGGTCCCTCTGTTCCTTTCTAGCAGGAAGAAAACAATCTGCTCCATGAGTACGCAGCCATGCGAGCTCGCATCACTCCCATGCCAAGAAACACTTTCAAGTGACCTGTACTTGCAGCCGGAAACCCAAGCACACAGCTGAATTTGCAGCCAACCAAAAACAGCCCATAAACTGTCCTCGAGCTGATCTCAAAACAGTCCCGAACCAAAGCAAAGAGAAGCTGAAAGTTCCATCAGTTGAACGCCATCGACATAAAGTCTATGTTCATGAAAAACCAGCCCCTGTCCGCCTTTATGTCCAGAGAAACCAGCCCCTGTCCACCCAGGAGAAGAGCACGCATTGTCTGTCCAGCGCTGCCTGCAGCTGCTTGTTTGCCAAGAGAAAGAGAGAGAATACATGACGTGCTGACACCTGTACCTGCAGCAGCTGTTCAGTCCACCTGCAGCCAGTCCAGCAGCCACCTAACACCTTCCCTTCTGCAACCATCAAGAGCCTGCAGAACCTACTGTCCTTGCAAAAGAGAACCAGCCCACGTGTGCTCCTCTGTCCAGCAGCCGCCTCTGTGCACAAGAGGAAGCCAGCGCATGAACAGTCTAGTCCTCCGCTTTTGCACCCCAAAAAAATAGAGAAGCGCCTGCAGCCATGCGCTTTTTCTCCCATCAAAAGGTGCCTGTAAGCAGCCATGCCCGCCAGCCCCCCTTTTGAAAAAGCACACACGTGGCCCCAAAAATAGCGTATGGGCCACGTTTACTTTCATAAAGGGCATTATAAAGATTTTAAAGGTTTTTAAAACCTTTTAAGTTAAAATCTCTTTGCCCCCTTCACACTTGGGGTTGTCCACACATGGGTTACTTTTTTTTAACTCCAATCTGATGCCATTCACACTGTCCACCATGTCCCCGTGCACACCTGCATACTGTCCAGAGAAAAACACAGGGTCATGACAATTTGCTTCCATAATTGATCATTAGAGCTTACCAATTGCAAGAGTCGATGCTAGCGGAAGTCTTGGCGATGGACCTATGGTTCAACTCGAGAAAGGAAGGCTGAAATTAGGGTTTTTTAGTCAAAAGACCAGAAATTACAGCAAATAAAAGGGTTGTTTTGCTGAATTTGAGCCATTGGGAGTGTGTAGGAGAGTGAATGCGGCCTGGAAATACTCTTAGAAGCTTGGAAAACAGCTTGGATATGGTGTAGGGAAGGAGAAAGTGCCATAAGGCCTCTTGAAGTGGGCGCCAACTTCTAGAGAGAGGGGAGGAGAGAGAGAGGATGAGGTGTCCACCTAAGGTGTCATGCAGAGAGGAAAAGTGAGTTGGGGTCCAAGCTAGGAATGATACATGGCTGGTTGCTCCCTTTGAACAAACGGGATAAGGTTTGGGCGGTAGACATTGAGCTTTTTCCACCTCGGGATATCAGTGTGTGCGAACAGAGGGCTGGTCATAATTTATAAGTGAGTTTTGATTGCCCAGAACTTAATAAAGTGTGTACATACTCACTTATAAATTAAGGCTAGATCCTAAGGCTCAGCTTTGACCAATACTTACCACCTATCACATGCTACATAACCAAGTCAGCAAACAGCTTCACACATGGTTCACGCCTTACCGGAACTACACATTGGTCATGCAAGCATGAAAACAGCATGCAAATTCAATTTGCAGGCAAGCACATAAAGATGCTATGCAATGCAACGTTGGTATATACCAGGGTTAGTTCCGTACGTCGTTCGGATCAGATCGTACGTACGATTCGTACCGTACGTATCCGTACGATCAGGTACGATTTTGCTATTTTGTAACTTCTTGTCTACAATTTTTAAGTTTAGGAAGTATTTTTTTTAAAAAAAACGTACGAATATCGTACTGTACCTCAAAAAATTTCAAGGTACCAATTAGTACTGTATTTTATCGTACCGTATCGTATCGTACCTTTCGTACTAACTAAGCCTGGTATATACAATCCCCGTTCACGAGACTATCAAAATAGACGTACTCAAGGCTAGTACATGAGATACCAGACCCAATGGAACAATCCTCCAGGCATTTTCGGGCATGTACACACAAGTACAAGTCCCAATGGAAAGCCAAATCCACCGATCACGTGACTGGAGTCAATCCCCTGCATAATAGCCATGGACGCCAATCCAATGTATACACATAATGAGAAGGCAAGGGTGGACCATTTGGGTGGCCAAATGGTGACATCCCCTCCGGCTTCTAAAGAGTTGTTTGCAATTGAAAAGCATCCAAATACATGCAATTGCGTGGCTGTCCGCACCTAAGCAGCCTTGTCCAGTAGCTCCAGTCGGCCTGTTTTGCAGCTCCAGTCGGCCAGCTTCCCCCTACTATAAATTGTGGGTGCTGGCCTCTCATTTCTCATTTAGTCTTGTACATATTTTGCTCCCTCACTTATGAGACTTGTAGTGACTCTTGCTTGGGACTGTTTTGCTTCAGTATATTCAGCATAGTTCTCTCCATATCTCTCTCTCTCTTGCACTCTTTGTTCAGCACATTCTAGTGCCACTCTGCTTCCGCTATGTGCACTCTTTCATGGTATCATCACTCCCGGTTTAGCAACCTCTTTGCTGCCCCAGATTCAGCACTGTTTTCAGCACCCTCTCCTCTGCGTTTTCTCTCAGATCTACAGTCCTTTGCTGCTGCGTTTTCTGGACAGCACCTGGTGGTCTTTTCGCCTACAGTTTGGCTTCACCGACACAGCCATCAGGTACTCTTTGATCAGCGTTTTCTTTTCCATGTGGAGATTGGACATAGGCGGCCTGTTTTTTCAGGACAGCAGCCTTCTATGTGCTCCATTTTCCTCTCCAGTGGGCTTTCCCCTTTGCAGAGGGGGTCTTTGGTGTTGCAGGCTTTGGTGGCACTCTTGGTACCTGTGAAGGACACTCCTCCTTCAGAGTTTGTGCGTTTTTTTCTTGAGATTGAGCCCAAGCTTTTGTGATGGCTGCACCGACTTCTCTTCATATGTTTGCTGAGTCTGCCAAGTTGGATGGTTCCAACTACACCCTATGGAAGGTGAAGGTGAAATCGGCCTTGCGTGGCGTGGATCTTTGGGATTGGCTTGTTACACCGGCCAATGCCACCCCTCCCACCCTTGCTTCCGGTGGTGCGACTCAGGCGCACATTGATATTCGGCAGTCGAATGATCGATGCGTTTTCTCCTTTCTGATGTTGAACTGTCAAGATTCTGTTCTCTCTCATGTGCGTACAACAGATGTTGCACATGAAGTTTGGAAGGCTTTTGCAGATCTCTATGAGATTAAGTCTCCGGGTCGGATTTTGGTGTTGGAAAAGCAACTTATGAACTTATCAGTTTCTGCCTTTCCATCTTTATTTGCTTTCATCTCTCGAAGATGAAAGATCTTCGGGACGAGCTTGCTGGCAAGGACATCTCCACAGCGGACATGGCTATTCGGCTGCTCTCCAAACTTCCAAAGAGGTTTGATGCATACTTTCAGTCTCTTGTTTCTTCTCCTCGTCCTGTTCCAGTTACTTGGGAGGAAGTTCTCCCCTCCGTTATGTAGATTGAGTCTCGCTTTGAGGAGCGGACTGGCACCTCTAGTGGCCTTGATGGAGCTTTGGCAGCACGAGATAAAGGGAAGAATCAACAAAAGAAAGGAAAAGGGCATTCTGACAAGAACTCCAAGGATTCCGACAAGGATAAAGACAACAAATCTTCAAAGAATAAGGACATTGAATGTCATTATTGTGGCAAGAAGGGTCACAAGTCACCCCAATGTCACAAGAAGCGTGATGAAGTAGCAAAGAACTCTTCCTCAACGGCGGTGTCTCAACCCAAGAAGGATGATGGCATTCTTCTCTTAGCAGGTACTTGGCGTATACTTGCTCTTGTGACTTCTCAGTCAAGGTCTTGGATTGTTGATAGCGGTGCTACTGCTCATATGACACCCCATCGAGATTGGTTCGAGGACTTTACTACCAGATCAGGCGAGATCACTCTGGGTGATTCTTCTTCTATGCCAGTGCATGGACATGGCACTATCCCCATCTTCCCTTCTGACGAGGACAAGAGGTACTTCTCTGATGTACTGTATATTCCAGATTTGGCTTTTAACCTTTTGTCAGTGAGTGCTCTTACAGCTCAGGGTGCGGAGGCGATCTTTTCTCGTTATGAGATTACCATTCGTGATAAGGCGACTGGTAGCATCTTGGCTCAGGGAGTCCAAGATAGTGGTCTCTACAAGTTGACTGCTCTGTTGCTTCTTCTGCCCTTTGGCATGCTCGGTTTGGCCATTTGAGCTATCAGCTTCTGCAGCGAGCTTCGAAGGATGGGTTGGTTGAGGGATTATCGACCATCAAGGCTCCGTCTACTGCTTGTTCCTCTTGTTTACAGGGGAAGCAACACCGAGCCACCTTCCGAAGGAGGCGATTCAGATCTTCGACATCACTTGCACTCATTCATGCAGACTTATGTGGTCCTATGAGTATCGTGTCTTTGAGTAAGGCGTTGTACATGCTCGTGATGGTGGATGATTTTACCAGATATACTTGGGTTTTCTTTCTGAAGACCAAGGATGAGACTTTTCAGCACTTCTATGATTGGAAAGCTGAGGTGGAAAAAGAGACCGGTCACTCGGTCAAGGCTCTCATGACCGATGGAGGGGGTGAGTTCACATCCCAGCAGTTTCAGCAATATTGCAAGACACATGGCATTCGGAGACAGCTTACTATATCATATACTCCATCACAGAATGGAGTTGCCGACGAGAGGAAGAATAGGACCATTATGGAGATGGCCCGTGCTATGCTTGAGCATTCTTCATTACCTCGACGTTTCTGGGCTGAGGTGGCTTCCACTGCTGTCTACATTCAGAACAGGTCTCCTACTGCTGCTCTTCCCGATAAAACTCCATATGAGGCTTTCCATGGTGAGAAGCCCTCCGCTGTTCATTGCCGGATATTTGGGTGTACGGTGTATGTTCATGTGCCTAAGGAGCATCGCTCCAAGTTGAACTCGAAGTCTCAACGCATGACTTTTCTCGGATACAGCACTGTGTCCAAGGCATATCGTCTTTATGATCTTCAGGCCGGTAAAGTTGTTGTGAGCAGTGATGTGTTGTTCGACGAGACTCCTACATCTTCAGAGGGGGGTGGTGAGCTTCTTCTTCCTTCACCTCCGTCTCCGCCTCCTCCTCCTCCTCCTCCTCCTGCTCCCGTTGCTTCTGTTACACCTCCAGCTGAGGATACTCAGTCAGATGATGATGACCCTCCTCCTCCTCCGGCGAGTTCGAGCAGATCTGTACTTGGTTGGTATTATCAAACAGTTCGTGATTCTGGGTTACGTGAGCTTCCTTTTGCTCCTCCGCCTGGTTCTCTTCGGCGTTCTTCCAGAGTTACAGGGAAACAAATTCATGAGGGCAACATGTTTGTTAATTATGCTCTTATGTCTACTATCATTAATGGTCCTTCTGATCCCACTTCTGTAGACGAGGCTCTTTCACATGAGCCTTGGCGTCGTGCTATGCAGGCAGAGCTAGATGCTATCGAACAGAATGGCACTTGGATTTTGGTGCCTCGGCCACTGCAGCGTAAGGTGATTGGTGTGCGTTGGATCTTCAAATCAAAGTTCCGAGCTGATGGCAGCTTGGACAAGCACAAGGCGAGGTTGGTTGCCAAGGGTTATGCTTAGCGCCCTGGAGTCGACTTCGATGAGACCTTCGCTCCGACGGCCCGGATGACTACCATTCGCACCGTTCTTGCACTTGCAGGACATCATAGATGGCCCATTTTCGAGATGGACGTCAAGTCGGCTTTCTTGAATGGAGAGCTTACATAGGTGGTTTATATTGATCAGCCACCAGGATTTGTTGTTCCGGGCAAACAAGATCATGTGTACCGGCTGAAGAAGGCTTTATATGGTCTAAAGCAGGCTTTATATGGTCTAAAGCAGGCTCCACGGGCTTGGTACCAGCGGATTGATGAGTTCTTTCAGAAGCTCGGCCTGCGCCGTTCTCACACAGATTCGAACCTTTATATCCTCCTTGAGAGGGGGTTGATTGTTATCATTGTGGTCTATGTTGATGACCTCATCTTTACAGATTCTTATTCTATGCGGATCCGTTCTATTATGGATGGTTTGGAGACAGAGTTTGAGATGACGGATCTTGGCCTCTTGCATTATTTTCTTGGCTTTGAGATTTGGCAGACCTCGAAGGGCATTTTCTTCTCTCAGCAGAAGTACACTCGGGAGATTCTCGACAGATTTCAAATGATTGGGTGCAAACACCAAGATCTTCTCCTATGGATATTGGTGAGAAGCTTTCTTCACTTGATGCTTCTCCAGGGACTGATCAGGGACAGTATTGGGTTCTCGTCGGTTGTTTGGTATGGTTGACCTACTCCCGATTGGACATATGCTTCGCAATCAGTTTATTGAGTTCCTTCTCATCCAAACCCCGTCAGCAGCATCGGCGGTGTGCTCTCAGAGTTCTTCGGTACTTGTGTGGCACTCTGGATTTTGGCATCTTTTATGGCCAAGGACGCACTCTTGTTGGATGGTCTGACTCAGATTGGGCTGGAGATCCGGATACACGGCGTTCAACCACTGGTTGTGTTTTTTCACTTGGGTCTGGAGCCATTTCTTGAAGTAGTAAAAAGCAGCCTACTGTGGTGCTTTCCTCTACCGAGGCGGAGTATCGTGTGCAGTTTCTTATGCTTCATGTGAGGCGATATGGTTGCGGAGATTATTGGAGGAGCTCGGCTGTCCTCCTACCAGATCTACTCTTCTTTGGTGTGACAATCAGAGTTGCATCGCCATCGCCAAGAACCCTGTGTTTCATGCTCGTACGAAACACATTGAGATTCAGTATCACTATGTTCGTGAACGGGTTCTTGATGGAGATTTGCGTTTGGAGTATTGTCCTTCCGCGGAGAATGCTGCAGATTCTCAGGCTTCCTTGGCTCCTCATCTTCGGATTCTCGGAGGTTGTTCAGCATTTGGTGCTGAGAGGGGGTGTTAGCACATTCATTCCCAGATTTTGCTCTTTTATGGTGCCCATTTGGTCCCTTTTGCATGGCCCTTGCTTGTGGGCTGGCCACCCCTTTTTCTAGTATTTTTCTGGGATTTTTCCCAGCCTTTCTGGCATTTTTGAGTCGGCCAGCTTCCCCCTACTATAAATAGTGGGTGCTGGCCTCTCATTTCTCATTCAGTCTTGTACATATTTTGCTCCCTCACTTATGAGACTTGTAGTGTCTCTTGCTTGGGACTATTTTGCTTCAGTATATTCAGCATAGTTCTCTCCATATCTCTCTCTCTTGCACTCTCTGTTCAGCACATTCTAGTGCCACTCTGCTTCCGCTCTCTGCACTCTTTCAGTGTGGAGGGGACAAAAGGGAACAAAGGTTTAAAACCTTTAAAAAATAAAAGAATACCACTTTTAGAGCATCGTGGCCCTTTTGGGAGGCTACACACTATTATTGGGACTCTTTTTGGAAAAAGGCGACTGCAGCATATGTGGGCGCACAAGGGGCTGGCTTTTTCGTGGAAAAGAGGGGAGCTGTTCAGCTGGGCGCATAGGGCTGCAGCATACGGTGTTTTTCTCTCACACTTTTGTGAAAGGCGGGGCAGACAGGCGACTAGCTGTCTTCTCTCTTTGGGCACACAGTCGGCTGCGTGTGGGAGCTCTCCTTCTCTCTCGTTGGCTGAAGTCTGCTGGATTGCAGAGAAGCGTGGACTGGGCAGAATTCCCTTTGCTTTTTGGCTATTGGCTGGCTGCAAGCGCAAGGACTGAATTGCTTTTTCTCTCTTTCTTTCTCGAGGAGAAAGCGACACAAGGACTATAAGTTTCTCTCTCTCTTTGCGAGTAGGTGGGACTGCAGGAAGTGCCTAACCAAGTCTCTCTTTTCATTGGCTCGTGATTGTTTCGGAGTTGTTTCTCTGGCCCTTTGTGAGAGGAAGGGTTTGGTAGTTTGGAGGGTGGAAACAGGGCAAGTTTTTGGATTGTTTCATGGCTGAGTTTGTGGCTATATGCATGGGCCAGCTAGATGCGTATTCAAGGCCTCATGGATGTACTGTCTTGGCTGATTAGAGGAGATAATAGTGTGGTGTTTTTGGGGCACAAGGCTGTGTGTAACCTCTATGCTAAGAGGTCTAGAGGCTTGGCAGATTGGACATGCAAACATGCAAGCCATGAATGGCCATGATGTACTCATTTAAATTCTTCCATTGAATTTGAATAAAGAAATACTGAAAGGGGCGCCAAGCTTTGGAGCCAACAGGTGTCGTTCTTCTTTTCGTGTAGGAGCACTCTAGCTCCCATATATTTGTCTTATTTGCTAGATTACAACTGGTTTGGGTGATTGCTAGTCTACCGCACTTTGGTTTCTACCAGAGGCCGGTTTCAAGGTTCCGTTGCCGGGACCATCATCAACTTCCTTAAGGGGTGAGCTTGTGGTTGTCTCGAGGAAAGTCGTTGCTGAAAATTTCAGCAAGATGTCAGATTATGAGGATGACTATGACTATGATGATGAGGAAGAGTAGGAGACCACTCCTCTGAGAGGATTGAATCTGAGGATGTACTTGCAAGAGAACAAGCTACAAAAGATGCACGTTATGAGGATGTAACGCAGCCAGAAGATATGCCAAGTAAAGAGGAAGATGATGCCCAATTCAAAGCCTGTTTGGCAAGGGTAGCGGATGTGCCTATGCAGCTCATGCAAAGTGAGAAGTTTGCTGAATTTATGAGGGTCCCTTTTGAGCCTAAGAAGAAGAAGAAGAAGGTGCATTCTAGGAACCCACCTCAGGGCAATAGTGGTGCCTTCACACAGGATCCTGCTTTTGGACAGTTTTCTAACATGCAGAACACTTATGGTGCAAACCCACAGAGTTCCTTTTTCGGACAGCCACATATTCCGTAGCAATCTATGCATCCAAGCTATTTTGGCGGTGGTTCCGTGTTCCAATCTATGATTGGGGCTTACCCTCAAGGAGGCATGGGAATATGTATGGGGGCATGCAGCCTAGAATGCAAGGAAACATGTATGGGGGCATGCAGCCCGGAATGCAAGGAAACATGTATGGGAGTATGCAGCCCGGTATGCATAGTGGTACATGGGAGGATCAACAGGATTGCATGGTATGCAAGGTGTGGGAACTGGCAATGTTGATCCTACTATGGGCATGAATGCAGGGGGTAGCAATCTTGTGAGGCCACTTCCTTATGATAATCTAACGCCTATGGGTAAGGCGAAGGATTATAAGGAAGGCTCAAGGCTCTTACCTTTTTACAGCAGTTTGATGTTGCTTTTTCTGGTGGAAATTACACGGAAACCTCAAAAGTGAGAAAAGTTGCGACTTTTCTTAAGGGCAATGCATTGCAGTGGTGGTCCACTCTTCTTTTGCAGGGCATAGCACATCTACTTGGGTACAGTTTAAACAAGTGTCCTCTTCCGTGTGGCTCACATCTACATTTGAGGTGGATGTAATGACAACATGGCATAAGTTGGATGCATCGAAATGTGAGAATCTTGAGGATTACAACAAGAAGTTTTGGGAAGCTTTACTCCTAGTTACTTCTTATCGTGCAGTGCCACTATCAAAGCAGGTTGAGAAGTATGGTTGTGGGTTGCCCAAGGAAGTGCGTGATTATTGCATATGTCGCAGATGATAGAGAATGCCATGACGGCAAATGCGTTACCCACGGGGGTTTCATGTTACAACCGTGTGTTTTTCCCTCTGGACAACAAGCAAGTGGGCACGGGCATGGGCATGGGACGCACAGTGTGGACAGGCATCAGTTGAATGTGAAAAGAAAACCCATGTTAGTGGCCAGCCCAAGTGTGAAAGGGGACAAAAGAGATTTTTATAAAGTTCTAAGGTTTTTTTAAACCTTTGATGATTTAAAGGCTTATCATTATATCTTGAAAAGCATGCGTTTTATTTAACCTTCGCTTTTGGTGTTTTTAACGAAAAGCACATTGCCTCTTTAAAAAGAGCGAGTGGTGGCGAAATCAGTAGGAGATCGCCGTGGAGGAGTCACCTGTGGGAATCCGCTAGCTGCTGCACGTACGGCTGCAGGCGCCATGTGGTACTGCTACGCTAGAAGCTGTCGCTACTGCAGGCGAGTACTCCTACGCCAGCCACTGCCGATGCGACTGCTGTTATTGCTGCCGCCAGCAGAAGCTGCTGTCGCTGCTGTTAAGGTGCTGCTGCAGGTGGTTACTACTGCCGCCGCCACCAGGTGACGGTGGTGCCGCCACTGCCAGGAATTGCCGCCGTCGCCAGCTGCTATACTGCCGTTGCCAGGAGTGCTGCTGACCGCTAGGCGCTGCTACGCATGGTGGTGCTGCTGCTACTGTACATGGGCGCTGCTACAAGTGCGGCTGCCGTTGCTGCCGCCACCACAGGATGATGCTGCTACTACTGCCGATGGTTGCTGGGCGCTGTTTAGTGGGCTGTGAAGAGCTCTAGACGCCCGATAGATTGACTGCCAGCGCATGGATATCAGGAGTGCTATATGCACGGTCAGCCAGCATCCAACGATCAGATAGGTGGGCAGCGAGGCTAGCTATCAGTTAGGTGGACAATCAATTGGGCAGTCAGATGGATGCCAAGTGAGGGAAAGCGGTGCAAAGGATGGGCACACAGCAATGAATTTGACCAGGTACTGGTGGTCATGGAGCGGGTTACATACATGTGTGGAAGCAGCTAGGCAGGCGTCAGGCAAGAGTCTCTTTGCAGACAATATGGCAGACAGATGGGAGACTCTCTACGCCAGATGGCTGCATGTGTGGAAGCAGCCAGCGTGGGTCTCTCTCTCTCTCTCTATCTCTCTATCGCTCTTGGAAGAAGGTGAGCTGAAGGAGGCACCGAGGGGCTAACAGCCAAGGGGTTTCTCTCTCTTTCTTCGCAAGGAGGTTTTGTTTACGAGATTGGGATACAGAGGATCAAGCTGCATATGCACAGGATGATGTTCTTGGAAGAGATGTGTGTTGCTCTTCATCTTGGACTTATGTGTATTCAGGGATGGCTTGACACATCCTCTATCTTTCTCTCTCTAAGTTTTTGGCATCATGATTGGATGATGCATATGTGGATTTATCTGTCATGGAAACAGGACATTGGTTTTCGAGAAGAGCAGGACTTTGGTATCGGGGATACAGGCCTATGGTTTATGGATACAGGTCTATGGTTTCGTGAGGAAAGCATGTCTCTGGATTCATGTGAACATGTTCTCGTTTTCTCAAGGTTACATGCAGGCTGTGACTATAGAAAGGACATATGGTTTGGTACAACCCTACTGCTGTTTGGGAAAGGGTTGTGAGATCCATGGTTGAGATGGAGAAGACCTTTTCAAGCAGGGAGATGTCGTACAGGTGTGCCTTCCCTATGGAATGCATTGCTGTAATAACGAGAGTTCTTATTTGGAAAGTCCTGGGTGAAAAGCTAAAAGGGATCCTATTGGTAAAGGATTCGACAAGTTGTACTTTGTACTCAAATTTTGTTCAAGTAAAGAAATACCGCAAGGGGTGCCACTGCGTTTTGGGGCCAATCGGTGTCCTTGTCCTTTTTGCAAGAGCATTCTAGCTCCCCTGTTTGTTTTACTTTTCCAGGTTCCCATGGGTGATGAAGTGTTTTGTGTGTGAGTGTTTGTTCCACCGCTCGTCAGATTTCTGAAGGCCGGTTTCATTTCAACTGGATTTAAGGGCAACAAAAGCACTGGCAAGAAAACTAAGAAGTTAGGGCATGCATCGCGTGATGCAACAGTGCCTACAGAGAAGCGGCGTAAGATGTTACCAATGCCCAAGAGAACTCCTGAGGAAGCCTTCTGCAGGGTTAGTTCCTGATCTTGTTGGGGAATAGCCAGGTGGTGAGGAGACTGAGTTGTGCAGAGCATGGGACAAAGTTAGAGATCAGAATGCTTTGATTTTCTTTGACACACGTGCTAGAGCCAACTTTATCTCACCAGATTTGGCTGGCAGATTGGGGATCCATGCAGAGGAGATGGGGCCTTTGTATGAGGCTAATATGGCTTGTCCTAGGT
Organism: Cibotium barometz; assembly: GCF_041138505.1. Taxonomy (NCBI): domain Eukaryota; kingdom Viridiplantae; phylum Streptophyta; class Polypodiopsida; order Cyatheales; family Cibotiaceae; genus Cibotium; species Cibotium barometz. The sequence continues at coordinate 15,463,567 of NC_141053.1, forward strand.
ATGCAGAACCCGTTACCCTTATTATTGGGAAGCTGAGGCTTCATGTGCAAGGTTATGTGGACAGTGAGGAATTCTATATCATGCCACTTGATGGGTGTGATGTTTTGTTGGGTATGCCATGGTGTCATAGAGTACACGCGGTGGTGGATACATACAATAGGAAGATTACTTTGACTCATAGAGAGAAAGAGCACATTTTGGATGTAAAGCTTCAAGAGGAATCTGTTTCTATTGTATCGGCTTCGGCCATTTCATCAGTAATGAAAATCTATCTTTCCACGTACTTGGTTTTTGTAAAGGATGTAAAGCTTCAAGAGGAATCTGTTTCTATTGTATCGGCTTCGGCCATTTCATCAGTAATGAAAAAGTATCTTTCCACATACTTGGTTTTTGTAAAGGATGTAAAAGATGATGAATCTCAATCTAATTTGTCTATGTTAGATAAAGACAAGACTGATTTCCTACGTGAGTACCAAGATTGCTTTTTCGAGTCATTGCCAGGAGAACTTCCTCCGGAAAGGCCAGAAGATCATGCTATTGGTCTTATTCCGGGAAGTATCCCACCAAATAGACCGACGTACCATGTTAGTGCAGCCCAACAAGAGGAAATTATGAGCCAGGTACCGGAGTTGTTGAAAAAGGGGTTGATTCAGCCTAGCTCATCACCCTTTTGCTCGCCTGTGCTCTTAGTGCAAAAGAAAGACGGTTCTTGGCATATGTGTATAGATTACAGGGCACTAAACAAGAACACCATCAAGAATCGATTCCCTATTCCGAGGATCAATGACATATTGGACCGCTTATAGGGCTTCACAGTCTTTTGTCGGATAGACTTGAAAAGCGGGTATCATCAGATACGCATTAGACCCGAGGATGTGCATAAGACAACATTTCGGACCACCTTTGGGCTATATGAGTTCTTGGTCATGCCCTTTGGCTTGACAAATGCTCCCGCTACCTTTAACAGGACGATGAACAGGATTTTCCGGCCTCATAGAGTGTTTGTGGGCACATTCTTTGATGACATGATTGTGCATTCACGCTCAGAGGAGCATAGGGAGCATTTGGCCACAGTGTTTGAAGAACTCCGGAAGCATAGGTTGGTCATAAATGGCAAGAAGATTGAGTTCTTCTTGGAAGAAACACTTCTTGGGGCACATCGTGTCTAAAGATGGAGTCCATACGGATCCTTCGAAAGTAGAAGCAATTCTCAATTGGCTAGATTTGAAGACCATGCATGATGTATGCAGCTTTTTGGGATTGTGTTCCTATTACAGGCGGTACATACGGTATTTTGTTGTGATTGCTTCGCCCCTTCATGCCTTAACAAAGAAGGGTACTCCGTTTCGATGGGCTAATTGGGAAATTGCAGCCTTCAAAAAGCTTAAAGAAAAGCTTACTTCGGATCCCGTATTGGTACTACCGGATCTCCGAAAAGCTTTTGTTGTCCAATGTGATGCATGTGGGAACAGCATTGGGGCAGTTCTCATGTAGGAAGGACATGTGATAGCCTATGAGAGTCATATATTATAGAATGCCGAGAAGCATTTATAGGCCTATGAGAAAGAGATGTTGGTTGTAATTCATGCTCTTTCTACATGGAAACACTATTTGCTTGGGGCTGATGTTGGGGCAATTCTCATGCAGGAAGGACATGTGATAGCCTATGAGAGTCGTATATTACAGAATGCCGAGAAGCATTTATAGGTCTATGAGAAAGAGATGTTGGTTGTAATTCATGCTCTTTCTACATGGTAACACTATTTGCTTGGGGCTGATTTCACTGTGCAGACAGATCATCAGACCTTGCATTATTTCCTCACGCAAACTAAACTTTCTGAGAAGCATATAAGATGGGCCAACTTTTTGTCTATGTTCTACTTTCAGATTGTACATGTGGAAGGCAAAAAGAATGTTGTGGCAGATGCTTTGTCACGCAAGCCACAGGTCTCAACAGTTTCACTTGCTTATCATCATGAGCTTGATGAGATGAAAGAGCAGTATGCCCAGGATGAGGATTTTTGTAGGGTCTATGATCAGATGTTTGAGGGTCAGCGGCATGATCATTATACTCTCAGGGATGGCGTCTTGTTGATGCATGGTAGACTGTGTTACCAGGCAGTTACGACTCAAGGTTGTAATTGAAAGTCATGCTCCACTATATGTAGGTTAGGGGCATTGAGGCCATGGTAAAGGCAGTTGAGGCTTTCTTTTATTGGCCGACCTTGAGAAGAGATATTGATGCTTTTGTCAGGCAATGCATCGTATGTCAGAAGGTGAAGTTTGACCGTCAGAATACACCAGGGTTACTTCAGCCTTTACCTATTTCATATAGACCATGGGAGAGCATTGCCATGGATTTTATATTTGATCTTCGGAGGACACAAACGGAGAATGATGGCATTTGGACTATCAAATGCAGGTTCAGTAAGCATGCTCATTTCATTCCCGTGCATAAGAAGATCAAAGTTGATCACATGGTGAAGTTGTTCATGGCAAACATCTTCAAGTATCATGGCATGCCTTCGTCTATCATTAGTGACCGTGATCCACGGATGACGAGTTTATTTTGGAGAGGGTTGTTTGACAACATGGGTACAACTCTCAAGTTTTCATCATTGTTTCATCCACAGACAGATGGGCAGTCGGAAGAGGCTAATTCCATAGTGTTAGATCTTCTCAAGTGCTATGTGTCAGAGCACAAGCAACAATGGGAAAAGTATCTTCCTTTGGTGGAGTTCGTTTATAACAACACCATCCATACCTTGACAGGCAAGGCCTTTTGAGATTGTGGAAGGAGGGAAGAAGATACCACCTATTTTGCACACAAAGGATAAGGTCTTTCAGGTTGACCAGTATGTGGAGAACATGGATGAAGCTTATGGGAGAGTTAAGTTGGCACTCCAAAAAACTCAACAAAAGCAAAAGAAGGTAGCAGACCGTCACAGGTGTTCATTAGAGTTTGCATTAGGTGACTGGGTTCTTTTGCGATTTGGGAAAGCTAGGCTCAAAAAGATGAAGGGTAAAGAGCGCTTATTCCCTAAGTTGAGCATGCGCTGTTATGGACCTTTTCAAGTATTTGAAAAGATCGGTGAGGTGGCCTATCGTTTGAAGCTACCAGATCACTGGAGGATTCACAATGCATTTCATGTGAGTCTACCTAGACCTTTGCATGGGGATGTGCCTGAGGATGTATCAGATGAGGCTCAGTCAGAAGTGGAGGAACTTGATGAGGTTCTTATTCCTGAGCAGATACTGGCACACAAGGAAAGAAAGGTACGAGGTAAAGTTTCACGTCGCCATCTTGTGAAGTTTTAAGAAGTATTCACCAATGGATGTGAAGTGGATGGAGGAGGGTGACCTCGTAGATTCACCTTAGGTATTGCAGCTTTATCTTGATGCCTTTGAGTTGGAGCCGACTATTGCTACGGCTCATTCAGGTTCAGCAGAGCATAGGTCTGGAGCATTACCTGATGCTCAAGAGGGGGGTCGCACCTCCGCTCCCTTGATACAGACAAGCACAGATGTCATCTAGAGGTCGCTTGGTGCAGTTTTTGTTTCACCCAAAGGTACTGACAGCTGACAGTACATGTGCTTATGGGACTTCTATGATATATGTGTACTAGTCACATTGGATGTTGTGGTTATGTATGGTTCACAGTGGTATACAACTTGGACTATTACCACACCATTGGTTTGCAGTGAATGTTGTTACATATGCATGGCTTAGAGTGATTGGGACGCTGATCTTGCCATATTGTACTTTTCACTTTTAGTTGGATCACATGGCTGATATCTTACTATATTGGACAACCTTCGTTATCAGTGTGGTTCCGCTTTGGATGCCTTGCTGTATCACCAGAATGCAATTGAGGACGCTTGCCATTTTTCAAGAGGGGGGTAAGTCATGACCCTGTGAATGTGCGCAGCGTAAGTGTGAGCATGGTGGTCGGTGAGCAAGATATATGTTTAAGGTTCATACTTGGGGCAAAGGTTGTATTTAAACAACCCCATGTGTGGAGGAGACAAGGTATTTAAATAACCCCATGTGTGGAGGGGACAAAAGGGAACAAAGGTTTAAAACCTTTAAAAAATAAAAGAATACCACTTTTAGAGCATCGTGGTTTTGGGAGGCTCCACGCTATTATTGGGACTCTTTTTGGAAAAAGGCGACCGCAGCATACGTGGGCACACAGGGGGCTGGCTTTTTTGTGGAAAAGAGGGGAGCTGTTCGGCTGGGCGCACAGGGCTGCAGCATACGGTGTTTTTCTCTCAGGCTTTTGTGAAAGGTGGGGCAGTAGACAGGCGACTAGTTGTCTTCTCTCTTTGGGCAATCAGTCGGCTGCACGTGGGAGCTCTCCTTCTCTCTCATTGGCTGAAGTTGGCTGGATTGCAGAGAAGCGTGGACTGGACAGAATTCCCTTTGTTTTTTGGCTACTGGTTGGCTGCAAGCGCAAGACTGATTTGCTTTTTCTCTCTTTCTTTCTCTAGGAGAAAGCGACACAAGGACTGTAAGTTTCTCTCTCTTTGCGAGCAGGTGGGACTGCAAGAAGTGCCTAACCGAGTCTCTCTTTTCACTGCTCGTGACTGTTTCGGAGTTGTTTCTTTGGCCCTTTGTGAGAGGAAGGGTTTGGCAGTTTGGAGGGTGGAAACAGGGCAAGTTTTTGGACTGATTTGGAAGAGTTTATGGATTGTTTCATGGCTGAGTTTGTGGCTATATGCATGGGCCAGTTAGATGTGTATTCAAGGCCTCATGGATGTACTGTCTTGGCTGATTAGAGGAGATAACAGTGTGGTGTTTTTGGGGCACAAGGCTCTGTGTAACCTCTATGCTAAGAGGTCCAAAGGTTTGGCAGATTGGACATGCAAACATACAAGCCATGAATGGCCATGATGTACTCATTTGAATTCTTCCATTGGATTTGAATAAAGAAATACCGAAAGGGGCACCAAGCTTTGGGGCCAACAGGTGTTGTTCGTCTTTTCGTGTAGGAGCACTCTAGCTTCCATATATTTGTCTTATTTGTTGGATTACAACTGGTTTGGGTGATTGCTAGTCTACCGCACTTTGGTTTCTACCAGAGGCCGGTTTCAAAGACTTTTGATCTGCCACACAACATTTCAAGAGTTCCAACACAGCTGAATTTGCAGCCTCGCTTTGCCCATCCCTTTGGGAGTGATAAGCTAATGAGAAGTCCAATTTGGTGCCCATATTATCAAACAAGGCCCACCAAAAGAGACTTGTAGTTGTGGGAGCATTCCATAATGTTTGAACGCTTGTGCAAGAATATCTTAACCATATGCTCAGCTTTGATGGTCTTCTTGACCGGTAAGAAGTGAGCTTGCTTGCTAAACCTATCCACAATTGTTCAAATAGCATCATTATCCTATTGGGCTCGTGGTAAATCCATAATGAAATCCATTGTAATACTTTCCCATGGCTATGTGGGAATTGGCAATGGCTGAAGCAACTCTGGTTTTGCCTATCAAATTTCACCCTTTGACACGTGATAATGCACGTACATGTGTCTCTATGTCCTCCTGCATACTTGGGCAAAAGAAATACTGCGCGTAGTAGGCATTATGCCTCTATTACCAGCATATGGAGGAGCATGGCACTCATCCAAAACCTTTTGCCTCATGTTGGACACCACACATATGTCATAGACAATTATCTTTCATAAGACAATCCTCTTTGATCACAAAGGAGGCATGTGCATGACCAGCCATCAAGTTAGCCCAAATAGTGGCAAAATCAGCATCTGTGTGGTACAAATCATGCATGGTAGACATGTCTCCATGGGAGGCAACCGACATAGCTGCTACATACGACTTTCGAGACAATACATCTGCCACTACATTCTTCTTTCCTGGGGTGTGCAAGATTTGAAAATGAAATTGGCCATCCTCAGATGCTTCTCTGACAATTTAGTTTGGGTAAGAAAATACCTCCAACTCTGGTGATTTGTCTTCACAGTGAAATCAACTCCAAGAAGGTAATGTTTCCATATGGTTAGTCCATGAGTTACTGCTTAGAGCTCTTTCTCATAAATGCCAAGAGAGAGCTTTGCATCATGCAGTCTATGACTCTCATAAGCCATAGCATGTCCCTCTTGATTTAGAGCAGCTCCTAAGCAGTTTCCAGATGCATCACGAATCCGGAATGATTAACACTTGCATCTTTCAATTTGAGGAATGCACCTCTCTCAACATCAGTCCATTTAGCTATAGCCTTCTTCTTTGTTAAGTAATGCAAACGAGAAGCAATCCATGCAAAGTGTTGAATGAACCTGTGGTAGTAAGACCATAGCCCAAGAAAACTACGGATCTCATGCAGTAATGTATCCCAAAGAGAGGAGATCATGAAGTAGGTAAATGAACTTCTTGAGAAGGGTTTGGTTCGGCCAAGTGCTTCCCTGTATTGATCCTCTTGGTCCAAAAGAAGAATGGATCTTTTCGTATGTGTGTAGATTATAGAGCTTTAAATAAGCCCACCATCAAGAATCGGTTTCTAATCCCATGCATAGACGATATTTGTAAACCGGCCTTGGTCTTCAGACAAAACCAAAGGGCGGTGCAAAAACAAACTTGCACACAAAACACTTCAACACCTTCAAGGACCAAGAAAAGGAAAACAAACAAGGGGAGCTAGAGTGCTCCTGCAAACAGTACAGGGACATCGATTGGCCCCAAAATGCAGTGGCGCTCCTTGCGGTATTTCTTTAATTGATTATAAGAGAGCTTTGATTACAATAAGGCTGGAAACTCAACCTTCACACTAGAACTCCTGAAGCCTGCAAAGACCCTGCATCATGGCTTCATATCCACTCGGCATCCACAAACAAGTCCAGCCATTGTTCACATCAAAAGACTCCCACACATTGAGTTTGCATACAGAAGCTTTCTCCCATGATCAGGGCTGCCACAACCATCCATAGTCTCTCACCCTATGAACAACATCACACCCTGACACATCCAGTGCTTCTGCATCACAACACAGACTCCTAAACTGTTTTCCAAAAAGAGAACTCGCATCACAGCAGAGCATACCATACAGTCGACACACCCGTACCAACCCTCTCTGTCTTCCAAGGGTACTATCCAGATCTCAGTCATGGATTCCCGAACCCCTATCCAATTAGCAACAAGGCTGTACCAAACATGTGTCCATTCCTGTACCCACTGCTTGCATGTGACCTATCTCTTGGAGAACCATAAACATGTTTCCTCGAGAAACCTACGACCTGTTTCCACATGAAACCCTTAAGGCATGTTTCCCTTTGAAACCTTTGTCTTGTTTCCATACAGAACCATTCACCAACAGTGCCAACAACGGCATACATCTAGTTACATGTTCCCTCATGAAACATCTGGAAACATAGAGATGCCCATAACTGTAGGTCCCTCTGTTCCTTTCCAACAAGAAGAAAACAATCTGCTCAATGAGCATGCAGCCATGCGAGCTTGCATCACTCCCATGCCAAGAAACACATTCAAGTGACCTGTATTTGCAGCCAAAAACCCAAGCACATAGCTGAATTTGCTGCCAACCAAAAACAGCCCATAAACAGTCTCAAAACAACCCTGAACCAAAGCAAAGAGAAGCTGAAAGTTCCATCCGTTGAACGCCATCAACATGATGTCTGTGTTCATGTGTTCGGAACCACCAAACACCAAGTTGATGCCCCACAAGTATGTAGGGGAGAGAGAGAAACCCACACGGCTGTGCACTTCCTGCAACCGCCTACAACCCTGCGCCTCCTTCCAAGAGAGGGAGAGGGAGAGAGAGAGAGAGAGAAAAAGCAGCGAGCGCAGTCCAGCCTCTCCAAAAGCGTGTGAGGCCCTTCAGCAGGCAGTCCAACTTGTAGCAAGTAAGGGAGAGCCCCCACGTGCTGTTCAGCCTCTGTGCGCCACCTGCAAACAGCCCGACAGCCTGCTGTTCAACCCTCTGTTCAGCCGAGGTGCAGTCCAGCCACGTGCAGTCTAGGTTGACAGTTGCGAGAGAGAGAGAGAGAGAGAGAGAGATTCAGTCGGCCCTGTATGTACTGCAGCGCAGCCTTTTTCCAGAGAGAGAAAGCACACACCCTCCTCTGCTGCAGCCCTCCGCTTTTCCACCAACAGGGAAGCGCCTCCTTGCAGCCTGCCAGTCCCTCTTCAGAAAAAGCACACGCGTGGCTCCCCATAATAGCTTATGGGCCATGATCCCTTTAAAGCTAAGGGTGTTCTTTTATTTATAAGGCTTCTAAACCTTTGTCCCCTTGGGTTATGTGAAGAGACTTCAATCACTTGGCCCCAAACTGGTGCAATTCACACTGTCCACCATGTCCCCATGCACACCTGCATACTGTCCAGAGAAAAACATAGGGTCATGACATACCCCCCTCTTGAAAAATAGCAAGCGTCCTCGATTGCACTCAATGGCACAATAAGGCATCTTTTTTTCTTTTTTCTTTTTTTTTTTCCGGGAGAGAGATCCTACTAATAGTTAACATTACAACTCGCTCAACGTCCCAGCCACGCTGGTGTTGTGAGCTACAAGATCATCTACGCGGCCCTCTGAAGAGGGCGACGAGCACACTCGGCCACAGAGAGCGGAGGGGCTACACTGGAGTCCTCCTGGGAAAGGCGGCCAGAACACGATCGACGCCGAAAGGGAAGCTTATGGAGAGCGCGGATGAGAGGTGCCGCCGAGGGGTCCAAGCAGGGTTTGAACCCAAGACCTTTCGGTCCTAGGCAAACACTTTACCACTTGGACTATCACCTCTTTGGCCACAATAAGGCATCTTATGAGCAAAGACGCCCCATATGACAAAAGCAATGGCCTTCCAATGCATCTGGGTGATGAAACAATCATCCTGCACAATATGGCCACACCGTCACGTGAAAACAACTCTTGCTTGTTCCTTCAGAACCTGCAACAAAAGTCTAAAACCAAGTGGAAACACGTAACTTGTGTTAGCCAAAAACAAAACCATGCATCATTCTACATATGACACACACATGCATGACACATATATGCATTCACAAACAATATGCTCCTCAAGATGCTCTACCTTTTCTAAAGTAACAGTCTAAGGCCTTCTCGCTAGCCTGACGCCCATGCACATTCCGCAAGAGTCGCGACTGGTGGTATAACATGAGCATATGAAAGCACTCAATGCATCCAAACAATACATCCACTAAGTACTTTCCATATATGTCCCTCTTGATGCTTTACCCACTTTGTACATGGCCACCCCGTAGGAGCCACAACTAGTGGACATCATGAACATAGTAAAGTACCTGATGTATCATACCAACATACATGCCTCACGACACAATCCGGAGTATTCCCAATGTATTCTCAAGGGTACCAAGATCCAATGGCACCAGAATACAATAATACCTCAGAAAGTGTATGCATACATGCACAAATAGAGTTTGATCCATATATCTATGAACCAAACCAACTCTAAGACTGCTCGCAAGACTTATGCCCTCCATAGAGTCTCAAAGTGTTAGCTCAGGTTGTCGCAGACTTTGAGCTCAACCAAACCATGCCATTCCAAAGGAGACCAACTCCACAAATAGCATCATCTCAATATCCAATTGACCAACACCCTGGTCAAGAACAGGTAGAACCATATAACAAAGATCAACATCCCAATCTTCCTCAGTCATACCTTAGTTCCAAAGGCAAAAACCATCTCTGTTACCCATAGATGTAGACAGTTATCCATAGTTGCAGTTATAGTTCATGGTGCGGCCGATTGTGAACCATACCCAACTTTACCATCTCATGTGACTAGTACACAATATCATAGAAGTCCAATAAGCAGATGTATAGTCAGCCTCCAGTACCTTCGGGTGAATACAAAGATGTCACCAAGCGACTCCTAGATGACAACTAAGCTTGTCTGTAACAAGGGAGCGGAGGTGCTACCCCCCTCTTGAGCATCAAGCAATGCTCCAGACCCCAGCTCTACTTAACCTGAATGAGCCGTAGCAAGAGTCGGCTCCAACTCAAAGGCATCAAGATAAAGCTGCAATATCTGAGGTGAATCTGCTAAGTCACCCTCCTCCATCCACTTCACATCCATTGGTGAATAGTTCTTGAACTTCACAAGATAGCGATGGGAAACTTTACCTCGTACCTTTCTTTCCTTGTGTGCCATTATCTGCTCGGGAATAAACCTCATCAAGTTCCTCCACTTCTGTCTGAACCTCATCTGATACATCCTCAAGCACCCAAAACCTGCTTGCACTCCACCCAGGTGGTAAGCACAAGTCCCCAATGAAGCATAGTAGATCACCATTGCTAAACATAGAAAGAAGCTGCCTTCCGAACGCATGAAGCCTCCATGAAGATACCACCGGTGACAAAGTGTCGGAAGCCATAGCCTTCAACCCATCTTTTGCACCATAACACTTCAACTGCTTCTTGTTCTTAGCTAACTACTTCTTGTCCTTGGTGTCTTTTCTCCTGAGCTTCATCTTCATCTTTTGCTCTTCACCTCATATAGGCAAAGACACACAATCCTACACTGCCTCCTGCACTTCCTTTTCACTTTCCACATGTTGAAGCTTTTGATGTGACTCTCATGAGACAACCACAAGCTCACCCCCTTAGGAAAGTTGGCTATTGTCCCGACCAGAGCAATCACGGGCTCGCCGCCTTAAGAAAGTCGACGATGCTCTGGCAACGGAACCTTGTAAACCGGCCTTGGTCTTCAGACAAAACCAAAGGGCGATGCAAAAACAAACTTGCACACAAAACATTTCAACACCTTCAAGGACCAAGAAAAGGAAAACAAACAAGGGGAGCTAGACTGCTCTTGCAAACAATACACGGACACCAATTGGCCCCAAAACGTAGTGACGTCCCTTGCGTTATTTCTTTAATTGATTATAAGAGAGCTTTGATTTGATCAAGGCTGCCACAACCATCCATAGCCTCTCACCCTATGAACAACATCACACCCCGACACATCCAGTGCTTCTGCATCACAACACAGACTCCCAAACTGTTTTCCAAAAGAGAACTCGCATCACAGCAGAGCATACCATACAGTTGACACACCCGTACCAACCCTCTCTGCCTTCCAAGGGTACTATCCATCTCAGTCATGGATTCCCGAACCCCTGTCCAATCAGCAGCAAGGCTGTACCAAACATGTGTCCATTCCTGTACCCACTACCTGCATGTGACCTATCTCTTGGAGAACCATAAACATGTTTCCTTGAGAAACCTACGACCTGTTTCCACATGAAACCCTTAGGCATGTTTCCCTTTGAAACCTTTGTCTTGTTTCCATACAGAACCATTCACAGCACCATTCACCAACAGTGCCAACAACGGCATACATCTAGTTACCTGTTCCCTCATGAAACATGTGGAAACATAGAATCGCCCATAACTGTAGGTCCCTCTGTTCCTTTCCAGCAAGAAGAAAACAATCTGCTCCATGAGCATGCAGCCATGCGAGCTTGCATCACTCCCATGCCAAGAAACACATTCAAGTGACTTGTACTTGCAGCCGAAAACCCAAGCACATAGCTGAATTTGCTACCAACCAAAAACAGACCATAAACAGTCTCAAAACAGCCCTGAACCAAAGCAAAGAGAAGCTGAAAGTTCCATCCGTTGAACGCCATCGACATGATGTCTGTGTTTATGTGTTCGGAACCACCAAAAACCAAGTTGATGCCCCCAAGTATGTAGGGGAGAGAGAGAAACCCACACGGCTGTGCACTTCCTGCAGCCGCCTACAACCTTGTGCCTCCTTCTGAGAGAGAGAGAGAGAGAGAGGAGCGAGCGCAGTCCAGCCCCTCCAAAAGCGTGTGAGCCCCTCCAGCAGGCAGCCCAACTTGTAACAAGTAAGGGAGAGCCCCCACGTGCTGTTCAGCCTTTGTGCACCACCTGCAAACAGCCCGACAACCTGCTGTTCAACCCTCTGTTTAGCTCACATGCAGTCTAGGCTGACAGTCGCCAAAGAGAAATGAAATGTTATATTAACGTCTTCAAAAGGCCAAAGTGACCTATGAGACCAAAGTTACAACCATGTGACATCTGATACACTGTCTGGAAAAGAAAAGAAAGAACTGAAGGTAAGTATCTAGCCCTGCAATACAGCAGCAGGGAGCATCCGGAAGCAGCAACTAGGGAGAGTGGGAAGCTAATGCTACTAGTCAAAATGGGGTACATGAGTACATGGATACATGAATACATGAATATGGGGGAGTACAAAAGTGACAGTGAGTACAACAGTATATGGCTGGAATGGTAATCATCCTAGGAGCTCTATCAGTACAACAGTATATGGCTGGAATGGTAATCATCCTAGGAGCTCTATCATGGGTCTCTGCCGGATGGCCTGGATATCTGCCATAGTGAGATGCTTGGTCGAACGAGCCCGATGCCTCGCAATGATGCTCTGAATCCTCCGGTGTAGGCATCATCTCCGATGTGAAGATCTGCGAAACCTCGAGCGTCTGGATCTGCCCAACTGGATAGCTCTCTCAACTAGAGTCCCACGGGGTGCCTGCTGTTGAGCTATTGGCTGTGTGTCCTCCCATGTAGTCCCTCTAAAGAAGTCAGTAATCTGTCTGTGTGTGTGGACTCCTTGCAAGTCAGGCATTTGCTCCTGATAATGGACTCTTTGGGCCTGCGGATCTCCAGGAGATAAAAACCCAAGCATCTCTGATGACAATAGTCCATGACTCTAGCCAGTGGTCCAAATCCCTCTCTGAAAAGGCAATGGTAGCGCCCTCGAATCTCATAGTATGCTATGCAGCGGACAGATGTAGTGCTCCTCCGTCTCTGGCTCTGTCCGACAAATTTGACAAATCTTGTCCCCTGGAGGTATGTCTCTAAATCTGCATGTCTCTATCTCTAATTGATGAAGAGACGCAGATCTGCCCAATGGTGCACCTCAATCCATGAGACAGATGGGTATCCATGTAGCTCGGCCTTGTATGTACTGCAGCGCAGCCTTTTTCCAGAGAGAGAAAGCACACACCCTCCTCTGCTGCAACCCTCTGCTTTTCCATGAGAGAGAGAGAGAGAGAGAGAGATTCAGTCGGCTCTGTATGTACTGCAGCGCAGCCTTTTTCCAGCGAGAGAAAGCACACACCCTCCTCTGCTGCAGCCCTCCGCTTTTCCACCAACAGGGAAGTGCCTCCTTGCAGCCCGCCAGTCCCTCTTCAGAAAAAGCACACGCATGGCTCCCCATAATAGCTTATGGGCCATGATCCCCTTAAAGCTAAGGGTGTTATTTTATTTATAAGGCTTTTAAACCTTTGTCCCCTTGGATTATGTGAAGAGACTTTAATCACTTGGCCCCAAATTGGTGCCATTCACACTATCCACCATGTCCCTATGCACACTTGCATACTGTCCAAAGAAAAACACAAGGTCGTGACAATATTCTTGACAAGTTGGATGGATCGGCATGCTTTAGCTGAATTGATTTCAAGAGTGGGTATCATTAAGTGCTTGTGGTGCTTGAGGATATACATAAAATCGCTTTCAGGATAGCATTTGGGCTTTATCAGTATCTTGTTATGCCTTTTAGTCTTACGAATGCCCTAGCTACATTCAATAGAATGATGAATCGCATGTTTTGTGGGATACAGGAAATTTACAGGTGTCTTATTTGATGACATCCTAGTCTTCTCGAAGACCGAAGAACAACATAGAGCTCATTTAACTATTGTTTTTAAAGAACTCTGTGACCATAAACGCTTCATAAATGCAAAGAAGAGTGAGTTCTTCTTGTCAGAGATACACTATCTTGGGCATATTGTATCCAAAGACGGAGTGCGGATGGATCTTGCAAGATTGATGCATTTGGAATTGGCTTGGACTGAGATCTACACGATAGGCTGGCCTATTAAGTGTTGAGCTACCCGGTACAAGATCAATGCGATTATGTTTCGGTCATACGGTTGGCAACTTATTTGGTAACTCATCCGCTAAACAATCATTGTACTCTTGCAAAAATTTCAGCCTATCATTACTAAGAGTACATGCACCTTAGTTTCTTCAACATGATTCCGTACAAAAATCAAGTACGCAAAAACACTCTTTCTCATTACATTCTTAATTTATACACGAGATACAATGGGGATAGTATCACCCTCTTCACTAGCATCAATCACATGCTCTCGGCCTTTATGCATGAAGGTGATTTTGTTGGTCTTGTAAGCCTTATGCGGATCAATGCACATGTGCCAAGGCTTTCCAAGCAATACATCACAGCCATTCAAAGACGCTACAAGAAAATTTTCATGATCCAAATAGCCTTGAATGTGTATGTGTAACTTACCAATGATTGGCACAACCTGCACTTCTTTACCAATAAAGGCAACCCTTGCTTCAATTTGAGGACCCATGTCCCTTACTTCAATACCCAAAGCGGCTGCCATGTGTAGATATAAAGTTCTCAGTTGTACAATCGTCAACAAACATAAACAAAGTGGACTGATACTTAAGTTGACCAAAAGCTTTACATACAACCCTGTCTTTACTATTATTTGAAGTATTCCCCTGCACATTGGGCTTCAGTGCATTCACATTATCAGGCTTCTTCTTGTTTGGGCATGCTTTTGCTATATGCTCAGTGCTTTCATAAGTAAAGCATTTACCCTCACTCATATAGTGCTCTTTCTGCCCAGCAGTGAGACCATAGTTTTTCACTTTGAAGGAATGCTTCTCGGCATATTTATTTTTAGCTTTTCAACCATTTTTGTCTTGGTTTTGGTCTTTTTTGCAAGTTTGGGGCAGCCCTCTCTTTGCCTTAGAATGAGAGTTTAGCCTTGTTGGATCGACTCAACTTGAGTTCCAATTGCTTGGTGGTAGTGGCGGCTGCGATTAGTTGTTGTAAGGTGTGACCAATACATTTGTACTCCCACTTTGTAGACGGGTTGTAATCCCCATTGGAACCTTCTCATTCTTTCCACCTTTGGAACATGCATAAATGGAGACACCTCCAAAAACACTTTCCAAAACTTGTGTACATATGTATTCACAGTTTCCCCTTCATTCTACTTCCAATCCCACGTCATTGTTATCTCATTTAATGCATTGGGAGGCAAGATTTGGGTATAAAACCTTTGGCTGAATTCTTTCCATGATCTAACAGGATTTGGGGAGAGCCTCTCAGTAAGCCACCAATAAGTAGTTGTACCTTTCATAAACATGCTTACATGCCAGATCATGGATTTCTGAATGAAATCCTCATCAGTAAAAGCAATATCGAATTGGGCAATAAAAGCAAGTGCCTTTGACACATCATATTTCCCATGATATGTATCAAACTTAACAGATTTGTCTCCGGCTTTGAAGTCACAAGACTTTGATGCATTAGCTTGCATCTCAACATGTTTTCTTGTGTGCATGTCCATTGGGAGTGTCTAGGACTGGGATCATTTTGGGAGCAAAAGAGAATGCATTGGGCAATAAAAGAAAGTGCCTTTAACACATCATTTTTTCCATGATATGTATCAAACTTAATAGATTTGTCTCCAGCTTTGAAGTCACAAGACTTTGATGCATTAGCTTGCATCTCAACATGTTTTCTTGTGTGCGTGTCCATTGGGAGAGTCCCTAGGACCGGGATCATTTTGGGAGCAAAAGGGGATGCATTGGGCATAGAAACATGTGCCCTATAAGCATGAGTCATGGTTTGCCCCTCAACATACATTGGTGCATTCTTATCCAGAACTTCTCCCTCAAGAGCACACTCGAGAACATGAGTAGCATGAGAGATGCACGGAATATCTGCACCAACAGAAAATTGCAGCCCATGTTGCATGTGTTGTGTATGCACATTTTCAGTCTCGGTAATGGCATTTGACATACGTTTTAACCACTACCATAAACATTGCATTCTTCACGGGTTACATAAGGTACACCTACGGCGTGAAGTTGATGATGGTTCCTTTCTTATTGTATGAGGGTTCATCCTCTTAGACATGTACTCTTGTTCAACCACGTGTGGAGATACTAAGACATGTGGGATAGTTGCATTTTCTCCAAAGGCATCCTCTGTACGAGCAGTAACCTCGGTGAATCTAAAAACATTCACCTGGCCAATCCTATTTAAGGAATCTGTAAGCCAGTTCAAACTACCCTTCCTATACTTAATTTCCATGCCAAAACCCACTGTGCCTTCTTTCCTTTTTCCTAACCTAGGTTAACTATCTTATAGGATAGGCTACGTCAGAAATATAGATACATTGGGAACTCTACATGCTGCAGATCCTAGCGTCCCATACCACTAGGATATACGACATATAAAATCTCTTTTATTTGATACTCAGCGTGAGCACTATCACCACCATCTTCCAAAGGCCAAGGGGGATGGTGTTTTTGGGACAGATTCCATACCACATAAAATCTCTTTTATTTCATACTAGGCCTGAGCACTATCGCCACCATCTTCCAAAGGCCAAGGGGGATGGTGTTTTTGGGACAGAGATTCCATACCACATAAAATCTCTTTTATTTCATACTAGGCCTGAGCACTATCGCCACCATCTTCCAAAGGCCAAGGGGATGGTGTTTTGGGGATAGATGCCATATCACTTGACCTGGTTGTGTGTGTGTGTTTTTTGAGAGAGGGGGGGTAGTTTAAGTGGACTGGTCTTTTACCCTTCAGGGCACCTAGAAGAGCTACTAAGGCCATTGTTTTGCCAAATGCCCGATATGGTAACAAGTGAATCCCTAATGTGACATCCTAGAAAACTCGAGGCCTTCGATAAAGATAGAGCCGATAGAGTCCTGCCCCAGGAGCTTCTCGAGGGAAGAAGGGAAGGAAACCTGACCATGTGTGCAATAGAAAGAAAAAGAGGGGGAAAGGAGATTCATGTTAGCAAAAGTAAAATTTAGATATGCCTACTGCATTGGATTGATTCTATGTTCTTTGGGAGGGCTGCCTTGGAGTAGGGTTCTGTCGTGACCCGGAACACACTGTGACCATATCCTCTCGGCATCTCCAAATTTCTTTCACCAGAAATAAATGTTAGTTTGAAAAATCTGTTGTCAAAGCCTGACAGGAAGCACCTCAATGGGCTGCCTCTTCTTAGGTCTTGTCTGCTCAATTTCTCCAGCCAACAGTTCTGGCCAGATGGGACAGTAAAATTCCTCCTCAATTTAAGTGCTTGTCTATTCAGTGCCCCACAATCTTAAATCTTGAAACATGGGTGTGGAGTTCTTTTTTTGACTCCTTTGTATGATATGCAGGTTTCCGAGGCATTATGGTTGTGACAAATGAATGAGAGACTAAAGAGTACAGAGTGGCATGATGGGCTTGTTATTTTCGCTCATTACAAAACATTTTTGTTTGATGTTCCATGTGTTGTTTCCGGTGACACTGGTTTGGGAGGCCGTGATAAGCTTCATCTCTCATGTGATACATCCTTGGCGCAATCTGTTTTGGTTTTGCTTCAACATTTACCTCAATCTATGGAGTGGAATAGGCTCTCTTAGCATGAAGATCCTTCTGCTGCCGATCCGGATTTACAATACAATGCGAAGAGAGGATACGGTGCAGTACATTTTACTTTACCATCTGTTTTCCATTTTTTGAGGGAGGGGAGTTAAATATAACTTGGCTTGTGAGCTCTTACATGAGTTGTCTCACCTCATTCAAACCCCAACATCTACTGAGATGTGCGCGGCCACACACATGCATGCGCACACATTCGTTTATATATTTTTATGTGTACACATATATACATATATATGCATGTGTGTGCTCACATGCTGGTGTGTGCATGGACGTATGCATCATTTGTGTTGTGTGTATGATCTTTGTTCAGTGTGGTCCAATTTTCTTCAAATTAGTTGGTGTTCCCAGCACAGACTTGCCTTAACACATACTGAATGCCGATGGAGCTGTAGCTCAAGGCCTCACCCAGGGTTCGAGCCTCCCCAAGGGCTACCCGAAGGCACCACTGTTCACGGACAGGTTTCTAACCTGTCCACGGACAGGTTTATAACCGCCTACGGGCAGGGGCTTCTCTACACGCCTACGGGTGGGAAATATTTACTGATGCAGGATCTCTCGATGGAATTTATAATACAGATACTGAACGTTCCATGCAGATAGAGGCACAGATGCAAGAAATACAAAAGCTTCATATCAAGTCTGAAAAGAGAAATAGGGAGTTGGAATGTGAATTGGAGCAGGTAATAGCTGACTGTAAAGAATTCAAGGAGCTACTGGAAGATGCTGAAACTGAGAAATTGGCTATTCTCAAGAAGTACCAGCTGCTTCAACTACGTGTAAGATGACATGTCATATAATAGCCTCCTACATCTGTTTGTTTTACTGGATATGTACACCATATCAAGACATCAAACAAACTTGTCATTGATATTTCTTTCTTTTAATCTTTTTCCTATTTCCAGGTTCTAAAATTGGAAGAAGAGAATGATTCCTTGAGAGCACAGGAGAGAATCTTGAAAAGCATCCTCGGAGGGAAAAGAAAGTTATTACAGCAGAAAGACATGGGTTGCAACTCTCTTGTGGAGAAACACAAGGATGATGAGGATTATGTCCAGCCTCTTGCCGTACACAAGAGAAACATTACTGGGAAGATACCTTTGCAACTTGATTTCAAACAAAGAAGTGCAGCTTATAATGTTGAAAAGCATTTTGTCAGTGAGAGAGGCAGACACGAAGGTCGGGAAGCTGCATTATCGTCCAGCATATTCAGTGTTTTCCTCTCTTTGCTAGTCGGAATGATCGTATGGCAGGCGCAAGACCCATGCATACCTCTTGTCGTAGCCGTGTTCATGGTCGTGTGTATGTCATTGAAGACCGTGGTGCAGTTTCATTTATCTATAGATAATGGGCCAGGTTTTGATGCTGTGGCCCTTCTAAGTTTCAACTGGTTCATCTTGGGCACTCTAGCTTATCCAGCTCTGCCAAGCATTGCTCAAATGGTAGCCCCGATTGTGACAAAATTGGGCCAATGGTTTTTGAGGTTGATTGGGGTGAATTACATTGCAGAAAGGCTCAGAAGTATTTTCTTGTAAGTATGAGTATATCCAAAGGGTGTAGTGTTTACAGGTACTGTTAGGCTTAGTATTCCACCTTTGCGTGGCGGGTGATACAAGTATAGATATTTATGGTGGTGGATCCAAGTATCCAAGTACAGGCATTTTTAGGACCACTTTTGACTGAGTGTGAATATGGCTTTTTGTGTGGCTTATCACTTGGTAGTTGGCAAGGGATTTTCACAGAGACACATGCTCAACAATAATTCATGTGAAATTGTCAAATAGCATTTTGTTCAGGTTGTGAAAACCTTTTCATTGCTAAGAATCATGGGCTTCAGCTCGTTAAGTACATGTAGCAAGTCACCTTCAGATGATAGCAATCCTTGCGGCATTGCTACTTCGGTGCGTGTAAAATATATTGTAAGAATCATTACTCCAGAGGTCACATTAATGACACAGCTACATTGGTATTTCTAAGGATGTAAAATGTAGTGTTAATAATGCTTGCTTCAAGAGAGGTTAAAGTGTTAGTTTTTTTTTATAATCTTTACCTATATATATGTAATATACATATATATACACATTTTTTTCTCTCTACAAAGCTCAAATGTTGAAGTAAAATTCTATTAGCTACCCACTCATCTATCTCATCCATAGTGCAGTGTCTCTGTGCTTTTTTGAGAAACTTGTTGAGAAAATGTTGTTTTAACTTTACACTGTTCAATTCTTCTACTCGTTAGTAGAACAAATTATGTGATTTGGAGACCAAATTAAAGGATTAATCAAAATGGCTTCATTTAAGGAAAATATTCTTGTAGATTCATTCTTGCTCTCGATTCATTTTGCTTTTAAATGTGTGTGTGTGATATATTTTATACTGTATGTCTAGAGGTTGGAGCTTTAAATTGTTTTTTAAGATCCAAAATGTGTCATGCTAATCAACTCTCTGCAAGTTATGACAAAAACGAATCCAAAGAATCATTGCTCCATGGTATTAGATATTTGATGTTATAGCATAGTCTTGTTTTAGTCTCTATAGTCAACACACATTTTATAGAACGTGTCCTTTTTTACTAGCAAAATATGAGAAGCAAATGAGAGAATATGGGGTGTACGAGACTTTTTTGAGGTATTATTTTGTCATCTTGGAGGATTTATTTTCCTTAACTCCATTTCTCCACTACAGAGGTGAATTGACCACAATTGCATCAAGCACCAGCTCTATCTGATGCTCTACATTTTTGTGTGGAGGCAAAGAAAAGGGCAAGTCAGATTTAAAGGCATTGGAAATTTTAATAACAATTTTCTTCCTTCACCCCCTATGCCATGCTACATCTAGAGACACATTTTTTCCTCCTAGATAGAGAACCATTTTTTAATCCTGAGGAAATCCATATGTGTGGTTCTCCTTCATATCCATCACATGAGTAAGGTCTTGAGATGGCTATTTAATCCCATCAAGCTTTTAACATATGGCACCTTTAAGACAACACTATCTATGTGGCAAAATTTTCAGTCTTCATTCTTCATTTGTAGTATCCATTCTTTAGGGATCTATTTGCATTATCATATGTACTTAACATCTGCATTCTATCATGGCCTAGGACAAGCTTCACTAAAGCATTGTCTTTGTCAGACAATGTCTCTTTAGTTTGGTAGAACGAGGTAAGAAGGCTCTCTAAGTATACAATAGTCTCTCTAACCCTCAATAGATTGCATCTATGCATTTTTATCTTGAGAAGAAAAATGGTTGGACATGGTGGATCAGTGTATGAAACACAACATGAGAGGGACCCAAAACTCTGCCAAAAAGGAAATGGAAAAAAAATAGGGATCTAAAAAATAGAGACATTTGAAAAGGTAGTTCTCTTCCATCCAATCTCTTGAATGTCCTTTGACTTTTGCTCCTCATAAAGCCCAATCTAGTTTAAATTGGATGTAAGGAATCTCAAAACGATGTACAATTTCTTGAGTTTTTTTATAAAGATTCAGAACAGAGCCATCATTCTTTCAAAGGTTACATAACACTATAAAACCAATGGCAAATTCAAATACATAGGCTTAAAACCTTGGACCTGAAATTTGGAAATGGCAGAGGTGGTTGGCAACGCAGAGACAGAGAGAGAGACAGACAGACAGAGAGAAATCATGCTCTAATGGGCTACTACGACTGCTGTATTGTAACAATTTACATTAGTTGATTTTGTTTTGGTTTATGGTAGAATTTCCTTTGTTTTTGAATGACTAGCATCTAATAAATTCACTCACTCACCATGCACACCCCAAACATTTTGTTGGGGTGCATTAATTAAATAAGGGCTGCATACACAGGGTTGTCAATGCTTCATGCAAACCCCCCAAACAAGTTGTTGCGGGTTTGCAGGATTCTTTTCTACACCAGCTCTGCCGGTTTCGTCTTCGCTATATGTCTGTCGTCTGCAAGTTTTGCTTCGTTCGTTGTTAGGTGCAGATGGCGGCGGCCATGCTGCGTTGGGTCTTCTGTAAACTTCGTTCTATCTGTGCTTGTCGTGTGCTCGTTGCTATACTTTACTATCTACAATGCTAATCAGGTGATTTTCGTTTTGATGTTTACTTTTAATTGGTTCTTGTTCTCTTGCTTCATGCCCTCTCTATTTATGTTTGCTTCTGTTTCCACAATGATTATGGCCTTTTAAATCTGGAATTGTTTTGAAGATTTAGAGTACAAAAAGTTGTGTAAATGAATATTTCAAAAAGTAAAATTTTATAAAAACGATTAATATGGAAAATTTATTAAAACAAACAAATTAATTAACATGTAGAAAATACTATAATAAATTAATAGATGATTGTCTTGACATAAAAAATGAAAATACTATAATAAATTTTATAAGTTAGATGATTAGTTAGATTCAAATGAAGTAAATTTAAATTACGTAGAAAATTCATAATAATGCTTTTTTATACATATCATTATAATTAAATTAACTCTCCAAGAAATAGAGTGAGCTAGAATTTACATTGAATTTTATAGCATTACTCAAATTGAACTGGATAAAAAGTATCATTTTCATAGAGGAACATTGATGTAATTAATTTATATTGTAAATGGAGAAAAAGTAAATGATTAATAGAAATTTGGTCATGAGGAGAAAGTAAAATGTTGGTCTAGAATTTTTAATTCTGCCATGTTGATTTTTGATCATTGTTAAATTGAATAAGAGTATAATCCTCTGCCATTTTCCTTGTTTTTTTGAAGGTTCGAGCAAACTAGATGCAAAAGGAAAAAAACCAATTCAAAATGAAAAGAATGCAGATTTAGAACCTTCCGTACATGAAATCCCGTCTTTTCCACCCAAAAAAAAACCAAGCTCTTTGAAGTGTCTGTTACAATTGCAATAGGGAATAGAGATATTCACTTATCCTGTACCATTGGAGGAATTTGTGAGGATGGAATGCTTGAAAGGTCTCTTTGCACTTGAAAAAAGGAGGAACCTTAAACCATTTACACTTTCAAATGGTAGCTACTTTAATGGCACCGTCCCTATTAAGCATAGGAAAAACCATAAAGACTTATTTAGGATGGGATTCGTTTAAGCCAGATGGTGCACTGGTTATGTGTAGAGGCCTTAGACAAGTTAAGATGCATACAGTCGAAGGGATGATGGGTTATTGCATGAAAGATTTACACAAACCACACTTTAAATTTTTTTTCACACAACATATCTGCTGAGGAAATAACTAGAGGTCGACAGCTATATGCCTTATATAGCTAGGCTGACTTGAAGAATAAAGTATGCTTATCACCTATCAATCTTTTTGAAAGAGCTTACGCCTACATGGATAGTTATATAGCCAATAAAATTGGCGTATCTTTACAAACCACTCTTCTAAAAATGATTCGTACTGGAAAGTACTACTCGGCAGCCTCGTGGATTATTCCAAAAACTGGGTTGGGTATGAGCAAAAAAAGGTATGCAACCATCTGGAAAGTCATGAAACTCCCGCATCTCACTCAATGCATAGATATAGAAGAGATTTTCTTTGTGGATACTCCTCCTACCAGGTACTTTGACCCCTTCAATGCAAGAACCAACGGAGATTACGAAGAGGAGGACAATGCTGATGCTGACGAAATCCAAGACAACAACAATACAACATCGAGAAGCCGATCAAATCCTATAGTTATTGATGATGATCAACAACCGCAATCACCACATGACTACAGTACATCTTATCTATCTGTATGGGAGAGACCATAGAAATTCAAAAAAGCTATTGTAGATGGATGATGAATTTGTACGGCTCTCCCTAGAAATCTGCAAGTTTGTTGGTCTTACAGATGAAGAAGCGTGTTTTGTTTAATTTCATGCTTCACTTCTCCTCATATGTAATTACACCGCGTGGTTTATGAGCTTTCATTATAAATAAAACATGTCCTTCTTACAAATTTTTGACTTTCTTGTTTTTTTAATTTCACAAATGTATTTCTATATACAAGTGATATTTATTTGATTTGGATTCTGCATATTGGCAGTTCTAACATCTTATTTTACAGAAACTAGCGTACACCTAACTTATAACCTTTTTTTTCTTCCTTATATAGAATAACCTTAATTTTTTAATCAATATAAAAATTTATCTTTTAATAAGGTTATACCTTACGTAGATAATGTATAATCTAAGGTTCACAAAAATGCACTCACAAAAAAAAAAGGTTAGAGTAAATATGCACTCATAAAAAAATTAAATTAATAGATTAGAGTGAATATGCACTCAATGTTTATTAGTCCAAGAATTGAGTAAATTTGTTCTTCTTCTCCAAATTTATAGGTTTTCCTTTGTTGATTTTGGCAAGCTTTAAGGTCTCCTCCATTCTCTTGATATGGTTTTGGATATCATGGGCATACATTGCTATAAAAAAAAAAACAAACAAACAAACCTACCCTCATCTACATTATCTATTCATTTGGATAGAAATAATGTAGATAAGAGGACCAGGTTTGAGGTAACCTTATCATGTTGCTTAGTTAAATAACCTAGCAAGAATGGTGCTTAGAACCATAGGCAAAAAATTTAATGTGTAGTCTTTCATGGTCTTTAGATTACCCTTTGTGGAAATTTTTCATACCAAGGCCATTTAGGTGTGGTACACAAAGAGGAGGTAAAATACCTTATCATGTTGCTTAGTTAAATAACCTAGCAAGAATGGTGCTTAGAACCATAGGCAAAAAATTTAATATGTAGTCCTTTATGGTCTTTAGATTACCCTTTGTGGAATTTTTTGCTTCCATTTAGCTGTGGTACACAAAGAGGAGGTAAAAGACCTTGGAAAGTGTGATAGATCAATTTGCTTGACACATGCATATGCATATTGTACTCCAAATCTAGTAACGTGGCGAGAGGTAGATTTAAATAAAATTCCAAGATAGATCAATTTCTCCTCACATACTTTCCAAGGTCTTTGTGGAAAAAGTGTGATAACGCATGCATGTGCATAATGTAGCAGGGTGTCAAGGTAGATTTATGGGAAAAAAGACACCAATGTCCCTAAAATCATTTCTCAAGAGGAGATTGTGACTGTGTCTTCAAGAAAACCCTTGTCCTCCAACAAATGAACCTCTCTTGCTCTTTTGGTGTAATTAATAGAGGCATTGGCAATGACAATAGCTTGATGTAGGCAATTACTCTTGATTAGTTATGCATTCATGAACATAGCATTTATTTTGGGTATTGAGACTAGCAAGAGTTCTACCCCTTATCTTAGTTTATGAAAGGAAGATTGCGTCTCTTTGCTAAATGTGTTTTATTAGATATTGGACTATATCCTCTAATCTAGAAAGAAAATGGATGGTACAAAGAGCACCAGGTTTAGTTTCATAAAACTCTTCCCCCACTAGAGGTCAAGATAGAGCTGCCTGTGAGAGTTAGAGTCATGTAAAATGGGCTATCTTGGGATTGAATCCAATGGAGAGGAGTAGGTAGTGACATTTCGGTAAATTGTGAGTAAAACTAGGGGTCCCGTGACAAAGTTATTTATGCTAGAGCTTCCACAATGAGGAACAAGTAATACTCTTTGAATAAGGCCATTGAAATAACCCTTTATAAATGATCACCCCACGTGCCTGCATAAAATCCAAGAAATGATGACCATATCCAGTCATGTTTCCCCATCATCAAAGAGTTTAGTTGTCTTTATTTCTTTAGACTTCATCTCTTACAATCTAACTATGTCTTTTTCATAATTAACCATCTTTATTTGCTTGTTTACAACTTTGGCATTGAAATATCCTACTAGAAGGACATGTCGTGCTTGTAGACTATGAGAAATGTTGATAATCTACAAGGTGAGAAATAAATGTGGCCACAAATACTAGTTGAGAATGTGTTACTGCCTTGAGTTACAAACTTTGAAAGATATGATGTGAAGACATCAAATACTAATTGAGATTCTTCTCCATTTATTTTCATCCACTTGTAATGTGCTTATTCCTTGAGTCACAAACTTTGTAATATATGATGTGAAGAGGATCGCAACACCTTTGAAACCTAAAACTTCAAAGGATTTTCACCTCTTGCCTCTTTTATGAGGCCTAGCAATGTCACGTCACTATTGGTAGTTCCCCCTCTCAAATTTGCTAATGTATGGATGTGTAAAAAATGGAATCTCTTCTTGTACAGATAAAGCTACACATATTTGATCACATTTTTTCGTTGCAATTGACAATCATGTATGGTCTCACATACCTTGTTCTATCATCAAAATTTAGCTACCTAAAATCTAGTCATCACTGAATGTCTTATCTTGAATCCATGACACATCATCTCAATTGATTGAGTAGAGCCATATTACTCCTAAACCTAGAAGAAGTAAAAAAATGGCCCTTGCGAGAGGACATTTTCTAAGCCATCGTGTGAGTGGTGAGTGGTCAATAATCATTTTTTTCAAAAAGGGTCACCAAGGGAAATTATGGACCTTCATGGATGTATGTTACTATACATCATCCATTGGAAGTATGTGATCCAGTTTCAACATGTCAAGAGCTAGAAAACGATAATGGAAATAGGCAATGGTCCTTGTTACATGGTTTAGCTTAGATGCATCATAATGTCCATAATGATGCTCCAAGTGTGCACCAAAGAAAGCCTCCAAACACCATGGAAGTGAGATACATGGAGAAAATTGGTAGTCCATAGTGTAATTTTAATTTCTCTTCTTGCTATCTTGTGAAATCTTGAACAAGGAGATCATGAAGGTATATGGTTGTCTTGAGAGCTATTTGTTTCTCATTAGCTCCTCTCACCATCAAGTCTCAGTGAGTAAGAGATGATGAGGTTATGTGGCTAATTTGTCATATTTGATTTTTCTCACATCGTAAGTGAATTGAGACAGGTCTTTACAAATATCCACATTTATATATTGAGTCAGAGGAGAATTACCTTTTCAAATGTCTTGTCCATTAAGAGATTAGAGGTCTTGCCTATTAAGACATTAGAGGTGAATATCATTGCTTCCAATCTCTTAATCAAAGATTTATAGGTCTCTTATTGATTTGAGACTAAATGGTGAGAGGAGCTAATGAAATCTCCATGGAGAGGCATGGGCGCTGGATATAGTTGGCATGATGATAAAAGCATTCAAGAAATACATAAAAACTTGTGCCTCTAAAAATTCATCTTTGTGGAGAGATACCCTAGCTCAATCCATGCCCAATAGATAGGTAGTAAGTCTATCTCATGATTCGGTTAATCTTATGTTTATTTAAGTGGAGAGTAAGGACATCCAAGTTGTATTGAACGTGTGCTAATTGGTCCATGTGGGTATCTAGAAAGAAGACATCCAATGACCCTATACAAATGTCCCCACTCAAATTTCCAAGATGCATGGAGGAAGTGAGTGCCACCAGCTTCCCAAGGTCACCTCCACATCACCAAAGGAAGTTCCACCAGCTAAGGTGCCACCTCGTCCACCCAAAACCATAACAAATAGTCACACCCCCCCAGGTGCAATTCCTCTTGGTAGAGAGAACTACCTCCCACATGGCAACATGATTAGTATGACAACTTTATAATCGACAAATAGTGAACCCATTACCCACCATGCTCAATCAAGATGCCCACATAGGTAAGCTTCG
This sequence comes from Cibotium barometz, assembly GCF_041138505.1. NCBI lineage: Eukaryota > Viridiplantae > Streptophyta > Polypodiopsida > Cyatheales > Cibotiaceae > Cibotium > Cibotium barometz. Next base: position 15,490,669 of record NC_141053.1, read on the forward strand.
GAACTCTCTCTACTGTCTCAAGATCTCATGAAGGAATTCAATCTCAGCACATCGAAGGAACCACATCCACTATCACTATTAGTGACACCCACCTTTGACTTTTGTAGTGGCCTTTTTCTATAGCCATATTTGGTAGTGATGCGTGTGAGCACACTAGGACCATTTAGGGCACTTTCTTCTCTCTTTAGGAGGCTTTTTCCCACGTGCTAGTATACACCCATCTTGGGTTATACTTATCATCTTTGTATAGCACACATTCATTATCTATCTGTCATCTCATTGTGTGATCCCTTGAGCTTCTCCACTATGTGTGTGTATGTGTGTGTGTGTGTGTGTGTGTGTGTGCGTGTGTACACTCCTACAAGCCTTTTTCCAACATTTGGTATCAGAGCACACGCTCCTTGCCCCTGTGCGGCTACCTACCCTTCACCCTGAGTCCCCTATCTTCTTGATTCGGATCAAGGAGCCCTTCTAGAAGAAGAAAGAGGACTGTGAAGTATGTAGTACTTTGTACTACAAGTTTTTGGTCGGATTTTTGTTCCATGCACGACCGTTCGCGATTTTTGGTTTTCTGACATCTTCGGGAACTGGATTTGCACTATTCTTCATCGGATTCTGGAGTAGTTTTACTACAGACAGGTGTGCAGATACATGAGAAAGCATTAACAAACACTCACCACACTAGATTTTGTCTACCCGCTTCACTTCAAGCGACATTGATCTCTACATCTTACGAGTTAAATTTCTACTCACTATACTCTCCATTTCTTTCATACACCTTGCAGGTCTCCATTGTCAATGGCCTTATTAGCAGCCCCCTTGGTTGTATCGAAGGAGTACTCAGCACATTGCAGATTACATGATTACTTGCTTGGGTATCATTAGAAATGCCAAACAGTGATGTATTTCATATGTTATCCACTAAGGATAAGCTTGACGGGACCAACTACCCGTTTATGGTCCTATATGATGTGGCATGTATTGGTAGCCAAAGGACTGTGGAATGTTACGGTCAGTATTAAGAAACGTCCTGGTTCCTCTAATGAGTATGATGTAAAAGGAACATCTACAGACATGGACTTAGTTTCACATGGTGCATTACCACAATGTAGCATACCTCGTACGCATGAAAAAAATGGGATGGAAGAGATGCACACAGCAGGCACATACATTTCTTGCTTTGTTAATCAAGAGGAGTTTCGTTCCTCACATTCGGTCTTGCAGGACTGCTAAACATGCTTGGGATACACTTGCATCATTTTACCATGTACATAATGAAGCACGTGTTGCTTATATATGCAAGCAATTAGAGTCAGAGCATATGGATGAGGGAGACTCCATGGATAGTTTCCTTACAAAAATCAAGGATTTTAAGGAGTAGTTGGCCAGTATTGATGAAGTATATCCTGGCAGTTCATTGGTGCCTACTGTCTTGAATGTGTTGCTGGACACGTATTAAGGTTTTGCTTCTATATCAGACTCATGATGAAAGGCAATCCAAATGCCTTGAAGTTTGAGGAGTTGGTCTATGTGCTCTTGCAAGGAGAGTAATCCATGAAAAATAGATCTATCATACGTACAGGAGATTAGGCTTTTGCTGCACCAATCAACAAAGAGGTAAAGATAAATCCTTTCCTTAGGGTGGTTACAAGCTGAAATCAAAGTCATCAGGCAAGCTTGCAGACAAAAAAAAGCAACAAGCCTGCAGACAAAGAAAGCAACAAGCCAAAGAAAAAGGAGAAATGTAACTATTGTAGAAAACCTGGTCACTACATTAATGAGTGCAAAAAATGGCTAGAGAAGGAGAAAAACAAATACTCGGGTATGGAGTGCTGATGCATCAACATCTAATGCAAAAAACAAAGAATCTACAAACTATGCACATGATGATTCAGCTTTCATTATGTAGTGCAGTTTTGACCCTTCACATAAGGATGTATGCATGGTTGTTTACAGATGTACATGTCTAGTATTTTGACAATGGTGCTAGTAAGCACATTACTTCTCATCATAGTTTGTTCTCGTCATTTGAATCTGTTCCCCAGGGAAATACTATTACCTATGAAACAACTCCTCATATCTTGTAAAAGGAGTTGGTAAAAATTTTCTCACTGCTGTAAATGGTGGAACAATCACACTTTCATATGTATCATATGTACCCCGGGATCAAGAAGAACTTGTTATCTGTCTCTACCATTATTAAGGCTAGCTTAGTGGTGGAGTTTGTGGATGACAAATGTATTATTCATGATCGTTAGTGAAGGTAATACAATTGTTTCTTCTAGTACTTTGTCTCATGGCCTTAGCAGGCTAGATGCAGCTTTGGTCACTTAAACTTTGGTAGTTTGCTACACTTGCATAAACATGACATTGTGTTTGAGTTGCCAGATCTTGAAGCCCCTATCAAGCATGTTTGTGCGGCTGTATTCTTGGAAAAATGCAGCGCGCATCATTTCCCAAAGATGTTTCAACTAGAGTTGTCCGAAAATTGCAACTTATACACAATGATGTATGTGGTCCCTTCTTGTGAGGACACCATCTATTGGGGGCTACCTCTATTTTGTCACATTCATTGATGATTATTCCAGACATAGTTGGGTATATCCATTGAAACAGAAATTAGAGGTTTTTATGTGCTTTAGGCACTTTGTTGCTATGGTTCAAAATGGTTTTGCATGTAAGATTGGTATCCTACCTACTAATCAAGGGGAGGAGTATATGTCTAAGGAGTTTCATGCATACATGGCTAATCATGGGATAAAACACCAATGTACTATGCCCTATAAACCTCAGCAAAATGGTGTAGTTGAACATAAAAACATGTCTCTCACGTAGATGGCATGTTGTATGGTCAAAAGTTAAGAGTTACCTCATGGTTTCTGGCTCGAAGTAGTTATGTGTGGAACATATGTTTTGAATAGGTGTCCAACAAAGGCTTTGCATACAATTATGCCTTTGGATCTTGGAACGGCAAAAATCCCTATGTGGCTCACTTACACATTTTTTGTTGTCTTCCTTATGCACTTGTGCCTGAGCAACTTTGCAACAAGCTTGACCGATAAGGCTGTTAAATGTATTTTTGTGGGGTACAACTTAGAATGTAAAGATTACCATCTCTATCATCCTACTATTAAGCAAATTCTTGAGAGTAGAGATGTTGCATTTGTGAAAGATGTAATTCAACCCTTGCTTTCATGTAAAAAACAGCAAAATGTATGTTCGCAAGACGTATTCGACACTCTCCTTCCATTGTTCAATGCAAGACACATTGATATAGAGCATTTGGAATGCTGAAAATCACCCCACACAGGTTACAAAGCAGCATGTTTTTCAGCCTATTGATGAGATAAATGTGATGATGCAGTTGATGAGGAAAGAAGGAAAATTGAGGAGTCACAAAGCATGCCAAAATGGCTGGTTCAAACATTATGTGACAGCACAGTAGCAACTCCTTTGACTAGCAGAACACATGCAAGATCTCATCATGCATCTCATGTTGATGCAAGTTGTGCTCTTATTTCCAGTTTATGTGATGAAGAGGAGCCTGTCTCCTTTGATGAAGCAAAGGAATCAGAAAATTGGATGAGTGCTATGAAATTTGAGTATGACTCGATACTCAAAAATGATACAAGGGATTTGGTAAAGTTGCCTCTTGGCAAGAAGGCCATTGGTACGAAATGGGTTTACAAGCTCAAATGTAGAGCAAATGGCAGTGTTGAGCGATACAAAGCTAGGCTTGTTGCAAAGGATTATGTGCAAGAGAAAGGCAATGATTATGGTAAAACATTTACACCCACATGTCGTATGACTACCATGCGGAGTATCATTACATTAGTAGCACCTAAAGGCTGGAATGTATGTAGTTGGATATCAAAATTGCTTTCTTGAATGGAGATTTGCATGAGGAGGTCTATGTATCTCAGTCTCGTGGTTTTGTTCATCACAAAAGTCAGGAATCAAAAGTATGCAGATTAAAGAAAGCTTTATATGCTCTTAAGCAAGCTCCCAAAGCATGGTACGAAAAGATACATGCATGCTTGGTTGCATAGGATTTTTACAACATCCCAACTGGCAGTACCCTCTATATTAAGAGAACTAAGGATGTTTTATTGGTCATCATGTTATACTTTGATGACATGCTGCTCACAAGCCCTAATGATGATAATATTTCAGCTTTGATAGAGCTGACTTGGAGAAGTCTTTTGAGATGTCAGATCTTAGACCATTGCATTGTTATTTGGGCATTGAGTTTTGGTAACGTAATGATGGCATTGTATGCTGCAAAGAAATTACATAGATGCATTGATGAAGAGGTTCGACCTTGAAGACTATAAACCTATGGGCCACACCTATGGAGCTAGGTTTACGAAGAAGTCTTGACTCTTTTGATGTTGGCTTGTATCAAGAAACTGTTGGATGCCTTATCTTTTTGTGTAACACCAGGCTTGCATTCAATATGTGACCTCAATATTCAGTAGATTTATGTATATCCCAGGCACAAAGCAATGGCAGTCTCTCAAATGGGTGTTCTGTTACCTAAAGGGCACTAAGAACTTTGGGTTATTTTATCCCAAGGGAGGTAAATCATAGTTGCATGCATTTACAGACTTAGATTGGGCTGAATGTTATGACACATGAGCGTCCACGAGTGATTCATGTATATCATGGTTGAGCAACAAGAAGCAACCCATTGTAGCCACTTCTAGCTGTGAAGCTGGATATAGGGCAATGTTTTATAGCTACAGTTGAGTGTGTTTGGCGTAGGTGCCTTATTTTTTATTTGGTTATTGGCTAGTCCTTGGCCACTACCATCTTCATTGACAGTCAGAGCGTTAATGGTAGTTGCAAAGGAATCCAGTTTTTCATGCTGCACAAAGCACATTGGGGTGCACTATCATTATGTCAGGGAGAGATGCTCTGCAGGGAAAATCAGCTTGGCTTATGTGCTAATACATGACAACTTGGCAGATTTGTTCACGAAGGCTCTCCCACAAGAGAAAATTGAAGCTTTTTGCAAAGCTTTAAAATTACTTCCCTTTGGGGACTAGTCTCGACTCCCTATCACAATCCAAAGCACCTGGCACATCCTTATACTTCTAGTGCTAGATCACCCCTTGTTCACATCATCACTCCAAAAGAGATTTGTAGCCATATTTGGTAGTGATGTGTGTGAACACACTAGGACCAGCTGGGCCACTTTTTCCCTCTTTCGGAGGTTTTTTCCCTCATGCTAGTATACACCCATCTTGGGCTATACTTATCATCTTTGTACAACACACATTCATTATCTATCTATTATCTCATTGTGTGCTCCCTTGAGCTTCTCCACTCTGTGTATGTGTGTGTGTGCATTCCTGCAACCATGTTTCCAACATTTTCTTTACACTAACTTCTTCCCATGGCAACTCAATACATCTTTTGCGTATCTTTGTCCACATCGGAGGAGTCACATCCACTATCAGCAGTGGCACCCACCTTTCACTTTTGTAGTGGCCTTTTCCTCCACACTAACTTCTTCCCATGGAAAATTCAATACACTAACTTCTTCCCATGGAAACTCAATACACTAACTTCTTCCCATGGAAAATTCAATACACTAACTTCTTCCCATGGAAACTCAATACACCTTTTGCGTATCTTATATACCATTCTTTCACCTTTCACTTCTGTAGTGGCCTTTTTCTCCGCACTAATTTCTTTCCATGAAAAATTCAATACATCTTTTGCATATCTTCCATACCATTCTTTGGGCATCTTCAAAACCATTCCCTATCTTTTGCATATCTTCCATATCATTCTTTAGACATCTTCAAAACCATTCCCTAAATTGTTAGTATGATTAAAAGAAATCCTATGATAAGAAAGAGCACTTGGGCTCCCAAAAACCCACAAGGTTTGTGTCATCAGTTGTTCAAGTCAAGAGCTTACCTTAACCTTGTCAAATCAGTTGTTCAAGCAAATATCTTATCTTAGCCTTGTTAAATCATATGTTATTGGGTCTTACCTTCAAGCCACAATGCGACTTCCCAATGTGGGTGCAGTAGCTTGTTCCTCCCATCCTCACTCCGTTGTCACACTAGAATGCTCCTTTGCTAAGGGGGTGAAGGTGGAGCGCTCTATGCCTAGATGGAGGTAAAAATAGAATGTCCTTCATTGCAGTTCTTTCTCACAAAAGGTGGAAAGGGAATAAGCTAATGGAAGAGGGTAACCAACCTATAAACAAATCTATCTAGCATGCAAGCAAGATTCAATAGCATACATGCAAGCAAGAGTAGAGAAGAGAAGATCTCATAAGTATTCTATTGCAAGGGAGTGAATGCATATTGCTTAGTGTCAAAACTGAGTTAGTGACTAGTTTTCATACTAGGCTCACTAAAACTTAAAACTAGTCCGGCCACTATTACTAGTCTTAAACAAGAATGTATATGAAGTCCTTAGACTTTCCCTATTTAACCAAGTATGTACATGAAGTCCTTAGACTTTCCCTAATTAACATTAAGGCCACTTTATATGTCCCAGCACTATATTATTAAAAAAAGGTGTCGTTCGAGTCAATAAGATGGCAAACTACCTTACGAGATGGTAGGTCACGTCGTGAGTGAAACTATGTCAACCTACAAAGTAAGATGGTAAAGCACCTTAAGGTAGGTCGGGCGAGTGAAAAAAGGTCAATCTACGAAGTCATTAACATATCCCCTTTCCTAATGGTGCACCCTCGCGTCACCGAAGTCAGTGGTGAAACTAATTATTAACCAACCATGTTAGAGGAGTAGTGTTTATGGTCATGGATATGGCATAAAGGTGGTGTGAGAGGTTAAGTTGAAGATTCAGGATGAATCCACAGTTAGATAGAAGGCATGTTGTAGTAATCTTTGGATAGCCTTGGTGGTAGGAAACTTGTCGAGGCAATATGAAAGTTATATATAATGTATACAATGTAGAAGTTCTTCATACAAGGCCTCCTTCTTTTGTGGAAGTGGCGTGGGTCCTTCAAAGTTAGGTGATTGGTAGAAGTGGCTCGACGATATTAGTGGTAAAGTTTATCTACTAAGGGTAGGTCTAACAAAGAACGGCGGGTTATGTAAATGTAGTGAGAGAGTTACCTCATTTACAAGAAGCAGATTGAAGATTGGGTGTCTTCTAAAAATCAAAGATCGAGATGAAGAAACAGGACTCCTCTCCCGTGGGAAACTTTACTGAGAAAGGCACAAATCTGCCACCACAAATCAAAACGTTGATTTTTTAGATGATCTATGTCATCAAGGTTATCCATACCATAGCTTATTTCGATTGAATGATCTATGGCTCATTACTAGGGGAACTAGAGAAATTGAGAAACTTAATAGTCCTCATTAGCATATTGGAAAATGACCAAGATTTTATTGCGTTCCCTTTCAATATAGGTATAGATTTAGATCTATTGAATCTCTTTTTAAACACAATTAGACTTGGTGTTTTAAATAACTTATCTATTGTTTTTGCTCATCGTTTACTGCTAGTATTTGACGACCAAATTTTGATGTACAAAATTGTTAGCCCTTTATTAAAATTCAAGCATAGATTTAGATTATGAAGCAAAAGTGCATCTTTCCCTTTATGTGACAAATGAATTGTGATAAATGTGAGAATCAACTTATTCTTGTCAAGTCAGATAACCAATTGCAAATAAATAAAAAGTATGGTCGCAAGGCTCAAACTTAAAGGAATTGACGGAAGTCTGCCCATGAATTCAGCAGGAAATTCAGAAGGTTAATCCAGATCTATGGAAGTTGATGTCCTCCTTGGTATAGGGATGTTCTTTAGATTTTCCCTCCATTTTTGGATCTTCCTGAATCGGCTCTAAGGGTGGCATCCCCTCTTCCAAAGCTTGTGTAAGGGCTTGGTCATGTGCGGTATAGCCTCCAATCCATCCCTTTCCTAGGTGTCTCACTATAGGGTTTGCATTCTTTCTAGGTTTCTCTATTCTACGAAGGTCCTTCTTATATCCAGTTTTTGTTTCCATTGATTTAGGATTTTCATTTGTCTATAAGCCTCCCTGAGTTTTATTTATACCTCTATAATGTCTCTCCACTCCTTGTTTGTTGATTTTTTGTGTTTGCGTCATTTTTGCTTTTTCACATGAAAAACCAAGGTGGTGTGTTTTTAAAACTTTTTTCCAAAATCACAAAAGTATAAAAAAATATTATTGTTTGAGTCTTGTTGAAGATTTCACTACCTTAAATATGATAAGCAAACTCAAACTGCACCCTTTGAGCACGTAAATACAAGATTTAGACCCCCAAAATTAGATCAAAGATAATTATTGGTTTTTTACACTTGGAGTTTTTCACGGTCATGAAAAACCAAAGAAATTCACATCAATAAAATGTCCCAAATATTATGACTTGATTTGAGGGACTACTTTACCAAAAAGATAAATTCTTATCCTCACGTCTTGAAAGAAATTTTGGTGTGAAAAACCAGAGCTTTTCATGGTCATGTGACTATCTTGAATTTTTCATGTGTGACTATCTCCAAGGTACTCACATTATCAATTTCTTGTAATTACACCAAAATTAATTTCATCTATTGAGGTTGTTCAGGTGACTACATGATCTAGACTTGATTGTTTAAGCTCATCATAAGTAAATTTTATAGTAGAAGATATATAAAAAATTGGCGTAAAAAATTTAGACTTTTTCAGGATTGTGAATTGCAAGAAAATCACTTCAATATTATTTTATCTATTTGGATTACAAAGGTGACTAAAGGTTAGAGCTTGACTATTAAATTCCATTAGTAAAGAAATTATACTTAAAAGATCAAGTCCATCTAGCATGAAAAATAAGAGTTTTTTACAGTCCTTGCTTCTTGTGACAATCTCCAATTGTTCACAAGTGACTATCTCCTAAATATTCATCGTGATTATCTTTTGGATTAGCTCAATTATGGATGGTGCTTTGTCTAATCAAGTGTGGGAATAATACTAGTCCATGAAATCACCTCTTAAACTTAAAGGATAAGAGAAATTTTTAAATATGAAAGACTAGAGTTATTCACACCGTTAATAACCTAGCTTGAGGCTTATAAAAAAGGGTCCAGACATTGAACTTTGGCATGCTAAAATATCTTACATGCACTTGAGATCTAAAAAGATTTTGGGAGATGTGATTTTTCGAGAGGATAGTGCATCCAACTATCAACGATCTTCCTACCATAGCAGTATTAGATCCAGTACTTTAGTTAGCACACTCAAAGTCCTTTAGGATAGAGCATCCAACTATCAACGATCTTCCTACCATAGCAGTATTAGATCCAGTCCTTTAGTTAGCACATTCAAAGTCCGTTTATCTAGAAGGGTCTGAATTTAAGCAACACTAGTAGTGAAGAATCCATAGAAGAAGCTCAAATGATTGATGAGAAAGGAGAGGAGAAAGTTGCAAGCTCCCCCACAATATCCAATGGTCTGTTTAACATTTCTTAAAGGCTATTTGGATTGAAGTCAGATATGGATCAAGAGGCTCACTCAGCCAACGAGGGTCATGAGAGCAATATTCAAAGGTTCCCAATAGTAGGTAGAGGGGTTACACAAGCAAAACATCTCCTATAGACTTTTGTACCGAGAGGGAAACCTATATCCACCATCCTAATGAGCAAATCTCTTTCACTCCTAGGATTTAAAGGGATGTGAAAGGCATCACAAGGGCTGATTTTAAGAATGAGAGAGGGGGAAAGCCTTTCCAAGAAGGCATAGCATCTGTTTATCATTTTAAGATAACAAACAATTTAGAAAACCATTAAAAGAATAAAGAAAAATATAAGATTTCTAACTTACATGAATTCTGGGAGCTTTCCTTTGGCTTGATGGTTTGAGGGTTCTACTCTTGTTTGCAACAAGAGTAGCCACCAATTCTTTAGAAGAGGGAATGGTAAAAAACTAGTTGATAACGATAGCATATAATTGGACCTTGTGCCGCTATATTCCCTTCTTTGCTAATAATAATAGCATATAACTAGATCTTGTGGCCTAAAACAATTTCCACTCATTAGGTTATTTCAACACCTTTAAAATCTCTCCTAAAAGGATATCCTAAAAATATTATAATCTCTGCATCACAAAAATAATTAGACTGGAACAAGGAATTTAGGGTCTCTTCTAAGCCTTGAAGAAGAGCCTTGGAGTAACTTTGGCATTTTGCGAAAGAATTAATAATAATAATAATAATATAATCATGGGAGATTCAAGTTAGATAAAAGATAAGAAATAAAAACATTTGAAAGCCCTTGAATTTATTTTAAAGGGATCGTAATATAAAACTTTAAAGCTTTAAAACTCTGATATATACTTCAAACAATGAAAAGAGGAGATAGAAGCTTAATAGAAAGCTTTTATCAAAGCCTTAACCAAACCTTATCATCAAAGCTTTAACTAAAGGCTCCATTTCAAGTGAATTGTAGACGGCACATGCACGGCACAAAGCTTTAACTAAAGGCTCCATTTCAAGTGAATTGCAGACGGCCATGCACGGCACACAACACCACTAAAAAATAAATAAAGAAGAATTATGCCGAACGATTAAGAGGAAAAATATTTATTATTTCCAAACCTTTTAGCAAGGAGTGAAGGTAAGGGTAGGTATTTGAAGCTTATAAAAGCTTTCAAGTCTAAGATGAGGGTTGAAAAGTTTCTATTGTAAGCTTTATGATATAAAGCCTTGATATATCTAGGGTTTAGATAGCTACTTTATGGAACGAATTATACAACTATATTATAGGTTTAAAATTTAAGATTTTTAGAAGGATGATTAAAGCTATTAAAAGTTTTAATTTTAGTTTCAAGGTAACTCTACTAAAGGTTATAAGTAACTAGTGTGTAAGGACATGGAGCCCTCATGTATGTTTAAATATTAATCTTTAATTTCAACTGCACCTCTCCATATTCATGCACCGCCAGTCATCGGTCTACAATTGAGAATGGGTATATATATATATATATATATCATACCTTTGATTTTATTAACCCAAAACAAGCCACTAAAGCGCTGTGTTTTTTAAAAAATTGGTTGTGCCTGATAGAAGGGGCTATATATATATATATATATATATATATATATATATATATATATATATATATATATAAAAGGCTTGATTATTAAGCCTTTAAACAAGGCTTATTAGGCTTGACTATTAAGCCTTTAAACAAGGCGAAGAAAAAAGAGAAGAAAAAGAAAAGAATACATACATACATATATATATATATATATATATATATATATATATATATATATATATATATTCTAGCTCACCCACAAGCTTGGGTAGAGAGATTTGCGCCCAGCACATTACTGAGGAGGAGAAAAATAAAAACCCAAAAATAATTTTGAAAAATAACTCTCTGAGCAATTCTCATCCCTCCATTATAGGAATTGAACAGAGAGACAGCTTAGCAATCCTGAAATCAAGGTTCTAATCTCCTCAATTTGCTGATTCCTTCTATACGGATGGATTATGAAGCAGATTAGTGAAATTAAAGGTGATTTATAGTTTTGAGAAATCCACTAATGGTTTTCCACCTAGTTTTACCCTTTGGGCAATAGATTGATGGGGACTTGTTGTCCAATGGTTAAAGACAAGCCTTCTTTCAACCATACATAAACATAAATCCATAAACGTGAATTTAAATTGAAAAATTTACCAAAATCACATGTTCCTTTGTCTCTTTCACCTCTTTGTCCACAAGTCTTTGAGTGCCTTCAAGAAGATTAAATTAAACCAAAGCTCTAATACCACTGTCACACGAGACCCTTTTGTACTTCTTGAAGAATTAATTAAAAACTCATAAAATATATCAAAAATTAAAACAAAACTTGAATTAAATTAAAATAAAATCACATAGCATAATATAAGGCAAGGAAAAATAGAATAACATTACCATCAAGATAAGATTGGGTGCAATCTCCCCCCATGCTATGTAGCTCCACTTCCACAACATGAGTATTTAAGAATTTTATTCATAAAATAGCCCAAGGAACTAAGAATAGATGAGCGTACAAATTAGGCTTGCTTTTCTCAATTTTGGGGTATTGCTTTACATATTTTTAATCATACCAAAATCCCTAAGGTTTGTACATATAAAAACCTTTGCCCAAATATAATCGCTAGTGAGCCTTATTACATAAAATGACTTTGTGCACATTTGCACATATATTAATCTTGTGCTCACTTGCACATTCCATTAAGTTGAATCCTGCATAAATTAAATTTAACATATTTTTGTATGATTATTAATTCATCAAAAATATGATAAAATATATACCTTTAACACAAATAAGTGTTGAAGAAAGCAATGTGTTAAGAGCTTTCACCAAAAGGAGCTTCTACTACACAAGCACATCTTTAGCCACATGCTTATGCACAACACCTGTAATATATACACATAGGCTCTACATTTAGTAAACTTATCTAGTAGGTATAGGAACCACTAGCTCAAGCACCTGCATTAAGCCTCATTATTAACAACCCTCTCAGTATATTTTTACGACCATTGGTCAGCGCAAGCTTACCTATTATACAACCCATCACCTCATTTGTTGTTGACAATCGTTCTCCAATTATATTTCTGGGACCATAGTAGGTGCAAACATGGCCCAAGGCATGATGCATCACTTGGACCTTCCTTAGATCATTAGCAATCTTCTATGGCCTCTCACCATGCTAACTATTGATCCACATTTCCTCTTCCCTAGTTCTTGATAATTTCGAATCCCTTGAGCCAGAGAGGTCGCCCATCTCCATTGTAGCATTTATGAGCAAAGTCCCCATTGCCATGCATCAACTTCTAACTATCTTGATGCCCCAAGAAAAGGGATATTGAGTAAATGTCAAGAAAAAGCAACCAAAAAAGTCAAATAATTTTTGTGAGTTAGAGAAATCTTCAAGTTTGAGAAGTACACACATAAGGCACACCTTCCTCCGATTGCCCATACACGTCGCTTACATATTTCACTACTGACATTACATTTTTTTCACATCTTACATCTCATAGCATGCACGAACATATGCACCTACAATTAACCTTGTTAATGCTAACCCTCGAGGTATATCTCTCATGAGGGTACCATGGTGGGCACAAGCCTGGCCCATGGTAATGACCAATCGCCCAACCTCATGGACCTTACAGGTACCTCCAAGAGCTTTGCCCTTGCTAACATATCGACCCCACAAATAAGCCCACCCTCTAAGCATCACGTTGTGAGTCCTGAGCTAGAGCGGCGCCAAATATGTTCAAGTTGAGAGCATACCTTAGTATGTGTCATTGGGTCTTGTCTAAGAGCCGCAATCTACAACTTCTCGTGTGAATGTGCTAGCTCGTCTATCAAGTGCTCACTTGGTTGTCACATGGGAATGCTCCTTGCCAAAGGGAGAGCTCTCAATGCCTAAATGGAGGCAAGAAAAGATGGTCCTTTGTGATGGTTCTCCCTCACAAAAGATAGGAAAAGAAAAACCTAATGCAAGAGGGAAACCTACAATCACACCTTTCCAAGCACGCATCCATCAAGCAAGTAAGGATATATTAAAATGCAAGAAGTAAGAAGAGGGAAGGATGAGATATCACAAGAAAACTATCATAAGGGAATGATTCTCTATTTCTTATTGTCAAAAATGACTTGTAACAAGTGACTAGTTTTCACACTAATCTAGTCAAACTAAAAAATGGTTCGGCCTAAAAATGGTCTCACCTTTATTGCTAATCTTAAGTGACTATGTACACTAAGTTCGTAGACTTTCTCGATTTGACATTAAGCTCATGGTTGGTAAGGCTACTTTCTATATTCTAGCATTGTCTTACAAAAGATAAGTTCCCCTTCATGCAGATAAGATGGCAAAGCGCCTTATGGTAGGTCGGGCAGATAAAACCATGTTAACATACGGAGTGGTTAAAACGTCATCTTAAAAAGGATAACTTACAAAAGATAAGTTATAAAAGATAAGTCCCCACCATTGAACATGTCCATGAGCAATTAAGATGATAAAGTGCCTTATGGTAGGTCGGATGGGTGAAAACCATGTTAACCTATAGAAGTTGGGTGGATAAAGACCGTGTTACAAAGCACCTTATGGTAGGTCGGGTGGGGGGCAACCATGTTAACCTATGGGTAAAAACCATGTTAACCTATAAAAGCTGGGTGGATAAAGACCATGTTAACCTACGAAGCACCTTATGGTAGGTCGGGTGGGTGGAAACCATGTTAACCTATAAAGTGACGAGCAGGTTGGGGAAGTGAAACCATGTTAATCTATGAAGTGTTTAACATACCCCCTTCCTAATGGTGATCGCATCCTCATGTCACCATGTCACCCAAGTCAGTGTCGAAGCTACTGCCAAGGTGGAGAGGTGGAAAGGTATGGATGGTCCAAGATATGCCATGAAATTGGTATACGAGGTTAAGTGGTGTGGTTTAGGAATAATCCACGTTCAAATATAAGATATTTGTGATAAGCTTTGGGTAGACATCACACTCCAAAAAACATATAGTTTTAGAGCCTTGGATGTGTTTGTTGTTGCTTTTGATTTTGATTTGAGGTATATTTTGCATTAGGGTGTTCTATTTTATCTACTAGTAGGGTAAAACCTTGATTTTTTGGTGATTTGCATGAAATTTAAAGCCCAAGAGGCTTAGATTTCATTGCTTTGATCCAAGAATTAGTTTAGCAATTGTGATTAGAAGTGGAATCTACTCTAAAAACATGATCACTAAGCTCCATTAGGTTGGTTATCAATTTTTATTCATGCATTTCATAATTTGTTTATACATTATTGAATTGGTAAAGTAGAAGCATGTGAAATTATCCAAAACAAATCAAAAAATACTTCATTAGTTACATCATAACCCTTAGTTAGGATTTAAAACATTAAACACACTCCATCAAGTCCAAAAAATCATAAAAACCACCAAAATTTAGGCTAAACCAGCTCTCCGCCAATAGTAGGGGGGACGTGAGTCCATAGTCCCATGCAAAAAGACATGATTCTAGAGCCATGAGCTATGAGCTATAAGCTATAAGCTGTGAACCTGGACACATGAGCCATGAGCATGGACACATAAGCTATGAGCCTGGAGGTAGGTATGCCTAATATAGTTTAGACCAATTATCAGTTGTAAATACCCATATGGACACACCTACCCATGTCCTTGGAAGAAGGCAAAACCTTTTACAGGCATAAACCTAGAAACGGGAGCTTGGAGACGTGAGTCTAGAGGTATGAACTTGGACATGTGAGCTTAGAGACATGAATCTAGACACATAAGCTTGGAGATGTGAGTCTAGAGGTGTGAGCTTGGACACATGGCCCTAGTAATATAAACATACACACATGCACGCGTGCACACTCGCGCACACACACACACACACACATACTAGTCTGAAATAAATCTTAGACCTAATCTAGAAACACCTGATCTAAAGTAGTTGTTGGAAATGAAAATACAGTTAATGAAAACCCGATCTAAAGTAGTTGTTGGAAATGACAATACAGTTAATTATAGTGCATCAAACCAGACCTCGTCAAACCCACCAAGCCTTAATACCCAGAACCCAATAGAGTGATCCCCAGTTAAGAAGGCTAGACTCCTTACGATCCACCTCAAGCAAGGAGATTTGGGAAGAAATGAGCCAATGTAACACAGATATAAGTAGAGAAATAGTGAAACACCTGGAAACAAGAGGAGCCGCCAATGATCCTTCGAACTCCAGATTCAACAATAGGTTTTGTGAACACCACCTTAAATTTTATAAAGAAGGCATTCAAGTGCCCTATCTTTGGACATAGCTCTAGTGAAAGGAGTGGGAGTAAGACTTGAAACCTCAAGGTTTACTCCCACAAGAAGTGGTCAAACCACATCCACAACACCATAATGTTTCAAACATTTAGCATCGATCTTGAGTTGGGTTTATCCCAAGCAGACTATGACCAACAAAAAGCTCAATAATTGCAATTACAACAAATGAAACATGTGCATTTTACCATACCACCAAGGATAAATGTTCCACAATACACCCAATAGCAAGTGCACACAGCACAAGAAGCTGTAGTCCCGCTCTCCCTAAGGGACCTTTATAGAAGTGTATGTAGCCCATGGAACTAAGTTCCAATTCTTCTATGTTTGGCCGAGGAACAAGAAATGTGGGGAATGGTAAAGAGCCAATGTTAGGGAATACCTCCTCACAAATGGAAGTGCAATGGCATTTAGAGAACCGAAAGTGTCCTCAACCTGCTGCCGCCCATGTAGAGCAAGCTTATAGCCTCAAAGCCAAGCTGGGTGGATAAGAGGATAAGTGTCATTCAAAATCGCACATCCCAATCCCATAGGATAAGAGGTCCCATACCCTAAAGTAGAGGCTCTCACACAACCTCCTTATGCTCCACCACCACGTGAATATACCAAAGATATGCTTAGGATGGCATTAGAAATGGGAAGGGGGGTTATAATCAACACAGTACCTAGAGGCTTAGGGTCAGGAAAAACTAAGCCAATCCACATCTCAAGGATGATGCCCAAATTTGATGGAACTAGAAATCCCATTCAGTACCTAGAGAAGTTTGATCAAATTTATGAGGCCGTGGGATGAATTGATGATCCCACCAAGGTTTGTTCATTTGGACTTTACCTTAAAGGCAAAATAGGCCAATGGTTTATCTCTCTATACCCCCTTGAAAAGGTCACCAGACACACTTTCATAGTGGGATTCTTGCCAAGTGGAGCTAGATGGAGCCTCATTGCACAAATCCATAACCTCAAGTAGGAGGAGGGAGAATCCATGCAGGACTACATTGCTAGAGCCAAGTATCTCCACACAAGATGTAACACCCACGAAAGATAAATGACTTATCACTCATCGATCGACTTTATAATTAGTCTTAAGAGAAAAAGGCTTCATGACTCTCTCTATAGGTCTAGGCACTACATCTTTGATGAGCGTTGTTATGCAAGGCAATAGAACTAGTAAATAACCTCTAAGAAAAGGATGTAGAAGTCGTCCACTTGTACCAAGAGGTAGGGGATGCAACATCCAAAGCCTCATCATTGAGGGTGCAACTAGCATCCACAAAAGACTGAATGAATTATCATCATCGATCGACTTATGAGACCAGTCTTAAGAGGACAAGGCTTTATGACCATCTCGACAAGTCTAAGCACTACATCTTTGATGAGTGTTGTCACATGAGGCAATAGGCCTAGTAGACAACCTCCAAGATAAGGATGTAGAAGTCATCCACCACGCGAACCAAGAGATAGGGGATGCATCATCCACCACGCGAACCAAGAGATAGGGGATGCATCATCCAAAGCCTCATCATTAGGGATGCCCAACCAGCACTAGCTAAAGTCCTAGTCAAGGACATGAGCGTGGACGAGTTAGAAAATAATATGCTCAACCGATTAGGCTACTAGCAGGTAAGATAACCCCAATTAAAGCCAACCCGAGCTAGCATCTCAAGTAAGACACCCACATCTATTTCCATGGAGGGATATGGTTTAGTATGTAATTTGTCACCAAAATCATACAAGTACAAAATGTCTAATTCTAAGGCCTAGACAACAACAATATTGTGCTCATTGTTAGCACCACGAGAACCACGACACAGCTCATTATTGGTACCAGCGCAATAGGGTGGACTACAGCACCACGCTAGATGCTCCCTGTGCCAAATTGTCCTTGCCAACCCCACCAGTGACTCCTTAATAGGCACAAGATCTAGTGCCTATATATCAAAACCCTTTACTACGAGATTGGTCAAATTGCCATATCCACCTCCGGTACTATCACCCTAGTCGGTTCCTCCAAGAACTGCACCAATAAAATAGTACTCGGTGACCCTGCCCATAGAAACAAAAAGCCAAGAATAAGAGAGCTATGAGTCTTATGACCAACAAGACCCATATTAAAAAAAACAACATAATCCCTATGGGTATCCTGACCTAGGTTCATTACCCATAGACTACACCTCTCTATTCGAGGCCATGGTGCAACAAATAACAAGAGACCTCAACAACATGGTATGTAGGCCACCTATATAATGTTTTGATACACAAAGGCCCATACCGTATTATGGAGTGCCCTCACAAAGACCTTGCACCAAATCCCCCATGTGCTCCTAGCACTCTAAATCCCGTGCCCAATCCCAATGTAATTCCTTATGTGGGCACATGCTATAAGTGTTTATTTGACCATGCATACAAGGATTGTCCTAACAAAGTGACAATTACCTCCATGTGGTAGAAGCATCTACCTCCACTTTGAGACGAGCCTTAACTTATTAAGCATATAAGGAGGACTCATTTACACAGTCCCCCTTATATGCAATCACAAGGATCCAAGCCAAGACGACAAGGGTTGCAGCCAAAGGAGCATCCACCAAGGCTGCCAATAACTAAAAAATCCCAAGCTTCAACTTCAAAACAAGCAACTAAAGAGCCAGAAGTGCAAGCTTCAAAAGTTGTAGTAACCCCTAAAAAGGCCAATGAATTAGAACCCAGAGGTCTATAAACAAAAAACCTCAAAGAGCATGTATAATGCAATGCACGCAGGATCAATTGTCAAGGGCAATGACATTGTGACTATCAAAAGTGGTTTGGACGAGAGCTCTAAAGATGCCTCCCTTGCGGAGAAAACCAAGGATCTCTTCCATAAACCCACTCTTCCCAAAAAAAAAAAACCCATAGACTATGAAAAACTTACAAAGAAACTCAAGATTTATCCCAACACCATGTTGGAGAAAGAGAGAATGAAACAATTCCAAGAGCTTATCAGGAAGTTATAGGCTGAACTAGAGCCAGTGTTAGAGCAAGTTGTCAATGAGTATAAACCATGCCTGAGCATATCCCATACCCTATCTAAGCACCAATTATAGAACCAGTGGTGGGATCCTTAGAGTTCGCCCCCAAGGCCTCAGATAAACCTGTATCCATTCTTAAGAGGCCACAAACAAAACTAGTTTCGGAGCCTTTGCCTTTAAAACCAATCTAACCACCAAGCCCCACATTTCAAGATGATGTAGTGAGGGGATACTCAGTGGGAGGTGAAAGTTGGCCTTCCATGGGTCAACATGGAAGGGAGATGAAAGTGAGGTAAAAGTTGGCCTTTCATGGTCACTATAGTTAATGTAACATCTTTTTTGAGGTGATCGGCAAGGACTTATGCTGAAAAGAGTCATTAGAGAAGAAGGTTATAGCTTCTTGGATGGCTTCTTAGGCTAAAACTAAGTGACAATTGACCTAGCCACTCAATACTAGATGGTGTTTACTATGATGTATGCTATGGAATGGGGAACCTACACGTAACACATCATGCCATTCGGCCTAACCAGTGTGCCCCCACCACCTTCCAATGCTTGATGTGTGTATAGCCTTCAAGGATTTTCTTTAGAATATCCTATGACAATCTATGTGTACACTACAAATGGAAGGAGCATCTTGCTCATCTTCGGCTAGTCTTTGAGAGGTGGTGCAGACTCTACTGCATCTTGTTAAACCCTATCAAATGTTAATTTTAGGTAAAACATCCTTGGACACATAATCTCTAAGAACGGTATCTCTAGTGATGAAAATAAGATCCATGTAATCTTAGAGTTTCCCCCACCTATCAACTATAAAGGGGTGCAAAATTTCATGGGGCACATAGGGTATTACAAAATATTTATCTTCTTATATTCCAAGCCTTTGTATAAGCTATTGATTGTCTTCAAATGGACAGACACATGCCAATGGGCATACAAGAAACTAAAGAAGGAATTAGCAAGTGCATCCATATTGAGATCCCCTAATTGGATTTCTAATCTTCCATGTATATATAGATGCTTCAACCTTTGCTGGCAGATGTGTGCTAGCACAGTCATTGGGGGAGCACAACATGGGCTTCCCTCTAACCTTTGCTAGCCATCAACTTAATGACATTGAGCACAATTACACCACCACTAAAAGAGAGGGGTTAGCCATAGTATCATGCATTAGCTATTGACAAACCAAATTTGTGTTCTTTATCAGCATTGTTGTATTTGGTAAACAAGTTTTGTACCATAGGGCATATCACCAAATGGATGTTAGAGTTAAATCTCACCATTGCAGTGCAAAAAGTGTCTGTGCATGTCCATGTTAACCACCTTTCCAAAATTCTAAATAGAGAACCCACTCTATCTAGGGGGTGGAAGATGACACTCCATTGTTCCACATTGACCATGTATCATAATGGAGTGAAGACATCACCCACTTCTTGGCCAATGGATTTCCTATTGACTTGGCCATCAAAAAGGATAGAGCTAGATGCCTCATTAGAAAGGCATCCCCCCATGAATTGTGATAGTAAGTATGCTTTACAACAATAAGGGTCGAGACGGCGTTATGAGGAAGTGTGTTCGTGTGAACATGACTTTGTCACCCTTTCTGGCATAGGTGGACACTTTGCAAGGGACACAAGTTCCCACAAGGTTCACTAGCCAAGATTTGGTGACCTACACTCTTCGAAGACGTTGCGATGTGCTAATTTTTTCAAGTGCTATGATGACGATAAATGCCAAATGTTCACCATCATCTACAAGAAGGACCGAATGCCCATAACCCCAATAGCTTTGAAATAACCCTTTGAAAAAGGGTTTTAGATTTTGTTGAGGGAACCCAGGTGCATTTTATCGTCATCGTTGCCACACATAGATTATTTCACAAAATGGGCCGAGGCTAAAATGACTCAAAAAAGTTGACACAAGCACCAAGTTCTTCTATATGAATGTGATTACCCATTTTCATTGCCCATTAGAAATAGTAAGCCATCATGGTACACATTTTCCTTGTGGGGTGTATAGAAAGTCAACACCCACAAGGGAACGACAAAGTCCAAGGTAGAAACATGACTTTATGTACTATTCTCACTAAGAAGATGGTAGAAGCATCAAGGAGAAATTAGGAGCATTAGCTATACTCGACTCTATTGGCATACAAGGTGGCTGTTAAGCAAATTCAAAGGTTAACACAGCTATGTGAATAGAACACTTTGTTCTAATGCTCTCACTAAGAAGATGGTAGAAGCATCAAGGAGAAATTAGGAGCATTAGCTATACTCGACTCTATTGGCATACAAGGTGGCTGTTAAGCAAATTCAAAGGTTAACACAGCTATGTGAATAGAACACTTTGTTCATGCTCCAAATTGTGGCCAGACATAACCTTAAGTGAAACCCTTAGAGCAACTTAGTGAGTAAAGAATGCGATCCACTTACAAGCCATAGACCTAAGGCGCAATTGATGTGACCAACTCAAGGATAAGTATATGCAGGTAGGAGACATGGTGCTAATGTAAAATGTTAAAAACACAAAATAAAAACTTAAGTATAGAGTCCAAGGTCCTTACCAAGTGACAGAGATTGCTCCTTTAGGAGGCATAGTAAAGATAGAGACCCTTTATAGGATTGAGATGGAAGGTTATTTCAATGGTAGCAAACTGAAATGCTATTATGAACCTCTCACCTAGGACATGCTCTTCCAAATCCACAAGAAAAAAGAGGAGAAGCGAGAGGTAGACAACAAAAAATGGAGAAGCCCAAGAGTAGACCCTGTAGCGTACAAATAATGCAATCGATCTCCATGATGTAGCTAAAACAAAAACACCCATGAAACCTGCTTGCCTTAATCTGGAGTTTCCCAAGAAGACCATCTAGAGGTGTGGCCAAGCTTAACATCGGGGCTAGCCATAATGTTTTATCTTGGGAGACGTGGACCTCATTAGCACCCACCCCTCACACATTTCAACCATGATTACCATAGTAAAATAACTCCCAATCTATGACCATTGGTTGTTTTGAAGTGGATTTCCTTCTTAGATCTAAACCTACATCATGCGAGTTTTATGTGATCGTTACACAAGTAAATTAAAAGAGAGAATCATCTCGAGAGGGGATGGATTGTGGCCATAGATTACATCATAAGCTGGCAAAGAAGAATCATGCGATGCTCAAGCTCCCCTTCATAATGGTTACCATACCCTTGGTGTACCCTTAGTGGATGAGGACAACCCAAACCTATCAACATCCTAAGTCTCATCCTCCACTTACAAACCACCACCTCAGGTAACCTCTAACACTAAGCAACCCTCTCACCTCGCCACATCAACCACCCTCTTAAACCTCACCCCGATAAATATGAAGACCACCTCCCAAACCTCAACCTCAACAACCCCCTTCAAGGAGGTCACCAAGAGAGAATGGGTACCCAAGAGTACCCTAGCTAGCCAAGGAAATTATGATGCCCATACAAGGATGCCACCATGGCCCAAAGCCCAACCACGAGGTAGAAATCCACCAAGTGACCACCCCAAGAACCAGAGTTTTACCCAAACCTTGAGCCCCTGCTTCTTGATCCCCGTGAAGCCTCTAGAAGCCTAAGGCTTCTACAAAGGGAACCCATCTATTTGGGTCCTAAAACCTCGCAACATACATAAACCCGTAAGCCAACATACATTCATTGGTTGTCGACTAAACTACTAGAAGCACAAATATTTTATGAAGGCAACCCCCACATCTAGGTGCTAAGATTATAGAAATATGTGCCCTAGACCTTGCAAACACACCCTCGAACGTCAAACCCAAGTACACCTGCACCACCCATAATGCAAGAGTAAATTACTACATTTTAGAGGCAAATAGCAATTAAGTGTGATCATAGGTATGAGTTAGAATGTTGTATCAAACGTTCAAGAGAAAATGTGATTGAGGCTCTATTACATATCGAGAGTTCTCATAAAGATTAATGAATTAACCAAAAGGCATTCACTTTCTAAAATTATGGAAGAAAGATGTTCGTCTTATTGTATGGCGCAGTTAGATAGATGATTACTTTTTAGGAAAAAATTTCTCCAAAAAAAAAAGATTAAGTGGATTAGGTAGGGCAAGCATACACCTAGTACATGGAAAGAATTTGAAGAAACATTTTCTTCCTTCTTCACAATACAAGGCTAAAGCTCTTCAACAATGGGATTCTCTACACACTAAGTGGAGAAAGAAAATGTATAAGCATACATTGACAAATTTTAAGATATCTTATTGTAGGTTCAAGTGATTAAGAAAGTAAAGAAAGAGAGAAAAGAAGGAAGTTCGTTACCGGTCTTAAGCCTATCCCTCACGGCAGCTGTGAATATGTTCATCATCGTTACTCAGCTCCCTACTATGGATCTTGCTCTCAATTCGAAACCTAAAACTTATACTTCTAGAGATTCTAGAATGCAGGATATTAATTGTGCAAAATCTTTTAAACCCTCTTTTCTTCGAGCAATTTTGATAAATCTAGGATGTACAAAGGTAAATAAGTGGTCAAAGGAGATGTTCAAAATGATGTAAACACCAAACCCTTAAATGGCATGCCGAAGAATCACATCACCAAGTGTTTTAGATATCATTAAAAAGTGCACATCTAGAAGAACCCCGCACCTATAGCTCGTGTCAATATAGTTGAAGAAGATATTGATGATTATTCACTCAAGCAAGATAGTAACTTTGATCTTGACTATTCGAATGAAGGTAAGATTCCTATTCATGCCTTTTTGAGAATTCAAGGAAAGATAAAACGTAAACAAGTCTCTATTTTGCATGACAATGGTATTTCACATGATTTCATTTCCAAAAAGACATTACAGTCACTTAACCTAGATGCATTAAACTCTAGTTATAAAGTCAAACACATTCCAAGAAACTAAGTATAATTGCACTAAAGAAGTTGAGGATCTAGAATTGGAAATGAAATTAAGGAAAAAGAGGACATTTCTAGTTACTCCTTTGGAAGGTATTGATATTATTTTAGGAATGTCATGAAGACATGAACATAACCCTTAAAATTTGATTATGACACTCATACAATATAGTGAATGAAAGATGATAAGGAAATATGTCAAGTGTCGAAATAGGTCATCTTTTAACTCATACCCAACTAAGAGAGCTATAAGAAAGAAGGAGAAGACATTTTTGTTTCTTGTCAACTTGGTGCTAAGATTGACTCTAAACCTAATATGTCTCATGATCCTTTTATTTCTAAGTGTCTCATGATGCTTTTATTTCTAAGTTCTTTATGCTTTATGGATGACCTACCTCCTAGTTATCCTAAATTTGAGATAGTCCCTAGAAGCTCTCTGCCATGTAAAGCTCCGTATTGAATTTAAATGCTTTATGGATGACCTACCTCCTAAATTTGAGATAGTCCCTCGAAGCTCTTAGCCATGTAAGGATCCTTATTGAATTTACATTCTTGAGCATGTAAATTTGAGATAGTCCCTAGAATCTCTCTACCATGCAACGCTCCTTATTGAACTTACATGCTTGAGCATTAAGAAATTTAGAGACAAGTTAGGGAGTTGTTAGAGAAAACTTATTAGACCCAACAGTTCTCCATTCATCAATGCTCCAGTTCTTTTCATCAAAAAGAACAATGGGATATATCAAATGTGTATTGATTTTATATCATGCTGTAAACAAGTTAACTGTGAAGAACCAATATCGAAACCTCTAGTGGATGATCATCTAGACAAGCTCAAATGAGCATAAGCCTTTAGCGAAATTGATCTCAAATCTACTTACCATCATATCCGTATGGAGGAAGGAGACATTTTCAAGACTACCTTTAGAACCCAAATCGGCTACTATGAGTTTTTAGTTATGCCATTTGGGTTGACTAATGCTCTAGCTACTTTCAATTGAAAAATGATTAAAATATTCTTAAAGTATCAAAATTTTATTGTAGTGTTTTTTATGCTATCTTAAGTTTGATTTACGAATTGTCATGAGCATAAACAACAATTGGGACAAGTGTTCTCACTTCTTTGAGAGAATGAGAACCTCGATAAGAGTAGTTTCTTTCACGAAGAGATTAAATACTTAGGACATCTTGTATTTGTTGTAAAATATCAAAAGCACTGTTACTTGGCCCCAAACTGCATGAAATTCACGAACTTTGATCGTTTCAGGGCTTGTGTAGCTAACTATAGGAAGTTCATTAGAAACTTTACATATATTGTATATACATTAACCGAACTTCTTAATGCATCAACGCCTCGGCCGGAGCGCCGAGGACGTGGCCATCCGGGGTTCAGTGGGAGAGGATGCCCATGCGGAGTCATGGGCGGCCAGGCTAGTGTGGACGGTAGGCCACACACTATATAGCCTGGGGGATGAGGGACAATCCTCATTCTTCCTCTATGGCTGGGTGGTGATCCAGAGGCCGTCCCCTCCTACGGTAACGCCCGTAGTGGTGTTGAGGTATCAAAGCATAAGTTTTGATTGGATCAGGGTCTGCGCGTGACCGGGGGATCGGAGCCCACTCAATGGTTTTCAACCATTCAAAATCTCATCCTTATCTCCACAATGGAGTGTGTGGAGGGAGGCGGCCAGAATTGAAAGGAAGAACTCTCTCTCTCTCTCTCTCTCACTCTCTCTCTCTCCATCGCACACATCAAAGCAATAATCTGCAGGTAAGCATTTCGTTTTTTTTTTTTGCGTTGAAGCTTGTCTGCAAAAACACAATTTCGTTTGGGTGGTGAGAGAGTGGTCGCCTGGTGTAGAGCATTGCGTCCGGTGATTTTGAAAAATAATAAGCGGATGCTTGGTGCTGCCGGCGGCGGCCAGCCTGAGAACACAAAATTGCTGTTGCGCAAAGGGAGGTTGGCTCAGTTACGAGTGGTTGAGAATATCCTCTTGTAATCAGAGTATAGCGGTCGGGCTCGACCGCTTCACGCAGACTCCTCACAACCATAATGCTGTTGTGCAGAGGGGGGGGGGAAGACCACCTGCCCAGGCCGCCAGGCGTAGCCAATGTCGACGGCGAGCCACCACGGGCGGCCTGCCCAGTGGGCGGCCTGCCCGGCCCACAAGCTGCGGCCAGCCCTTAGGTGGCCAACCAAGCCACGCAGCCCAGCAGCCTGGCCATAGCGGGCGGGCCTGCCCAGCCCACAACAACGGGCGGTCGGCCGGCCCACCCAGCGCACAACGGGCGGCCGGTCGGCCCACAAGTGGCAGCTAGCCGTCCTCTTTTTTTACAATGGGCGGCCAACCCACAGCCAGCCGAAAAAAAAAATAATTTTTTTATTTTTGTTTTTTTTTTTGGGTTAATCAAACGGACCCTCTCTCTCGGCTGTGGAGGGATAATCCCGACAAGGGATAATCCAAAGTGGTTCTGGAGATTAATTTTTGTTATGAGTTGCAGGCATTTTTCTCTCGGATCGGAGCATCCCAGAGTAGCGACGCTTGTAGAGGCTCGCAGCGCAACACAAATCGACAGTCGACGACAGGCGACCGTAAGGGGGGTGACTATTCTCTCTCCACCACTGCTCATTTTATTAGCATTTTTCTTTTGTAATTTTCGAGTTCTCGCATTGTCTTTTGTGCAAGAATTAAAGATGTCTGCTAGGCGTAGTGTGTCCCCACCGCCTTCTACTTCTCTAGGGTTTTCAAGTCTCTTGTCCTCGGTCATGGGTTTGACCTCGACCGAATTGTCAGGCCGTACACGTCCGACCGTTGTCCGGTCCAGAGTGCGCTCGTCAATCACACGTGATCCGTCAACGCCCTCCTCGTCTATTGACCCTGCCTTAGGACCCAGGAGCCCGCAGCGGTCGCATTAACAGATGACCCCTTTCTGGTTGATGAGCCAGATGACATGAACACTGACGTTGCCGAGGGGACCGAAGAGGACCTCTTGGATTATGACGACGACGATTATGACCTATTGGACCCTGCCGACGTCCTGACAGAGATGGAGCTCTCGTGGACTTTTTAAATATCTTAATGCCAAACTGAACAATATGGGTAAAGTCCAAGCTAACTTAGTCACACGATGCTACAGAGCATCTCCACACGGCTAGATGCATTGACAGCCACCTCGGCTAGTACTCCGACTCCTCGAGGTCGCCGAGCTCCTACGGCACGGGTGAGCATAGCCTCGCCAGTGGTTGCAGGAGTACAAGCCGATGTGCCTGCGCGGGGCCGTCCGTATAGCGACAGCTTCGTCGTTATTAAAAGACTTAAAGCCGCCTAGTTTTGGTGGCGAGGAGAAGGAGAGAAACAAGGACTCGGTCAATATGTTTCTAGCGAAGTGGTCAGATTTGCACGCGCTGCGACAGCAGCCTAGCCGGATACAACCCGTAGAGGCTAGCCTCTCATTAACCGGCAAAGTGTACAAGTGGTGGATGAGTTTGACAACTCGTCCTACCACTTGGACGGAGTTTGAAACGATGTTTCGAAAAGAGTTTTTGCCTATTAATGAGGCGGAGAGAAGTTGGGAGTTATGGGACAAGTGCTCGATGGAGAACAAATCCCTAACTCAGTACATCTCAGACTATAGGGAGATAGTACTCAAGCTAAAGGGGATCGATGCATTCCAGACATTGTGAGGCTTTAAAAGAGGCCTCAAAGATGATTACCTTGAGTACGTAGAGCCCTTACAGCCTAAAGACTTAGTAGAGGCAATTAAGTATGCGCAGATATTTGATGACATCAAGCGTCGTAGTACGCGTGGTGGTTGTAGCAAGGCCGAGGGTAGTGAAAAGAGGAGGTTAGGCCTTAAAAGAAAAGGGTTCCGCAGTGATAAACAAGGGGATAGGACGGACCAGGAAGGACAGGGTGGGTCATTGGTCTAAAAAACAGCGACCATCCAAGAAGAAAAGAGACATCGAAATCCAAAAGAAAGAGTAGTATATTAAAGCGCGAAAGGAAAATTGATGCTTTAATTGCAATGATGTAGGACACACGAAGGCCGAGTGTCCAAAGCCTAAAGCCAGTACGAGTGGCAACGAGCCCAAAAAAGATGGTAAATCCTCGAGGCAGTTGCATACAGTGCAAAGACTCCCTCTCAGTTCCGCAGAGTTCAGAGAGGTGACAGTGTGTCATTGTGATGAGCATCATGCTTGTTCAGTGACACCAGCGATGTGGCAGCCTACTGTAGGTCCGCATGACATGGTGCGATGTATGGCACCATAGGTGGCCATAGAGTCACAATTTTTATTGATGATGGAGCTAGTCACAACTTTTTGAACTACTCGTTAGTCAAGAAGTTGGGGTTGACTAAGACCCGGAGTGATCATGAGTATACTGTTGGCCTAGCCAACGGATATGACAAAACGGTATGGAATACCGTAGTATTGGGGGTCCCATTATCTATGCAGGACTACGAGGCTCCGCTTGACTTTCAGGTCATGCACTTGGCCAGAGCAGACGTATATCTAGGCAGGGAGTGACTGTATGGCTTGCGCCCTAGTCTAGCTCGGAATTACTTACATAATACGCTATGTTTTGAGCATGGAGGTAGAGTCATTACCCTACAAGGCGACCGTATTGTCCCCGCCACACCACTTATTTCCTCCATGGAGCTATGTACAGCGGTCCGCAGAGACCAGATAGCAGAGGTATATGCTTGTTACCCTCTTTAAAATTTTGTTTCCGTAGATGAAACTGTAAATAATGTTTGCGTAAACAAATAAGGAAAATAAAATAGCCTTGGACGAGACCCACTATTTGAAAACCCTGTTTGGCATGCATGTGATTCAAACAACAAAAAATCCAAGGTGAAAGAGACATTAAAGAAAAAGTACGTAGATACTTTAATGAATTTATTAGAGGAATTTCAGGATGTTTTTCTTTATGATTTGCCAGATGGTTTACCACCATCTAGAGAAGTAGACCATGGCATCGAAGTTATGCCAGGATCAAAACCTATAAGCAAACCCGCTTATAGATTAAGCCACTCCGAGGCACAAGAGGTGGAAAAACGGAATATTTGAACAAAGGCTTTATTCGGCCTAGTTCAAGTCCGTGGGCATCACCTATTCTTCTGGTAAAGAAGAAAGATGGATCTATGCGGATGTGCATAGACTATAGGGCTCTTAATCAGATAACGATTAAGAACAAGTATCCAATGCCACGCATGGATGAGTTGTTTGATCAACTCTATGGATCGAGATACTTTACAAAAATAGACCTGAGATTAGGATATCATCAGGTTAGAATTAAAGCAGACGATGTTGCGAAGACAGCATTTAGGACCCATTTCGGGCATTTTGAGTTTTTGGTTATGCCATTTGGGTTAACCAATGCTCCAGTGACGTTTATGATGCTGATGGACAGCATTTTATGTCCATATTTAGGAAAATTCGTAGTAGTTTTCCTATATGATATTCTTGTGTACAGTAAGACACAGAAAGAACACATAGAGCATTTGCGTCTAGTGTTCAAGTTGTTGCGAGAGCACAAACTATTTGCAAAGAAGAGCAAATGTGAATTTTTTGGAACAGAAATTCACTACCTTGGCCATATTATATCCGCTGATGGTACGCGGATGGAGCCATAAAAAGTAGAAACTATTCTTAAATGGCCAGTGCCGAAGAATCTCGAGGAACTGCAGATTTTTCTTGGCATGTCGGGGTTCTACCGACAGTATGGACTACGCAAAGATCGTAGCCCCATTAACTGACCAATTATTACGGGGTCAAAGACTAAAAACATTAGTTGGGGGGAAGCCCAACAGAAGAGCTTTGATAAGCTCAAGGTGACCGTAGTAGCAGCTGCACCTATTTTGACTATTGTCAATCCAAATGAGCCGTTTGTTTTGGAAACAGACGCTAGTAATGAGGCTATTGGGGCAGTACTTATGCAAAGGGAACGCCCAATATAATTTGAGAGTAAAAAGTTAGATCGTGCGCAACGTAACTACTCAGCTTACGAGCGAGAGTTACTAGCGATAGTTCGTGCACTGAAAAAGTGGAGACACTATTTATATGGTGCTACTTTTGAGGTTCGAACGGACCATGAAAGTCTGAAATGGCTTTCAAGTCAAAATGAACTAAAGGGTAGAAAAGCTTGGTGGGCGGAGATTCTACAGGAGTTTGACCTTCAGATACATTACCAGAAAGGTAAGTATAACGTGGTGGCAGATGCACTTAGTCGCATGCCACAAATTAATGAACTAAGTTTCACAGTCTTCAAGAATGATTTCTTGGAGTCACTACATGGTTTATGTGAGCACGATCCATCTTTTACAGAGGTCTGGCGCGCTGTACGCGTACGCACTTCTTCACAGACGCGACCACCTCCCTCCTTGGCACATATTGCTAGTCCAGAGAGACTGGCCGAAGGTGCAACGGGAAGGGAAGCGAGAGTTAGTCCGGAGAGACTAGCTGTGTCTTCTGGGTATAGTTTGGAGCAAGAGAGCTCTAACGTAGGCCCTTCATCACCTTTGACTGCCACGGCTTCAAAGGGGATTGATAAACTTCGTCGGGGGGAGAAATATGCTAATTACTCCATTTGACGACGGGTACTTACTCTACAAGGGTAGAGTATGTGTACCAATTATTGGTGACTTTCGGGCCCAAATTCTTAAAGAAAGTCATGATAGTCCAAGTGCGGGTCATCCTGGGATTCAGAAGACCTATGCACTAGTAAAAAGACAGTTTTATTGGCCTAGTTTGTTTAAGGACGTCCAGACTTATGTGTTGAAATGCAGTAAGTACGAGGTCAATAAACATGAACGTCTTAAGGTTGGAGGACTACTCCATTCGCTGGAGATTCCTCAAGGGAAATGGAAAAGCATTTCCATGGATTTCATTACCGGTTTACCCAAGACGAGTCGAGGGAATGACTCGGTGTGGGTGGTAGTGGACAGGTTAACTAAAATGGCAAAGTTTATCGCCCATGAAGAAAACTGTTAAAATGCCAGAGTTAGCAAAACTCTTTATTGAACATCTCTACAAGCTATATGGCTTGCCCGCAAATATAGTGTCAGATAGAGATAGAAAGTTCAACAGTCATTTTTGGAGGGAAGTCTTCAAAAAGTTGGATACTACTCTGAGTATGGGTACGGCGGATCATCCGGAGTCTGATGGTCAAACTGAAAGAGTTAACCAAATTCTAGAGGATATGTTGCGTTCTTATGTTAGTAAGAAGCAATCTAATTGGGAAGAGTACTTGCCCTTATTAGAGTTTGCCTATAATAGCTCCAAACACTCAGCGACTGGATTTACTCCATTCATGTTAATGTATGGATTCCAGCCGAGATGTCCGATGGCTGTAGGCCTAGAAAAGGAGAAGATTCAATCTGTCAGGGATTTCCTTGAAGATATGAATGATATGCTTAGAGCCACACGTGAGAGCATTCGTAGTGCTCAAGATCGCGCTAAAACTTATGTGGATAAAGGACGTAGAAAGATGACCTTTGCAGAAGGTGACTTTGTATTCCTCAAGGTTCCTGCGTAGTCAGAAACCATGAAAACGGGAAAGTGTGATAAACTTTCTCCGAGATATTGTGGTCCTTTTAAAATCCTTAAGAAGATTGGGGACGTAGCATATAAACTTGAGTTACCGGAGAGTTCTCAAGTCCATCCTATCTTCCATGTAAGTAAACTGAAGAAATCAGTTCACGGGTTAGAGAACGCAGTTTCTCTAGAGATTTTGGTGGACTTGATAGAGCCACCAAAGATACCACATGAACCTGAAAAGATTCTAGAGTATCGTGACAGACAAACCCGCCGACATAAAGTGTACCAGGAGGTACTTGTTAAATGGACAGATAGGGATGAGGGACAATCCTCATTCTTCCTCTATGGCTGGGTGGTGATCCAGAGGCCGTCCCCTCCTGCGGTAACGCCCGTAGTGGTGTTACAGCGATCTAACATACACCAATCCTAAGACTACCATATTTGACGACCATTCTTTGTGGTAGTAACTAATGTAAGTGGGCAAGATTTTGGTGATGCTCTCACACAGGATGGTCACCCCATTACCTACGAGAATCGTAAGCTTAAACCAACATAGAGAAATTATAATACAGATGATAAGGAATTAGCTATTGCTACTGTACGTACTCTCTGACTTTGGAAATTGTGATGCACAGATCACTATGGAGGGATCCCCCCATCCCACCAAGCTATATGTGGCTTGCCTACCCACACTAGCCTGGATGCTTGCGGTACTCCGACCCAGGTGTCTCACCCTTAAACCTCGGACTCGCTCGCCACCCACTCTTTGGCATGCGGTCTCATAGTCCAATCGAGCCCATGTACACGCTACATGCTACATGACATTACCTCCCCCTTAAGAAGAGTTTTTGTTCTCACGAAAACAAACTTTGCATAGTTCTAGGGAAGTGTACTCAAGCGTTCCCATCTAGACGCTTCATCCTCTCTATCATTCCACTTAATGAGTGCCTCTCGGTACACAATATGCCTTGTCTTCTATTCTTTAAATTTGAGATTCATGTGGAAGAGACGTTGGTTCAACAAGCTCCACCAAAACGTTAGGAGTAATTACATTCTCTTTATGGTCAACAGTTTTTCAGAGTCTACTGACATGAAAAACAGGATGTACTCAAGAGCTCTCCGCCAACTCAAGTTTGTATGCTATGCTACCGATCTTCTTATGGATTTTAAATGGACCACAATATCTAGGAGAAAGCTTTTAACACTTTCCCATCAGCAGGGACTTTCAAGAAAACAAAATCACTCTCTTCAAAGGTCACTTCTCTGTAGCTCTTATTTTGCACGACCTTGTGCACTACGAATACTATCTCTTGCCACTTTTAGCATATCTTGCATGTCTTCAAGGAAACAAGCACAAGATTTAATTAAGAGAGACAAAAATTACAAAGTCTGGCTGGGAAACAGCACCACAATCGAAACAATAACAAATCTCAAAATTCCTTATCGTATAGCTTCAATTCTGGATTGAAGAAGAGACACAAAATGGATGGCTTCCTCCGTCTTCATTTGGAGCGCAAGCTGCTGAACCTGGACCGGATTGCTTGGTTGAATTGGAGGTTCTAATCTGAGAAGTTTGTTTGTTTATGACTTCCACTTGATACAGATGAGACTGTATACCACGCAAGGTCCAAATATTTTTGATAAACCATGTTCTTGTAATGGTATTTATGATCAAATAATTTGTGAATACAATTTTCGTGATTGTAATAATTTATGCTCAATTATGCATCCATAAATATCAACTATCAATCCTAAGGTTGCTTCATTGGTTTAGTTTGAGGTGCATTAGCACAATCTTACTTTAACTATCAAATGTTTAACTTATGTCTCATTAATTAGACTTGTGCAAAGCATAATTATATTTACATTAATGTACAATCTAATAATGACTAATGATGACACATGAATGAAGGGGACAAGAGATTACGAGAAGATGTTGTAAGAATGCTTTGCATAAACATCACTTTCATGCTGGGTATTTATCTTTAGTAATCTCTTGTTTAGATTTTCATGGACAAGTTCAAGTTCCATACATTTAATATATAAATCAATATACATATAGTAAATATATAATAATATTATATTAATACTATTATATATAAACATATTCACACACATACGTACGCATACACAGTCACACGTGCGTGTGGAGGATGTGTATGTGTGTGTGTAAGAGAGAGAGAGAGAGAGAGAGAGAGAGAGAGAGAGAGTTTCTGTGTGTGAGGAGAGAGAAAGAGTGCATCTGTACGTGTATGAAAGAGACATAGACAGAATGCATGTGAGAGAGACATGCGTCTATGTGACAGAGTCACACATAGACACATACACACGCATACACACATGCACACAAATACACACACACTCACACACATACACATGCATAGATGTATACACAAACAATTGTACACTTGCATACACACATACATATGTATGCACGTATGCATACAAGCAAAAACATCATGGCCGCAGCAACTCCGGTCACATACTTGTGTAAATGGGGCTCAACAAATAAATATTGATAATTTTCTATCCACTTGGAGAAGAAGGATGCCACGTCTGCCAAGGGGGTGATGATGGCCATGCACTGTAGAGGCTATTTTTCCATTCCCATTACTGGAGCGATGGAGCTCTTTCATCAAAAACTGCACACAGGTATGCACTCCTTCTAACCTTATTTTTATTTGAACTAGGGTTTCGCTACTTTTCGTATGGCTACTGTTCGCCTCTTTTTGCACTTTCTCTACATGTTGAACATGCAGGCTAGAGTTAGCTCGTCGCTTGCCTTCGCTTGCATTCTCTCTGCAGATTACGGCCTTGTTTGCATCTTTCTCTGCAGATTATGGTTTTGCATCTTCTCTGCAGGATTAGCTTGTTACCTGCCTTGTTTGCATTGTCCTTGCAGATTATGGCTAGAGTCACCTTGTTTGCATCTTTCTTTACAGATTATGCATAGCATTATACTTGCAGGTTTAGGGTTAGCTTGTTGCTTGCCTTGTTTGCATCCCCTGCGCAGACTATGGTTATAATCTGTTGTTTGCCTTGTTTGCATTTTTACAAATAACTTGTGTCTCTGTACCTCTCTCTGTGCAGATGATGACTAGGGTTTTAATGTCTTGTTTTGCATATTTTTCTTTGTCTTTGCAGAACTAAATTCTCTTCAAACAGATTTTTTATTGAAGCACAAATGATCATGGAGAAATTGCTTATTGTAGAAAATGCTGGTTTGCTCCACAGGTTATCAGAAACAGATGATCGTGATCTATCGGCTCTTCAGGGAGCGCTGTTTCAATTAATCAGTAGAGTTATTGTTGGTGAAAAGCAGTTTGCTGATGAAAGCATCAGTCCGGTGGGGATCATAAGCCTATCATGACGCGTCAGCATGAGACCACTGCTTCTACAATGGTGCCCTCCCTTTTCAGGACATTTTGCAAGCAAAAACACAAACAAAGCCAAGACAGAATACCCACTCTGTCATGGCCCTCAGACCTTCGATTCTTTGCAGCAACACAATAAGAAGTTAGTTTTTTCACTAGAGCGCAACATCATCGTAAGGAAGGCGAATGGAAACCAGGAAAGCTCGGCTGTAGTCAGGCATGCAATACCGTCTTCAACTCAAGAACTGAACTGCTTAGTACAAGGCAGCAGTTATTGCAGTTTTCATGTGCAGAAGAGATGTTCCTTTGTCCAAAACATTGGTTCTAACCTGGCTCTTAGTACAAGTGCATGCCCAGGTCGGTTTTTGAAGGGAAAACAGGCATTAGTTTTGTCATATCCACGTCTGAGCAACAAGTGCTTGGATATCCAGTTGCGTGCTTTAGAAACTAACCTGTACTTCTCGGTTGAATTTACAGGAGATTTGTGGACAAAACCTGCAAGAGAGTTGCGTACGTTTAGGGTGTATGCCCAAAGTGGAGACTCGCGAAAGAGCTGGTGGAAACGCTTTTTGTTTGATCCGATTGACAGCAAAGAGTTTCCAATTCTGGTGCCAGATACAGAAGATGAAGCAGAAGATGATCTCGATGACTCAAGTCAAAATTCAATGGATTCTGGTGGTGGTGACAGTAGAGAAGACTGGTGCAAAGATGATATCGACAGAATGTTGGCCGATGATGCCAGTTTTGCAGCATGGCAACAGCGGACCAAAGCTCGCACTGAGCTGCAGGAGTCTCAAAAGCTTGGTAGTGATCCTGATAGTGCTGACTGGGAGGATTGGCTTGATGATAGCTGGGGTGATTACAGTAGCTATGTTGGTGGCAAAGACAGCGGCTGGTACTCTTCTCAGTCAGACTGGGAGAAAGGAGGGTTGCCTCGATCACCCCCCAAATTGCCAGAGCGCGGCATGAGCAGAACAATGAAGGAGTTGCTTTTTCGAATTTTTGAGAATGAAGAGGAGGTGAAGGAGGATCTTGCATTCGAGGATAGAGTATTCCGGTTCACATCTCAGACTACTGTAGGTGTTGTCTCTTCTCTGTTTCTTTTTCAAGGATCGGTGAGATTTGCTAGCACAAGTAAATGGGGGTCTAGAGCTCTGATGTGGTATATAGATAGGTGACTTCTTGGTTCTTGATGGATCTCATGTTGCTTGATGTGACTAATGTAGGTTTTGCTCACACAATGTTTGCTGTTTGCCTTATACATATTCTAGATGAGATCTATTATTTACAGTGTCTCATTTGAAAACTTTCCTCGTAGCATCTAGGTGATGGAGACACCAGTGTAGTTTCATGCAATTTACAATCCAAGGATACACCTCATTGTCCTCTTGACCTTTCCCTTTTTGTTGCACTGTGACCAAGGGCTGCCGAGCTTTGCTAAGCTTCATTGCGAAGTTTTTCTTTCTCTAATTCGCCTTTTAGCATTCTTCTGTTTGCAATAGCTGGTACAGGTGGCTCGTTTGTGCCCTTGCCCAAATATCACATAGGGCTAGTGTGCTGGTTATGTTCGAGTCCTTCGGTATCCCATCTTTTGTGCACTTTGTTGTAGTAAGCACACAAGATGGTGCCAGTGCACATCAAGCACTACTAACATTAGTTTGATTGAGCAAAGAAGCACCTTTGGTGTATGCAACATGCACATACCCAATGAATGGAGGCATCCTTCTTCTCTCCCTCAAAAAGAGGGTTCTCCTGTAGTATCCTTGCACCTGGCTCCACACCTCTATCCTTACGCATATCAGGACTATGCCTCTCCTCGTTCCTTGGCTTTTTTGATTTGAAGCTTCAATTGCAACTTCAAACTAGTATGCTATAAACCACAATTAACATCAGCTGAAAGGGTACCAACACATTTAAACACTTCATAACAAATATACATTATATTACAAAGTCCTTCTGAGTTACAAAACAGAGGGTGGCATTGCAAAATTACCCTTCAACATATTGGAGCATCTTTCATTACAAGGGACAAAACATGACCCTTCCAATCTACATGGATGTATAACTCTAAATATATATCAGTAACTAAGACACACCCTTGTCCAAGATCTGCCCAAATCCTGCTGCCAGGTTCACACAACTAAACGTGATCACTCGGTCGTGTCTTCACTCCTAGCTTGGTCGTGTCTTCACTCCTAGCTTCTGCACAAGTTTAGCATTAACGAAGTTGAGTGCTACTAGGGTCAAAAAGGATGTGTAGAGTCTCCACATGGCATCCTGTACGGCAGTTGTACCAGCCTGTATGGTCTATACAAATCTATGCCCAACCCTGGCCCCTTTCTCGTAGCAGCCCTTCCATGCATCCCCATCTACCTTGCTTGGCACCCCATGCAGTCCATGCTTGCGTTCCTACAGGCGGCAACACTTATGTGCATGACCCATAGCTACAAAAGCACACTACAGCCCATGCATAAAGCCTGGGCAACCTTTTGCTCACTTTGACAAGAAGAAATCGTGCTCCAATTAGGGTTTCTGCATTCAGGGTTTCTGGGACAAATTTTCCCCCTTCTTGCACACACGCATACATATTATTCTCTTTCTCTCTCTCTTTCTCTCTCTCTCTCTCTATCCCCCAAGAATCCACAAGGTTCCATCATGCAAGCAACCATGAAAAAACACTTGCAGATCAAACATAGATATGGTGACCGAGAGAAATACCGGAGTCCAATGCAAACTTGAAAAGCAATAGAAAGACACGCAAACCTTATTCCTACTTCCGCGATTATGATTGCTCTGATACCAATCGTAAGATCCACCAGGATCTCACTAAACACAAACAACGAGATTAGTACAAAATAGAAGGGGTGCATGCTAACTCACCACCCAACCATAGATTCCATCTGGAATCACCCCTGAGCTAGAGGCTAAGGTTCCAATCCCATGAACCACGCTAGTTAGCACTGGTCTACCACCAATGCTTGCATGCTGAGGCCGTCGGCGTGACCGTCCGTGAATGGTCGAATTTGATCATGTTTGTGACGGTAATCTTGGTTCATCGCAGACCACCAAGTGAACAACTCTCTGTGAATAATAATAACCCAAGTCTCACTTATATAGTGGCTACTATCACTATAAATAATTGTCCGGTCATAAATAGCCAGAATACTTGGTTTTATTAACCAGGAGCCTTAGTCGAGTGTATACCCTAATCCAAATGCTCCCCTAACTTGCCGGAAAAGTCTTCAAAGAAGGGCAAAGACAAGTCACATGACACTGACACAGACTCGTCTAGTGATAACCCCAGCTCTCCCAAGGCCTTACAGATTGGAGAGAACATGACTAGTGTCCTGCTCTGATCCTAAGGGCATCCCCCCGCGTGCTGTCTTCCAGAAACGGCTTGTGGGCGGGAGGGGGACTTCCATGCAGTCATTTGTGATGAAGGTTAAGGTAATTCATGACCAATTAGTGGCATGGGTACTGCCCTGACCTCTTCTCAGTTAGCTGCTTTTCTCCTCATTAGGCTTCTTGCAGATTATGACATGGTTTCCCGAGCTTTGCGGGTTCAGATCACAACACATTCCCTCGAGTTTGATGATCTGTGTACTCTCCTCTTGGAAGAGGAATCCATCCTAGTTTTACAGGGGAAGTTGAAAGTTTCATCGTCCATTGGACCTGATTAGGCACTCGCGACGGTGTAGAAGAAAGTTCGGAGTCGGTGTTACAAGTGTGGGAAGAAAGGCCACCTGTCAAAGGGTTGTCAGTCAAAAGACAAAGGCAAAGCCAAGGACAAGGGCAAGTCTTCAAAGAAGGGCAAAGACAAGTCACATGACACTGACATAGACTCGTCTAGTGATAACCCCAGCTCTCCCAAGGCCTTACAGATTGGAGAGAACATGACTAGTGTCCTGCTTTGATCCCCCCGCGTGCTGTCTTCCAGAAACGGCTTGTGGGTGGGGGAGGGGGCTTTCAAAAGCTCTCTTATTTAAATTTGGAGCATGGGACCCATGCGTCGGAGTTCCAAGTATAAAGACAGGGAAGTTCACTTGATGGTCCGGATGAGTTCCAGGATCAACCAAGTTTCCTTCATGGTTCGGATGAGTTCCATAACTATTGGTCAGCAAAGACTATGGACAGGATGTGTTCCATGTTCCTTTGTTAGAGGTTATTGGATGTGATGTGTTCACAGTTCTACTTTGAGTTTGGAGCCAAGTAGATTTTCTTTTGCTCTTTATAGTGGCATTATGTTTTCTGAAGACAACAAGCTGACATGTGCATTTTTCGAGGTGTACTCAGTACTGGCCATGCTGAGGTGTCCATGGTCGCGCCTTCGTCATTAGTTTTCTTCTGACCTTTTTTGCATACTTCAAGATGCAAAGGGGGTGTTAAAATATTGCCTCTCTCTTAATGTTGTCGTGGAGGTCCTGTCGGTCTGTTTTCTATAGCCGACTTGCTTCATGCACAAGTATATAAGAGTTGCTCTCTTTTATTCATTCATCATCTTACATTGCCCTATTTGCTGGCTCTTGTACTATGTAACCTCAAGCTAATAAAGCTCTTGT
This sequence comes from Cibotium barometz, assembly GCF_041138505.1. NCBI lineage: Eukaryota > Viridiplantae > Streptophyta > Polypodiopsida > Cyatheales > Cibotiaceae > Cibotium > Cibotium barometz. The sequence continues at coordinate 15,529,855 of NC_141053.1, forward strand.
TCTTGCTTGCAATCTTTATCTCTCTCATGTTTATTTGCTTCCGCTTGTGCACATTCTTTCAGGCGGTACTTCAGGGTTGTGCAGGCGGATCAGGGCGGTGCTGCTAGCACAAGGCGGTGGTCTCATGGGCAATAGTAGGAGTCGGCGTTGCGCTGTTGCACAGGGTGACACAGGCGGGGCTGGAGTCTCTGCGCAGGGGCAACAGGCAAAGATGGCGATGTCGGGGGCCGTACATGCTGTTGGTGGCAACTGAAGGTAGCAGCAGCAAAGGCGGCTCAAACAGGGCGCTGCAGGGTGGCGAATACAGGCGGCGCAGGCGTAGCTATAGCGGCACAGATAGGACGAAGGCGACGACGATCTGGGGACGGTGGTGGTAGGGCACACAGGGTAGCGTTGCTGCAGCGCAGGCAGCGGCAAAGCTCAAAGGGCGGCGCTGTTGTCTGTGAAGAGGCACAGGGTGGCAAAGAAGATGATAATGATGCTCTCCACAAGGTTGCTCTTGCTCTCCACAAGATTTCTCTCCATGGGGTTGGTCTCTAAAAATTTCTATGCTTCTCCATGAGGGTACAAGCTTCTTATATACTAGATGGGGGTCCTTGCTTTTTGTCTTGCCTTGCTTTTGCTTTGCCTCTTTGCATTTTTTAAATTAAATTTTAATAATAGCCAAAGTTCTTGATTTGTGCTTTAACAACTTTAGGGCCTTGCTTTTTGGCCCTTGAGCTGCTTTTTGAAAAAGTGGTTTTTAGCTTTTTGATCCAGTTTGATGTTCATCTGTCCAATGGTGCCCTCAGCTTTTGGTCAACATAGTTTGACTTTTTGCTTTTTCTTGCTTTTTGACCAAGAATGGTACTGTTTCCTGTGCCAACCTGAGGATGCCTATCTCCATGTGTCCATCAACCAATCCAAGTGTCTGGGCATGAGTTCCATCATGTGAAAAGAGCTTGGGCCAAATAGTTACATTTCTTCCCTCTTATATCACAGTTGTCCTCAGCTGTGGTCTACAGATATTCCATATGATCCTGGTACTTGCCCCATCTGGTGCTCTTGTGCATCTGATCTTTCCTCATATATGTGGTGCCTTTTGCTCCTCTAGCAACATCTTTATGCCTTTCTTTGACCGATGTCCTTGTTCTTGATGGTACATGTTGTTCATAGCTTGTCACATGGGTTAGATATAATAAATGTGTACTCACCTTTTGCAAAAACTAGACACAAGCTAGTCAACAAACAAGTATGCATCATTCGTGTCTAGTGGGTATTCCAGGTATTGGCCAGGTAGTCTTGAGCCCGGTGGACTATCACATGCCATAAATCCAAGCATTGTCCACACATCAAAAACATCACACAAAGTCAAAGAATTTCAAACATACATCAATATGCAATGCACAAGTAATGATCCTCCTGTTCATGGATTGTCTTGTTTGGTTTCATTGAAACTGTGTTGAGCCATCTAGTTCCCGAGGGAAACCACTCAGACTATCTTCAAGGCCATCTGAACGCAATGACTGCTTGAGGAGTCTTCCATAGTCATCTGGGCCATCTAGTCGCATTGACCGCTCGACTTTGAGATGCAACACAGTCGTCTGGGCCATTTGGTCGCAATGACCGCTCGATTGCAAATTCTAATACAGTCATTTGGGCCATTTGGTCGCAATGACCGCCCGACTGTGAAATCCAATACAATTATCTGGGCCATCTAGTCGCAATGGCCGCCCGATTGCGAAGTCCAAAATATCTAGCATCGTTGCTGTCCAATGGGTCTTCTGGCATCATTGCCTCCCATATACAAATGTTGCTCCTTGGGCTTTCGGACATCGTTGCCACCCAAATGAGAGCATATCCAATCAAGACCATTACATAAGAAAGATAATGATTAATTCCATTTCAGCATAAATATATACAATGAAGAGGGCTAGAGATACAATCCCTCGCTCTTAAATATGTCTTGATCACAAGACTTTTCAATCATGTACTTCAAATACATATGGACCAATTGCTTCCTCATAAGCTCGAAGAATATCTGGATAGTCCTTGAAGTACTCTTCCGGCATCCACCATTTCGCATCCATAGGCGAATAGTTCTTAAACTTCAAGAGGAATTTCCCGACCATTGTCCTTCCTCTTTTTCTCACTGAATGGAATACACTCTGTTCCGGTTGTTTGGTGGATCCTCCAATACAGGCTCCTCTGGGGTGTAGTCCTATATATGGTTTCAATAAATTGACATGGAAGGCATTATGTATCCTCCAATGATCTGGAAGGTCCAGTCGATAACATACATTGTTGATCTTCTTGGTAACCTGAAAAGGTCCATAATATTTGCGCGCAAGCTTGTTAGACATCATCCCCTTGTTGTTGGCTTCCTGTTCAGTGTCCTATTTTAGCCTCTAGGGCTGACTATATTTGCTAGAGGGGTTGGTCACCCCTCACATATTTTTCTCCTATTTTATCCCCATTTTTATGGTGTCTTGGATATTTATCCTAGTCTTGGACATTTATCCGAGTCGTGTGGATGCTAGTCGGTTGCCTACTTTTGGGCATATATATAGCTAGGCTTGCCTCCCTCATTATTCACTGCTTGCTTAGCATTGTTTGCTGCAGTCCCTCACATATGAGGTTTTCTCCCCTCTTGCTCGGGACATGTGTTCCTTTTGATGATGATACTGAGAGCAGGTTCTCACCTGTGTTTCCTCTCCATCTCTCTCTCTCACTCTCTCTCTCTCCTGTGTTTCCACTTTCCCTTCTTCCGTTGCACATTCTATCATGGTATTCGAGCACCGGTGATCTTCAGTGTTGGATGCTCCCTCCTTTAACTCCTGCGTTTCTGCGTTTTTCTGCAGATGGACATATCTGCGTTTTTTTTCTTAGAGTTGTTGCTGGTCGCCTGCCTCTTCTAGGTGTCTTCTCCATTGCAGCTATTGGTCATCCTTTACAGGTTTTGATCCCTGAGATTCACCTGTTTTATGCTCTATTTGTGTTTTTCTACAAGTGGTTGTCTACAGCAGTTTTGCAGCAAGTCTTCAATATTCAGCAGCATCTACCCCCCTCTGTAGTGCTGGCTGCCTATTCTGTGCAGGACAGTAGCTGCCTACATACTGCGTTTTTTCTCCGACAGGTTTTCTGATGCCGATTTGCTGATCTGAGGCTTGGGTGTACCTATTTCTTTTGCGTTTCCAGAGTTTGCCCTTTCTACTGCCCCAAATACCTCTGCGTTTTCAGATTTGCAGCCATGGTTGCTGCGTTTTTCTGAACTGATCTTGCTGGTAGCTTTACCTTCATCCATTTGGGCTTTTTTTGTTTGGATTGTGGCTTTGGAGGCAGTTTGGTACTTGAGGAGGATACTGAATTTCTGATTTCAGTCAGCGTTTTGCTGATTTTGGAGCATCTATACCTGTGTTTTGTTCCTGGCCTACACAATTACCCGGTTTCTTCATGTTCCTTACCTTTTGTTGGCGGTGGAGTGCTATTTTTAGTTGGACAACAGTGTTTTGGCTGCATTTTGCTTCCAAAGGAGTTTTCTACACTCAGAGAGGGCCCATCTCCAGCTACTTCACTTCAGGATCAGTTTCGAGAGTTGTTTTTTGTATATGTGGGGACTTTCTTCTGTGACAGGAGTTTACAGATTTTGGAGGAGAGTAGTGATCTTTTCAGAGATCCTAAGCAGAGTTTATTTTGTCCGAGCGTGTGTTCTTTGCAGTGTTTGCAGAGAAAGGAGGGTGTTTTGCCTGTGAGGTGTGATCCTTTCACATGGATCACTTGTTTGTTGTTGATTCTTGGGATCTTGTTACCATTGCAGTTTATATTCCTTCTTCCCTTCCTCATTGTGAGGAGTCTACCTTTGCCTCTCTTTGTGATGCTTTTGAGGATGCCCCTCCCCCTGCCTGTTTGATGCGGTGTCTAGGTTTGTTGTTTTGGAGGATGGACTTTTGGACCCAGTGGGATGCTTTGGATATGTGGTTGCTAACCGTGCCTAAGGCACAGTGGTACTTCCAGTTATTTTCTTCCAGAGGAGTGGTGTACCTAGCACCTTGTTTTGTTGCTTTTGTAGCTGAGTTGTTGAGGAGATTGCTTGTGGAGCTTTCCTGGTACTTGTTTCTGCAGTCTTTCGAGGACGGCGTCTTGGGTTCTTGGAGTTCACTTAGCATCCGGTGCTGAGAGGGGGTGTTAGACATCATCCCCTTGTTGCTGGCTTCCTGTTTGGTGTCCTATTTTAGCCTCTAAGACTGACCATGTTAGCTAGAGGGGCTGGTCACCCCTCACTTATTTTTCCCCTATTTTATCCCCATTTTTATGGTGTCTTGGATATTTAGCCTAGTCTTGGACATTTATCCTAGTCTTGGACATTTATCCCAGTCGTGTGGATGCTAGTCAGCTGCCTACTTTTGGGCATATATATAGCCGGGCTTGCCTTCCTCATTATTCACTGCTTGCTTAGCATTGTTTGTTGCAGTTCCTCACATATGAGGTTTTCTTCCCTCTTGCTCGGGACATGTTTTTCTTTTGATGATGATATTGAGAGCAGGTTCTCACTTGTGTTCTCTCTCTCTCTCTCTCTCTCTCTCTCTCTCTCTCTCTCTCTCCTGTGTTTTTACTTTCCCTTCTTCCGCTGCACATTCTATCAAAGCTTGGGTTCTTTGTGCTCCTTAGCTTTTGACTTTCTAAGTCTTTGCTTTTTCAAATCGCAATAAGACCCAATCCCCTTCTTCAAAAGTGACCTTTCTTCTGTGCTTATCTACAGCTTTCTTTTGCTTGGCTTGAGATGTCTCAATAGCCTTTCGAACTTGTGCAAAAGGCTGTATCCAAATCTCGAATGAACTTGTCCGCATGAAAGATTTCTTCTTTGGTCTTTCAAATAGGCAACAACAATGGTTTGCCATAAATAATCTCAAAAGGAGCTTTGCCTGTCGAAGAGTAAACAATGTTGTTGTAGGAAAACTCAACCAATGGCAAGTACTTCTCCGATTGATCCTTTGCTTCGAGAGCATAACACTGTAGCATATCCAAAATAGTGAGGTTTGCGATCTCACTTTGTCCATCTGTTTGAGGATGATAAGCCGAAGAGAAATTCAGCTTTGTCTCCATGTTGTTAAAAAGCGCTCTCTAAAAGAAACTGGTAGTCCGAGGATCTCTATCCCTACAATGGATTTGGGTAATCCATGATGCTTGAAAATTTGTTGAATAAACAATCTTGCCATATGATCTGTACGGATGGTCTTCTTCACCAGAATGAAGTGGGCTTGCTTACTGAACCTGTCAATAATAGTCCATATTCCATCATTCCCAAATCTTGACCTTGGCAATCCAAAGATTAAGTCCATAGCAATACTTTCCCATGGAATATTGGGAATAGGCAAAGGTTGTAATAATCCTGTGGGTTTTGTCGATCAAACTTGACCTTCTGACAAACCAAACATTCTCGAACATATTGATCGATGTCCCTTCTCATGCTAGGCCGATAGAAATAATTCTCCAAAGCTTGAGTTGTTGTCATGATTCCTCTATGTTCCATATAAGGTGGGGCATGGCATTCTTCCATTACCAATGGTCACACATAAACGGGTTTGCATCATAAGAAACCCTTCCTTGATGACATAAGAGGTCACGAAGTTTCCATTTTGCAACCTGTCCCAGATGTCCTTGAAATCTTCATTTATAGCATAAAGATCTTTCACATAGTGAAGTCCAAATGATATCCCGTAGAAACTGCATGGGTCATGGGTCTTCGAGATAGAGCATTTGCTACTTTGTTGTCTTTACCATGGGTATGCATAATTTGAAAATGAAATTGGGCTAAATAACTAGCCCATCTTATATGCTTTTTTGGTATCTTAGGTTGAGATATAAAATACCTAAGACTTTGATGATCCGTCTTGAACTCAACACCCATAAGATAGTGCTTCCAAATCTTTAAGGCATGACTGATAGCCATCAATTCTTTCTCGTAAGTGGGTGTGGTCTTTTCAACTCCTTGAAGTCTTCGACTCTCATAGGCCATGGCATGGCCCTCTTGGTTCAAGATTGCTCCAATGCAATCTCCTGAGGCATCACACTCTACCATAAATGGTTTTGAAAATCTGGAATAATCAATACTGGTCGTTTGCTAGTATAAAGCTTTAGTGCTTCAAAGGATTCTTTTTCAGCTTTGGTCCACTGAAATCCCACGGCTTTCTTTGTCAAATCATGCAGTGAACTTGCTACCACGGCAAACCACTTGATGAACAACATGTAGTAAGAGTATAAGCCAAGAAAACTTCGAACTGCATGTAGTAAGAGCATAAGCCAGGGAAACTTCAAACTGCATGCACACTAGTCATAGTTGTTAGATACGATACTGTACGGTTCGTACGATGTGATACCGTACGGGAAAATATGTTACGATATCAATTTTTTTCTTATCGTATGATAAAATACAGTGTTTTAAAAAAATACTTATAAACTTAGGTATTTCCAATTTGAGATATGGAGAAGTGAAAATGTCGACGAGAGAATGTTCACACAACAACTTTAAATGAATTCAGAAAATGAGATTGTCTTTGAATGTTGAGGTCAATATGCTAAGTGATGTAAGCAAAGCAAGAATCTTGAGCCCAAATTATCCCATAAGATAATATATGTGAGGGATCGCTAGCGTCCCATACCACCATGATACCACCCATACATACCTTATTAATTTGAAACTCCCTAGTATGTCGTCTAGGAAATATGAATAAAATCATGTATAAAAGGAATAAGATGGCCTTATCCTAGACTTTCACATACTAAAACTTGTCTCTATATACCTGAGACTACATCAAGGAATGACTCTTTCCGAGTACATCATTAGAAAAGAAATTGAATTATTGGCGCCTTTCTAATGATAACTACCCAATAAACACAATAAAGTTGGGGTAGAAAAATAACTCACCTAGATACATAAGCAACTAGGTATCCAAGTTGGAATATGTACAAGAGTACAAGGAATTTACTCCAATATTACGTGCAAAAAACGAAAGTAAACGCTACCTTCAAAGTACATGATATTATCCAAAAGATCAAAAGATCCTTATAAAACCATGGATAAAAGCATAGAAGCTTCTCAAATCCATGAAAACTATACTTGATCATAAAAATCAATGCATAACATCTAATGGTCATTAATCATGCTAAAAGAAGCATTAAAATTGGTGGCCAACTCATCAATCCGGAGTATATGAACGTAGTGTCGTTCAAACAAAACTCCAAAGTAAGCAAGTGAAACACATGTGTGTAGCACTCAATAAACACAAGTGATCTAGGCAAAATCTGATGAGTCCATATAAAACTTGGAAAACATCCAATAAAATCTACCAAAACAAACAGATCAACTAACTCATGATGAAATTTGTCTTAGGCTTAGAAAATTAAGCATAGACCACACTTAAACAAGTGCAAAATAAATTATCATGGAAAAGTATCAAGGTGAAACATACTTTGAACGCAGATTCTAGTCATCATTGAAAAAATTAAGGAACATGTCCAAAAAGAATGGCTAAACAATGGTAAAAAATCATGTAAACATAGTTCAGAATTAATCCAAACAGAAATAACTATTAATACGAGGTATAATTGTATTAATAATATGCGAATAACCCGCATCTATCTAATGTCACCACGAGAAAACGTACTTCAATATTAAATAACCCTCGAAAATATTAAATTCTCGAGAAAAAGATTTTTTTCTAATTTTATAGGGCCTCAAAATACGATAATTTTGAATTCCACCCAACCTATCTTATGGTATTTCAAACCTATATTTTTTAAGAAAATTTTTAGCAAATAATTTTGCTAAAATATCATTGATATTTTAAAAATACCAAATTTTAGGATTTTTTAAATTTTCTTGAGAATCCCACCGTTCACGAAATTTTCAATTCCACTCGACAATTCTCAAATCCAATGAAAATTTATAATTTTTTATGGATTTTCTAATTTTTTGGGTCAAAAATATATTTTTAAAAGAATTTGAATGGTCATGGGCGCCCGAATGGACACACCACATGCCAAACACTAATCCCACATTTTTCAAAAATTTAAAATAACCTTTGTCTAATTTTTCACTAATTTTTAATTTTTTTTAAATTTTAATTTACCCCGAACTAATTTAGAATACGAATGGTCAAAAAATTTTGGAATCCCAATGGTCTTTCCGGAATACAGAACGCCAACAGTTTCGGGAAAATGAAAAGATAAAAAAAGTCAGAATATGAAAGGTCAAAAGTCTCCGGAATCCGAAAGGTCAAAAGATTTTCCGGAATTTGGAAAGCCAAAAGGTTTACCGAGAATGCGAAAAGCCAAGAGATTCCAAGAAAATAATTTCAAAAATTTTGAGAGAATTTTTTTCTCAAAATTCATATTTTCTCATAATTTTCAGGCTTCTTTTTTCAAGTTTTTTGGAAAAAATTTCAAAAGCTTTTTAAAAAATAAAATAAAATAAAAAACAAAACTTTAATAAGCTTTTTTCTAAAGCTTAGAAAATGATTTTTTTAGGGAGGGTGGCGTTTTTTTTGCGCTCGCCTGCAGCGAACCTCTCTCCCGTTACGCGTTTGCGATTGAAGCTGGAGAGAGGAGAGTCCTCTCTCCTCACCCCTCTCTCCTCTCCTTCTTTTCGATTCCTTCTCTCATTCTCCACCCCCTCCTTCTCTGTTAACAGAGAGGAGGATTAAGCTTTAATTAAAATTTTACTTAATCATAATTGAATATTAATTATGATTAATGTTTAATTTAAAAAATTTCTTTTTAGAGAAGTTTACACGGCAGGAGAAAAAAGAAGAAGGAAAAATCAGAATTGAGAGCCGAAGAGGGTCCTACGCACATGGGAGAGCATTCAATGCATTAACATGCTGTCCCCTATTGCATTCCAGCAGAAAATCGGCAGAAATTTGATTGCATACCTACGGAAAAACTCGCATAAATGTATAAAAAATACATTTTTAACCATAAAAATGCTCAAAAAAAAAGAAAAAAATTCCTAAAAATTCTAGAAATTTAGGGAATCCATTCAACCAAAAATATCCACAATAAAATATGTGGCATTTTCGTAAAAATTTTCAGTAATGCTTATTTTAAACCATAAAAAATAAAGAAAAATAACATTAAACTCTAGGAATTCCCTCACAACGTTGATTCGTCCATTGAATAGTAGTAACACACGTTTCAATCGCCATATCGACTATCCATGTGCAAATCATCAACACAAATCAAGAAAATAACATTTTTTATTTAGTAAATATTAAAATTTACTTCAAAAAATGCAAAAAAAATTACAATAAAAAAGAAAAAATAACAACAATTAACTAGAGATTGCTCTGATACCACTGTTAAGACCCTAAGATCTCTCTAGATAATTGTTATGCATAAACATGCTTAAATTAGGCATAAACTCAGGCATCGGTTTGGAAGTAAAAAAGGACTCTAGGTTTTATAAAGGTCTCTGTTTTCACAACCCCATGTGGGGGGAGGGGACAAAAGATTTTAAAAGCCTTTAAAAACTTGATAATACCCTTTATGAAAGTAAACGTGGCCCATATGCTATTATTGGAGCCACGTATGCTTTTTCAAAAAAGAGGGGTTGGCGGGCAGAAAGGAGGCGCCTCTCTCTATTGGTACACATGCGCTGGGGCTTTTTCTCTCTCTTACTTGGAGAAGGGCGAGTAGATGGCATGGCAGCTAGGCGCCTTTTTGAATGGTGAAAAAGAAGAGTGTTGGACTGCAGAAAACAAAGTGCCTCTTGATGGTTGGACAGTACTTACAGGTGGGCTGGTTGGATTGCAGAAAGCAGATGGGTGGGTGCGCCTATCTACTGGTGGAAAAACAGTGGGACTGCACATGCGCCTTGGCTTTCTCTTTCTCTCCCTTGCTTGCTATGAAACGCCCAGTAGCACTGGTGCTTTTTGTAGGGGGCGTGTTTTTGCAGAAGATAGCGGGCTGGTTTCTTTGGACATACATGTGGCCAGGGGGCTGGTTTCTCTGGACATGAAGGTGGACAGGGGCTGGTTTTTTCATGAACATAGACATCATGTCGATGGTGTTTGTCATGGCCCTGTGAAAATGGAGCAGGACAAGTGTGGGCATGGTGGTTGCAGAGTCAGAATATTTTATGATTCACATGGGGGGGTGCCCGGACAGTGTTTAAGATGTGTGGACATCCCTAGGTGTGAAGGGGGAACATTAAAACATTAAGTTTGAATGTTTATTGAAGTTTGCCCCTAGGCCTTAGTGGCCCTAGGAACTTATTAAGTTGGGGCCCTAGGGATTAAATTGGAAAAGGAGTTTTCTCTCTCTTCTCTCTCTCTCTTCCCTTTTTGGGGAATCGTGTAGCAAAAGGAGAACTCCCTCATGCGCTTGAGAACAATCGTGGAAAAGCAAGAGAAGGAGGCGACTGTTGAAGACCAGTTTTGGCTGCTGTTTTTCTGAGTGAAACCAGCCGTACAGCACTGTACGGCCAGTACTGGACACTCTCTCTCTCTCTCTTTCTCCTCTGTTGCTGGCGGCGCACAGGACAGCTGCTGGATTGGCTGCGCAGAAGACCAGTACAGGCTGTGTAGTGTGTTTTCCAGCAAGTACACCCTGTACGACTGCCGTACAGTGTACGGGCAGTCAGATACAGCACATACAGGTGCAGGCGGCGCTTTTCTGGGTGCTGGACAGACCTGTGTATGCTGATTCAGGCTGGTACAGAAGTGGACAGCAGGCTGTTTATGCTAGTACAACGCCTGGCACGTATCCCGAGGCGGTACAGACGGGTACTGTGCTGATTTTCAGATCTGTACTTTACAAGGACAGCATAGGAGTGAGCATCAGGAGGAAGATACAGGCAAGTGCAAGCACATGTGTGAAGCAGGATTGTGGATTCAAGTGCCTGCAGGCACAGATTGGTGCTGTTGCTTCCTCAAGTGTTGTTTCACGAGCTGAACTTGGTAAGCCTTGACTCTGTTCATCTATCTCTCTTTCTATTGCTTGATGTCTGCTACAGGTATGTGTTATCTGGCTCCTTGTGAGAGGAGGAGTATGGCAGATTGACAAGGGATTAAGACAGGGATTGAACAGCATATGTATGTTGAGCTGAGAAGATGTATCATGCTCTTGAGTTATGCCAGATGTATGCCCATGGCTGGCCTGCTTTGTGAACTTGGCTGATCAGAGGGAGGCACAGTGTGTTGCTTGAGGACACAGATCTGTGTGCATAGATCCTCTGTGCTGAGAAGGATTTGTGGGCAGTCAGATTGGACTTACAGGTGTAAACTCTTGGCTGGTTTTTGTGTTGTACTCAGCCATACATATTATTTTAATTGAATAAAGAAATACCGCAAGGGGCGCCAAGCTTTGGGGCCAACAGGTGTCGCTGTGTATTCAGATTTGGGCACTCTAGCCCCAATCTGTGTTTGGTTTTTCATCTAGACTACAAGTGGACGGGTGATTGCTCCTACCGCACTCTGGTTTTCTATCAGAGGCCGGTTTCAAGGTTCCGTTGCCGGGACCAATCATCAACTTTCTGAAGGGGGTGAGCTCGTGGTTGCTTTGAAGAAAGCCATCGCTGAAAATTCAGCAATCATGTCTGATACAGAGGAAGAGTACTTCTATCAAGAAGAAGAAGAGCAAGAGTCTTCTCCTGAAAGAGATGTATCTGAGGATATTTTTGCAGGAGAACAGGCTGCAGATGTTGAGTCTTATGAGGATGTAACACAGCCAGAAGATGTGCATGGTAAAGAGGATGATGATGCTCGGTTCAAAGATCGCTTGGCTAGTGTTATGGATACTTTTATGCAGCTCACACAGAGTGAGAGATTTGCTGAATTTTTGAGATCTCGCTCAGAGCCCCGCACAGAGCCCCAGAAAAAGAAGGAGGAGGTTCGTTCAAAGAATCTTTCTCAGGGTCATAGTGGTACCACTCCACAGGATCCATCTCCTGCACAGTTTCCGAACATGCAGCATGCTTTTGGTTCTAACCCACAGAGTTCCTTCTATGGACAGCCACCTATTCCTCAGCAGAACATGCATCCAGGTTATTTTGGTGGTGGCTCGGTGTTTCAATCCATGACTGGGGGTTATCCTCAGGGAGGCATGGGTATGTATGGGCCTTTTGGAGCCAATTTTCAGCCTGGCATGCAAGGGAATATGTATGGTGGTATGCAGTCCGGTATGCAAGGAAATGTGTTTGGAAGCATGCAACCTGGGATGCAAGGCAATATGTTTGGTGGCATGCAGCCAGGTATGCATAGTGGAATGTATGGAAACATGGCTGGGATGTATGGTATGCCTGGTGTTGGAATGGGAAATGTTGACCCAATGATGGGTATGAATGTTGGGGGCAGCAATCTCACGAAACCACTTCCATATGATAATCTAACGCCTATGGGAAAGGCGAAGGATTACAAGGAAGGGGGAGCTGCAGTGAAGTTCGACACTTTCAGTGGGGCCAAGGATAAATTGAAGGCACTTACCTTTTTACAGCAGTTTGATGCTGCTTTTTCTGGTGGGAATTACACAGAGTCCTCGAAGGTGAGGAAAGCTGCCACTTTTCTCAAGGGCAATGCTTTGCAGTGGTGGTCTACTCTTCTTTTGCAGGGCATAGCACCCACCACATGGGTCCAATTCAAACAGGTTTTCTCTTCCGTATGGCTCACATCTACATTTGAGGTGGATGTTATGACCTCATGGCACAAGCTGGATGCTTCAAAGTGTGATAGTTTGGAGGATTATAACAAGAAGTTTTGGGAAGCTCTACTCCCAGTGACTTCTTATCGTGCCGTGCCATTATCTGAGCAGGTTGAGAAGTATTGTTGTGGGCTGCCCAAGGAGGTACGAGATTATTGTATAAAGACAAGAGTAACGAACATGTCACAGATGATTGAAAATGCTATGACAGCTAATGCGTTACTCACAGGTGGTTCATCTGGATTTAAAGGCAGTAAGAAATTGGGCAAGAAAGCTGAAAAATTTGGGCATGCTTCCCGTGATGCTAAAGGGTCTTCAGAGACAAAGTATAAGAAGTTGCCAATGCCCAAAAGGACTTCTGAGGAAAGACAGGCTTTGAGAGATGCTCAAAAGTGTTTTTACTGTACTGAAGAGGGGCATATGTCATTCAATTGTCCCAAAAGAACGTCCAAGAAGGACCCTGACAATAAAGGAGAGCCCAAGCCAAAGAAACAAAAGCCTTCTGCAGGCTTAGTTCCTGATCTTGTGGGTGAGCAGCTAAGTGGTGAAGCTACAGAGTTGTGCAGGGCATGGGGCAAAGTGAGAGATCAGAATGCTTTGATCTTCTTTGACACAGGTGCTAGAGCCAACTTCATTTCACCAGATTTGGCTGGCCGATTGGGGATTCGCGCAGAGGAGATGGGGCCGTTACATGAGGCAAATATGGCTTGTCCAGGGTATGCAGAACCCGTTACTCCTATCATTGGGAAGCTTCGGCTTATTTGCAGGGTTATGTGGACAGCGAGGAGTTCTTCATCATGCCTTTGGATGGCTGTGATGTTTTGTTGGGGATGCCATGGTGCCACAGGGTACATGCGGTGGTGGATACTTACAATAGGACAATTACTCTGACTCATAGAGGGAAAGAGCATGTATTGGATGTAAAACTCAAAGGGAAATCTGTTCCTATTGTATCCGCTTCGGCGATTTCATCAGTAATGAAAAAGCATCTTTCCGCGTACTTGATTTATGTAAAGGATGCACAGGATGATGAGTCTAAGTCTAATTTGTCAATGTTAGATAAGGACAGGGCTGATTTCTTAAGTGGGTTTCAAGATTGTTTTTCCGAGTCATTGCCAGGAGAATTACCTCCTGAGAGGCCAGAAGATCATGCCATAGATCTGATTCCTGGTAGTACTCCACCGACTAGACCGCCGTATCGTGTTAGTGCAGCCCAACAGGAAGAGATTATGAGTCAGGTGCAGGAGCTATTGAATAAGGGGTTGATTCAGCCTAGCTCATCACCCTTTTGCTCACCTGTGCTCTTAGTGCAGAAGAAGGATGGTTCTTGGCGCATGTGTATAGATTACAGGGCGCTGAATAAGAATACCATCAAGAATCGATTCCCCATACCGAGGATCGATGACATCTTGGACCGCTTACAGGGCTCCACAGTTTTTAGTCGTATTGACTTGAAAAGTGGGTATCATCAGATACGCATTAGACCCGAGGATGTGCATAAGACAGCATTCCGAACCACGTTTGGGTTGTATGAGTTCTTGGTTATGCCCTTTGGTTTGACAAATGCGCCTGCCACATTTAACAGAATGATGGACAGGATTTTCAGGCCTCATAGAGAGTTTGTGGGCACATTCTTTGATGATATGATTGTGCATTCACAAACTGAGGAAGAGCATAGAAGGCATTTGGCCATTGTGTTTGCAGAACTCAGAAACCATAGATTGGTGGTTAATGGCAAGAAGAGTGAGTTTTTCTTGCAGGATATACATTTCTTGGGGCATATTGTGTCTGGTCATGGAGTCCGTATGGATCCAGCAAAGGTGGAAGCAATACTTAATTGGCCAGCTTTGAGGACCGTGCATGATGTACGCAGTTTTCTAGGATTGTGTTCCTATTACAGGCGTTACATACGGCACTTTGCTGAAATTGCTTCGCCTCTTCATGCTTTGACGAAGAAAGCAACTCCGTTTAGATGGGCTGATCGGGAAATTACAGCATTCAAAAAGCTCAAAGAAAAGCTTACTTCGGACCCAGTATTGGTGTTACCGGACCTCCGAAAGGCTTTTGTTGTCCAGTGTGATGCATGTGGAAGCAGCATTGGTGCAGTTCTCATGCAAGAGGGACATGTGATAGCCTATGAGAGTAGAGTTTTGCAAGATGCCGAGAAGCATTTATAGGTGTATGAGAAAGAGATGTTGGCTGTAATTCACGCTCTTTCTACATGGAAACACTACTTGCTTGGGGCTGATTTCACTGTACAGACAGATCATCAGACCTTGCGTTATTTCCTCACGCAGACTAAGCTTTCAGAGAAGCATATGCGTTGGGCAAACTTTTTGTCAATGTTTCACTTCCAGATTGTGCATGTGGAAGGCAAAAAGAATGTAGTGGCAGATGCTTTGTCACGCAAGTCACAGGTCTCTGCAGTTTCACTTGCTTATCATCATGAGCTTGATGAAATGAAAGAGCAGTATGCCCATGATGAGGATTTTGAAAGGTTGTATGATCAGATGTCTGAGGGTCAGCGGCATGAGCATTACATTCTCAGAGATGGGTTTTTATTGATGCATGGCAGACTGTGTGTTACCAGGCCATTGCGACTCAAGGTTATGATTGAAAGTCATGCTCCACCGTATGCAGGTCATAGAGGTATTGACGCCACGGTCAAAGCAGTGGAGACTTTCTTTTATTGGCCAACCTTGAGAAGAGATGTTGATGCCTTTGTGAGGCAATGCATCATATGTCAGAAGGTAAAGTTTGACCGTCAGAAGACACCAGGGTTATTACAGCCTTTACCTATTCCGGATAGACCTTGGGAGAGCATTGCCATGGATTTTGTATTTGATCTTCCACGGACACAAACGGGAAATGATGGCATCTGGACTATCATATGCAGGTTCAGTAAGCAGGCACATTTCATTCCCGTGCGGAAGACAATTAAAGTGGATCATATGGTGAAGTTGTTCATGGCGAACATCTTCAAGTATCATGGCTTGCCTACGTCTATCATTAGTGACCGTGATCCACGGATGACGAGTTTGTTTTGGAGAGGGTTGTTTGACAACATGGGTACAACTCTCAAGTTTTCATCGTCATTTCATCCACAGACAGATGGTCAGTCAGAAGAGGCTAACTCTACAGTGTTGGATCTTCTCAAGTGTTATGTGTCAGAGCACAAGCAACAATGGGAAAAGTATCTTCCTTTAGTGGAGTTTGCATATAACAACACTGTACATAGCTCGACAGGCAAGGCGCCTTTTGAGATTGTAGAAGGAGGGAAGAAGGTTCCACCCATTTTGCATACAAAGGATAAGATCTTTGAGGCTGATCAGTATGTGGAGAGCTTGGATGAAGCTTATCGGAGAGTTAAGTTGGCCCTCCAGAAAACTCAGCAGAAGCAAAAGAAAGACGCAGACCGTCACAGACGTGATTTGCAGTTTGCATTGGGTGATTGGGTTCTTTTGCGCTTTGAAAAGGCTAGACTCAAGAAGATGAAGGGTAAAGAGCGCTTATTCCCTAAGTTGAGCATGCGATATTATGGGCCTTTTCAGGTTTTGGAAAAGATTGGTGAGGTAACCTATCGTTTGAAGTTACCAGATCACTGGAGGATTCACAATGCTTTTCACGTGAGTCTTCTTAGACCTTTCCGTGGGGATGTGCCTGAGGATGTATCAGATGAGGCTCAGCCGGAAGTTGAGGAACTTGATGAGGTTCTGATTCCAGAGCAGATACTGGCACATAAAGAAAGGAAGGTACGAGGTAAAGTTTCCCGTCGCTATCTTGTGAAGTTCAAGAACTATTCACCGATGGATGCGAAGTGGATGGAGGAAGGTGACTTAACAAATTCACCTCATGTTTTGCAGCTTTATCTCGATGCCTTTGAGTTAGAGCCGACTCTTATTGTGGCTCATTCAGGTTCAGCAGAGCATGGGTCTGGAGCATTACCTGATGCTCAAGAGGGGGGTAGCACCTCCACTCCCTTGATACAGACAGGCTCAGATGACATCTAGAGGTCGCTTGGTGCAGATTTTATCTCATCCGAAGGTACTGAGGCTGACAGTACATCTGTTTATGGGACTTCTATGATATATGTGTACTAGTCACATGGAGATTTTTGTGGATATGTATGGTTCACAGTGGTATACAACTTGGACTATTACTATGCCATTGGTTTGCAGTGAATGTTGATACATGTATATGGCTCAGAGAGATTGGGACGCTGATCTTGCCATATTGTATATTTCACTTTGGATATTTTGATGCATCACCAGAATGCAATCGAGGACGCTTGCCATCTTTCAAGAGGGGGGTATGTCATGGCCCTGTGAAAATGGAGCAGGACAAGTGTGGGCATGGTGGTTGCAGAGTCAGAATATTTTATGATTCACATGGGGGGGTGCCCGGACAGTGTTTAAGATGTGTGGACATCCCTAGGTGTGAAGGGGGAACATTAAAACATTAAGTTTGAATGTTTATTGAAGTTTGCCCCTAGGCCTTAGTGGCCCTAGGAACTTATTAAGTTGGGGCCCTAGGGATTAAATTGGAAAAGGAGTTTTCTCTCTCTTCTCTCTCTCTCTTCCCTTTTTGGGGAATCGTGTAGCAAAAGGAGAACTCCCTCATGCGCTTGAGAACAATCGTGGAAAAGCAAGAGAAGGAGGCGACTGTTGAAGACCAGTTTTGGCTGCTGTTTTTCTGAGTGAAACCAGCCGTACAGCACTGTACGGCCAGTACTGGACACTCTCTCTCTCTCTCTTTCTCCTCTGTTGCTGGCGGCGCACAGGACAGCTGCTGGATTGGCTGCGCAGAAGACCAGTACAGGCTGTGTAGTGTGTTTTCCAGCAAGTACACCCTGTACGACTGCCGTACAGTGTACGGGCAGTCAGATACAGCACATACAGGTGCAGGCGGCGCTTTTCTGGGTGCTGGACAGACCTGTGTATGCTGATTCAGGCTGGTACAGAAGTGGACAGCAGGCTGTTTATGCTAGTACAACGCCTGGCACGTATCCCGAGGCGGTACAGACGGGTACTGTGCTGATTTTCAGATCTGTACTTTACAAGGACAGCATAGGAGTGAGCATCAGGAGGAAGATACAGGCAAGTGCAAGCACATGTGTGAAGCAGGATTGTGGATTCAAGTGCCTGCAGGCACAGATTGGTGCTGTTGCTTCCTCAAGTGTTGTTTCACGAGCTGAACTTGGTAAGCCTTGACTCTGTTCATCTATCTCTCTTTCTATTGCTTGATGTCTGCTACAGGTATGTGTTATCTGGCTCCTTGTGAGAGGAGGAGTATGGCAGATTGACAAGGGATTAAGACAGGGATTGAACAGCATATGTATGTTGAGCTGAGAAGATGTATCATGCTCTTGAGTTATGCCAGATGTATGCCCATGGCTGGCCTGCTTTGTGAACTTGGCTGATCAGAGGGAGGCACAGTGTGTTGCTTGAGGACATAGATCTGTGTGCATAGATCCTCTGTGCTGAGAAGGATTTGTGGGCAGTCAGATTGGACTTACAGGTGTAAACTCTTGGCTGGTTTTTGTGTTGTACTCAGCCATACATATTATTTTAATTGAATAAAGAAATACCGCAAGGGGCGCCAAGCTTTGGGGCCAACAGGTGTCGCTGTGTATTCAGATTTGGGCACTCTAGCCCCAATCTGTGTTTGGTTTTTCATCTAGACTACAAGTGGACGGGTGATTGCTCCTACCGCACTCTGGTTTTCTATCAGAGGCCGGTTTCAGTGTTTAACTGATGGAACTTTCAGCTTCTCTTTGCTTTGGTTCGGGACTGTTTTGGAAGGGTTTATGGATTGTTTCGTGGCAGTTCATTTGGCTACGAACATGAGCAATTCCGGGGTTGTTTTGAGACCCGTCGAGGGCTTTTTTGAGACTGTTTTGCTTGGCTGCAAGTATAGTGTCTACATGGGTTATTTTCTGCAAGTACAAGGTCACCTAGATATGTTTCTTGGCATGGGAGCGATGCAAGCTCTCATGGGTGCATACCCATGGAGCAGATTGCTTTCTTCCTGCCTGAAAGGAATAGAGGGACCTGCAGTTTTGGGCATACCTATGTAACATAGTTGTGGGGCTGAAATACAGCCAGACATATTCAGACATGGGTCTCATGCTGGGTCAGACCAGATGTTTCATGGGAAAACAGGTCACCCGATGTTTGCTGAAACATTTATTTGTTTCATGTGGAAACATGTTTTTGGGTTTCTCGAGGAGATAGGTCACATGCAGGCAGCGGTCACAGGAGTGGACACATGTTTTTGGGTTTCTCGAGGACACAGGTCACATGCAGGCAGCGGTCACAGGAGTGGACACATGTTTGGTATAGCCTTGCCACTGATTGGACAAGGGTTCGGGAATCCATGACAGAGACGGATAGTACCCTTGGAAGGTAGAGAGGGAGTATACAGGTGTGTCTACTCTGTGGTATGCTGCACTGTGATGCAAGTTCTCTTTTGGGAAACAGTTTGGGAGTCTATGTTGTGATGCAGGAGCACTGGATGTGTCAGGGTGTGATGCTGTTCATAGGGTGAGAGGCTATGGATAGTTGTGGCAGCCTTGATCATGGGAGAAAGTTTCTGTTTACAGGACTCATGTGAAAGAGTCTTTTGATGTGAACAATGGCTGGACTTGTTTGTGGATGCCAAGTGGACAAGAAGCCATGATGCAGGATCTTTGCAGGCTTCAAGAGTTCTACTGTGACGGCTGAGTTTCCAGCCTTATTGTAATCAAAGCTCTTATAATCAATTAAAGAAATACCGCAAGGATTGCGTTTTAGGGCCAATCGGTGTCCATGTACTGTTTGCAGGAGCACTCTAGCTCCCCTTGTTTGTTTTCCTTTTCTAGGTCCTCGATGGTGTTGAAGTGTTTTGTATGCAAGTTTGTTTTTGCCTGAAGGCTAGAAGCCTGTTTTTACAAGGTTCCGTTGCCGAGACATCGTCGACTTTCTCAAGTAGGCGAGTCCGCGTTTGCTCTGGCAGGGACAATCGCCAACTCTCCTAAAGGGGGGGGTCTCATGAGAGTCACTTCAAAAGCTTCAACATGCGGAAAGTGAAAAGGAAGTGCAGGATTGTGTGTCTTTGCCTATATGAGGTGAAGAGCAAAAGTTGAAGATGAAGCTCAGGAGAAAAGACACCAAGGACAAGTAGTTGGCCAGGAACAAGAAGCAAATGAAGTGTTATGGTACAAAACCTGGGTTGAAGGGTATGGCTTTCGACACTTTGTCACTAGTGGTATCTTCACGGAGGCTTCATGGGTTCTGAAGACAGTTTCTTTGTGTGTTTAGCAGTGGTGATCTACTATGCTTCATTAGGGACTTGTGCTTACCACTTGGGTGGAGTGCAAGCAGGTTTTGGGTGCCTGAGGATGTATTAGATGAAGCTCAAATGGAAGTGGAGGAACTTGATGAGGTTCTTATTCCCGAGCAGATACTGGCACACAAGGAAAGAAAGGTACGAGGTAAAGTTTCCCGTCGCTATCTTGTGAAGTTCGAGAACTATTCACCGATGGATGCGAAGTGGATGGAGGAGGGTGACTTAGCACATTCACCTTAGGTATTGCAGCTTTATCTTGATGCCTTTGAGTTGGAGCCAACTCTTGCTACGGCTCATTCAGGTTTAGCAGAGCGAGGGTCTGGAGCATTGCTTGATGCTCAAGAGGGGGGTAGCACCTCCGCTCCCTTGTTACAGACAGGCTCAATTGTCATCTAGGAGTTGCTTGGTGACATCTTTGTATTCACTCGAAGGTACTGCGGGCTGATAGTACATCTGCTTATGGGACTTCTATGATATTGTGTACTAGTCATATGAGATGGTAAAGTTGGGTATGGTTCACAGTCGGGCGCACCTTGAACTATAATTGCAACTATGGATAACTCTATGGAGGGCATAAGTCTTGCGAGCAGTCCTAGAGTTGGTTTGGTTAATGGATATATGGATCGAACTCTATTTGTGCATGTATGCATACACTTTTTGAGGTATTATTGTATTCTAGTGTCATTGGATCCTGGTACCATTGAGAAAACATTGGGTGATACTCTAGATTGTGTCGTGTGATGCATGTATATTGGTATGATACATCAAGTACTTTATTATGTTCATGGATGCACCACTGGGTGTGACTCCTGCGGGATGGCCATGAGACATATGTGGAAAGTACTTACTGGATGTATTGTTTGGATGCATTGAGTGCTTTCATATGCTCATGTTGTACCACCAGTCGTGGGTCTTATGGGATGCCCATGGGCGTAAGGTTTGCGAGCAGCCCTTAGACTGTTACTTTAGAGTAGGTAAAGCATTTTGAGGAGCATATTGTTTGCGAATGCATATATGTGTCATGCATATGTGTGTCATATGTAGAATGATGCATGGTTTTGTTTTTGGCTAACACATGTTACATGTTTCCACTTGGTTTAAGACTTTTGCCTGAGGTTCTGAAGGAACAAGCAAGAGTTGTTTGTCATTTTGACGTGAAGGTGTGGCCATATTGTGCAGGATGATTGTTTCATCACCTAGATGCACTTGAGAGCCATTGCTTTTGTCATATGGGGAGTCTTTCCTCATAAGATGCCTTAGTGTGCCATTGAGTGCAATCGAGGATGCTTGCTATTTTTCAAGAGGGGGGTATGTCACAACCCTGTGTTTTTCTCTAGACAGTATGCAGGTGTGCACGGGGACATGGTGGACAGCGTAAATGGCATCGGTTTGGAAGTCAAAAAGGACTCAAGGTTTTATAAAGGTCCCTTTTTTCACAACCCCATGTGGGGGGAGGGTACAAAAGATTTTAAAAGCCTTTAAAACCTTGATAATATCCTTTATGAAAGTAAACGTGGCCCATATGATATTATTGGGGCCACGTGTGTGCTTTTTCAAAAAAGAGTGGCTAGTGGGCAGAAAGGTGGCGCCTCTCTATTGGTACACATGCGCTGGGGCTTTTTCTCTCTCTCTCACGTGGACAAGGGCGAGCAGATGGCATGGCAGCTAGGCGCCTTTTTGATTGGTGAAAAAGCAGAGCGCTGGACTGCAGAAAACAGAGCGCCTCTTGATGGCTGGACATCACTTACAGGCGGGCTGGCTGGATTGCAGAAAGCAGATGGCTGGGTGCGCCTATCCACTGGTGGAAAAACAGTGGGCCTTGGCTTTCTCTTTCCCTCCCTGGCTTGCTATGAAACGCCCAGCAACACTGGTGCTTTTTGGAGGGGGCGTGTTTTTGCAGAAGATAGGGGGCTGGTTTCTCTGGACATAAAGGCGGACAGGGGCTGGTTTTTTCATGAACATAGACATCATGTCGATGGCGTTCAACTGATGGAACTTTCAGCTTCTCTTTGCTTTGGTTCGGGATTGTTTTGGAAGGGTTTATGGATTGTTTCGTGGCAGTACATGTGGCTACGAACATGAGCAATTCCGGGGTTGTTTTGAGACCCGTCGAGGGCTATTTTGAGACTGTTTATGGGCTGTTTTGCTTGGCTGCAAGTACAGTGTGTACATGGGTTATTTTCTGCAAGTACAAGGTCACCTATTTATGTTTCTTGGCATGGGAGAGATGCAAGCTCTCATGGGTGCATACCCATGGAGCATATTGCTTTCTTCTTGCCTGAAAGAAACACAAGGACCTGCAGTTTTGGGCATACCTATGTAACATAGTTGTGGGGCAGAAATACAGCCAGACGTATTCGGACATGGGTTTCATGCTGGGCCAGACCAGATGTTTCGTGGGAAAACAGGTCACCCGATGTTTGCTGAAACATGTCTTTGTTTCATGTGGAAACATGTTTTTGGGTTTCTCGAGGAGATAGGTCACATGCAGGCAGTGGTCACAGGAGTGGACACATGTTTGGTATAGCCTTGCCACTGATTGGACAAGGGTTCGGGAATCCATGACAGAGATGGATAGTACCCTTGGAAGGTAGAGAGGGAGTATACAGGTGTGTCTACTGTATGGTATGCTGCGCTGTGATGCAAGTTCTCTTTTGGGAAACAGTTTGGGAGTCTTTGTTGTGATGCAGGAGCACTGGATGTGTCAAGGTGTGATGCTGTTCATAGGGTGAGAGGCTATGGATGGTTGTGGTAGCCTTGATCATGGGAGAAAGCTTCTGTTTACAGGACTCATGTGAAAGAGTCTTTTGATGTGAACAATGGCTGGACTTGTTTGTGAATGCCAAGTGGACAAGAAGCCATGATGCAGGACAATCAAAGTACATTTTCCAGCATGACTCTCTCTCTCACATTTTTCTCTTAGAGCTCGACTGTGTGTGTGTGTGTGTGTGTGTGTGTGCATGTTCTCTTGCAAAGCCCCACCATAGCCAAAATATACATGCGGAGCCACATATACGCTGCCTTGTGTGCCCCCTCCGTCCATGAACTGGCTGGCTTGTAGCACCCCCTTGGAGGCAAGGAAGCTTCATATACTCGGATGTAAAAAAACGCTGCCCCACATACCTGCAGAGCCAATTGGCTTGGGCAGGAAAGCCACCTCATATCCCCACAGAGCCACATATACATTGCCCTATCTGCCCCCTTTGTCCAGCTGGCTAGTAGTACCCCCTTGGAGGCAAGGAAGCCTTTTATACCCGGAAGTATAAAAATGCTGTGCCATATATCACCAAAGCCGATTGGCTCAGGCAAGGGAGCCACCACATATACCAGCGGAGCCACATCTGCCCCCTTCGTCCATAAATTGGCTGGCCTGTAGCACCCTTTTGGAGAGGCAAGGAAGCCACATATATGTGGATGTATAAAAATGCTGCCCTATATACCCGTGCAGCCAATTGGCTCAGGTAGGGAAGCCACATACCCGGATGTATAAAAACGCTGCCCTATCTGCCCCCTCTGTCCATGAATTGGTTGGCCTGTAGCACCCTTAGAGGTAGGGAAGCCACATATACCCGGATGTAAAAAAATGCTGCCCTATCTGCCCCCTATCTGTCCATGAACTAGCTGACCTGTAGCACCCCCTTGGAGGTGCCCTTTTGCTGTGTTTTTCTGTTGTATATGGCCACCTACTGTGTGCTGTCCTGTAGCGTGAATAGGCTGTGTTTTTGCCGAATTTGGTGACCTACTGTGTGCTGTCCTGCAGCCTGCATAGGCTTGTTTGTTTAAAGCTGGCTGCCTATGCTCTCCCAGATTTGGCCTTTGCATGCCCACCCCCTAATGCTCCTCCTTCCACTCCTGTTTGGCTGCATTTGAAGCACCAACAGACCGCCTTGGTTGCTTTCTCTGTTCGCCCTCTACTTGGTGAGTTTGGCCCTCCTTTTTGCCTTTGGCTGAGCGCCCGGGCCTTGCACACACAAGAGCTATTTGGGACATAATTATCAAAACAAAGCCTTGATGAAAAAAAATGCAAACGTGAGTGAAAACGCTGATGATGATGGGGTTCTCTACGATGTGTCTCCACGCCCTTGTGAGAGAAAAAAAGATTGCAGCCTTTTTGTTGTCAAAAACCCGATGCTTTGATACCAATGTAACATGGGTGGTTGCGGCGGAAGTGTGTTTATGAATTGATTTTGTGCGTTGCTTCAATAAGGACACCATCATGCATAAGATCACTTAGGGTTTGGGTCTATTTTGAGTAGTAATTAACAAAAGCGTATCTACATGAGAACACCTTGAGACTCTGTGCAAACATCCCAGGGCCAAGTCACACTATCCATAAGCATAGGCATCTAACTCACAAGAACTTGAAGTTTCGAAACTATAGGTGCAAACACTGCATAAGGGCGTTATTAAGACTGCCCACCATTTAGGCCATACTGCATCAAAGTTATCACTACAAATTTCTATGGTGCACTATGCAGAAGCGTGGTTCTTTTGACTACTTTGAAGCACCAAATTGAGAACAGACAGAGGAGAGAAAGAAGGAAAAGTTTAAAGAACCATACTGCAACAAAGTTATCACTACAAATTTCTATGGTGCACTATGCAGAAGCGTGGTTCTTTTGACTACTTTGAAGCACCAAATTGAGAACAGACAGAGAAGAGAAAGAAAGGAAAAGAAACTAGTGGAAGACTTGATTCTTGCTCTTTCTCAAACATCAGCGATCATGTTGTCACAAGTTTTGAATACGGTAGATTTTGGTGAAGGCTGTTCATCACACCAAATTTAAAACTTCAAATATTTCTAGTTTGATAGTCATCTCGTTCATTCACCCCCTTGGTAAACTCATAAACGATGGTCAATAGGATCTTTGTTGTTGGTGTTGCCACCAATTCTAGTGTCATCAGCCTGACTCCTTGCATAAGGTTATTCGGTACAAAGCTTTGCAAGATGGGGGATTTTTACTTGTTGACTGTTTGTGCGAAATTGTATGTGTGAATTGTCTTTGCTCATGGTGATGACCTGGATTTTATGAACGTGAAATGCCCAAGGCGCTTGGGGATGCCTGAAAAATCCTAAGGATGGGCATGGCTGCAAACTCGCTCCTGCTTTAATGTGTTTTATTGTTGGTAAGTTTGAAACGGGCCTATTTCATTAAGGTTTTATTGAGTTATAACTTCCTGGTGTGAACTTTTCTAATTTGGCCAGGACCAGTTGAAGGATGTGTTGTATAAGTGAGTGCATTGCACATATTTCGGCATCTTCAATTGGCATCATGCCATGAGCAAGTTATAGCCAGACTTTGGATAGTGAGCTTTGGCAGAGAGGTAGGCTAGGGTTTGAGCGAAGTGTGCGGTTGGTGTTGGTGTTGGTGTAGCCTCATGTTCAAAGATGCCCTAGACAGTTTTCTGGCTGGGCATTGAGCTTGCCAGCAACCCCTTTGATTAGTCTTATATGCAAATTTGTGCATAATGGTGATAAGGCTTTTCTACTATACAAAACAAGCTTCCAATGAAGCATCTGTTTCAATTGGTATCTGTCACCTGCACCCGCTACCACACGACCGTACTTGGTAGAAAGTGCACTTGTATAGTTACCTTTTGAGGTTTAGTGATGTGTACGGAGCATCCTATGAGCCCTAGTCGCCAATTGCCAGCAGCTTAGTTATTAAGACAAACAGTCAGTGCATTGTCCCACACACAGACGTAACCCACTTGGACTATTTTCTGTGTAAGTGTCCAGTGAGCTTGTCAGGCCAAGAGCCGGGAGAGAGCTGGACAAGTGTGTGAAGTTTGAACGAGTCATAGGACCCACATGACATTTGGCAGCCCAAACCCAGGTGCTGGGCAGCATAGATGCACATCTGAGCAAAGGCCAAACAAGGTGGACAAAGCAGTTGGGCAGGAGGTACAACTATATGGGCAGGTCAGGTACAGGTTGAGTGCAGGTTCGATACAAGTCAGGTAGCCCCTTTTTGCAGGTAGTGGGCTGTTATAGCAAGCTGACCCTTAAAAGGGTTCCAATTGCACGGTGCACCCTATTAATAGGTCCTCTTCCTTGCCTTATTCCTCATAGCTTAAGCATACGAGGGCAAGCATCAGGAGTCATTCTCCAGGAATAGAGATCGCCAGCAGAAGTACCTAGACCTACAAGGAGCAAGTGTCCAAGATCTTCCACAGTTCAGCAGGTGGCCCGCTCAAGCACAGAACCAGCCTATGTGACCATTGTTTCGCCTCCATTCAGCGGGGAACTCAGTCGATGCTGGTCAGTTCACACGTCGTGTTGATCATTAATGTTAATGTTTGCACTTATCATTATCCAGCACTCCTGCTAGAATACACTGCTAGGTGGGGAGGCTTAAGTGGTCACTTGGGAGACCTATGCATGTGCTTTGGATGCCCTTCCACAAGGAGGATGGCAAGGGTCTCACTTTTTTGCTCACTGGAATGGAGTCATGGGTAGCTCTGGTGGTTCCATGGACTCTTTGGATTCCCATGGATCAATGGAGAGAGCTTATTAGCACCTTCACAGCCTGGCATATCTGGCGGGTGCTGTACAGGGAGGCCATTGAGGGCATAGTCACCGTGCCAGCAAAGACCATTTGCCCCATCTGGACAGAACCTAATGGGTGGCTGTGAGAGCATGAAGGAACACCACACCATCTTCCTATGTACTTGGGGCCCCAGGCCTTTCCTCACCCAAGGGAAAGCTGCACCACTTTTCAGTACAGGCCCCAGTGTGGCTTTTTCCCAGTGCCCCCTGATGTAGTCTCCAACCATTGAGGGGGCAACTCCCCCCCCTCCCCCCACCACCACCACCACCACCACCACCACCACACACACACACACACACATAAAAAATTAAAAAAGAGAAAGGGAAAATAAAAAAAGTTCTTCATTGTATATACTCTACCTCTTTGGGGGTTCCTGCGAGCAGATGCTCTCTTTTTTATTAGTAGAAAGATCTTTCTTGAAAGAAAATGGATATTAGTTGTGTATCAAAGGCTAAAGCTTATTACTGAGGAGATGCTTGAGATTATTATTACTATGATAAATTTACTCAATTTTCTGAGATTTTTGCAGGTTAAATTTGTGGCAGTGCTGGTTTTGGTACCTTGGTTGGTTGCCTATGTTTCCCATGACTATGTGATAGTCCCATTTCTAAACAGGTATCAATCCCTTAAGCTTTTGTTCGTCCAAATTTTTGATTGGGACAAGTGTTGCATGTGGACTTTGTGCTTTGATGTGTCAGACTCCAAAACTCTACAAGCATCTATGGCAATAGTGTCTTAAATGGGTGGTATTTGCAAGGACACCGGTACAGTGGTGATTTTCTTAGCATAGAAAGCTGTGTTCATTGTGTGGGAGGGGTAAACGGAAACGTTTAGAATACATACAAGCTGTGGATTGTTGATGTATGTGAGTAGAAAGAAGGCTTGCATATAGACTGATAGAAGTTGTATGGATGGTGAGGTCAGAGATGGTCCTTAGTGGACCAAGCAAGGATTGTAGAACCAGATCTTTTCAGGTGCGAACTTTCAAAGCATGTTTTCTTTGATGCAGCACACATGTAAGGGATCGTATTGAAGGTGGCCAGCATAAATAAACTTGACAACTATGGTTCAGTGTAAAAAACGTACATTCTATCATTCAAATCGTGCAATGCCAGGTTTCAAACAGGGGGGTAATGCCCCATGGGGTTAACCGTTACTATCTAGCAAATGCCGAATCTGAGATGTCAACGATCATCCTGGTGATTCCTCATGACAAGCCACAAACATTCCACAGACTCTCCCTCCCACTTCTCTTGTCAGCGTGGGTCACTATCTGATAGAGACGTTTTTTTAATTTAAAAAAGTTGTTTTTTTTTTGGAGGGGGGGGGGGGACACATTGCTATCGTGTGAAATGTTTGCTATGTATGAAGCGCATCTGTTACAGTTTGAAACAGGTTTCATTGCTACCATGCTTGTGACATGTAGACATCTATCTAAGTGGTCTATGCTCAATCAGTTGGTCAACCATTATTGGAGAAATGAGCTAAACTTAAGAACAAAATGCAGGTGATGTTGACACTTGATCTTTGAGGTGAGGAATTGTTTTCACTCAATATGAGTGAAGCCAAAGCTTTGATACCTATGTAACAACCTCTGCTATGCTAGAAACAAACTTATTTAATTTGAGAGTTAAAAATTGGAATAAAAAAATTGAAGCTTGCTGTGCATCCAGTCATACAAATGCTTGTGCTTTCTGTGCATGATAAATTTGATAAATTTGAAGCCAAAGGGAGTCGGGATAACTGGGTTGCTCTAGAATTATCTTTTATTCTTTAAGTGTATAAATTTGATTGGTCAATCCACTGGGGACTTGTCTTATGACATCTGGGAGACTTGCAACATCCGGCAGACCAAGGATTGATAGAGCCACTTCTATAATCTGGAAGAGATCACAAGGGGTGAAGAGGAGGCACCAACCACATAACCAACCTGGGCAGATTAGGATAGTGAATATGTTGATGGACACATAAAAGGGTTCACCATCTAGGCTCTCAAATGGTAAGCTTTGTAATATCCCTCTGACATGTAGTGAGCTTGGAGCCTTGGCAGAGGAGCATATGTTCAAAGTTGTTTACTAAGCTTGCTTGCTTGCAAACTTTCGTCTTGCAGACTTCCCAAACAACCATGTCCGTGCAAACTTATAAGTTGATTATTAGAATTATGGGCATGCGGGCTTCTTAGCTTATAGGCTTCATGACTAGTTGGCTTGTATGCTTATGGACTTTCTGACTAATTGGTTTCTTGTCTTGTGGACTTTCCAACTACTTGCCTTGCATGCTTGTGGACTTCTTGTCTTGCAAACTTCCTGAGTAACCAACTAGTAGGCTCCTCGGCTTGCAAGCTTATGGTCTTGAAAAAGTTTTGGCTTGTAAGCTTATGGTCTTGCAATTTTTTTGGCTTGTAAGCTTATGTACTTCCTAGTTATATCGGACTTCCAAGCTAACTGGCTTGTGGAGATCCCCACTTTGCAAGCTTCTTAGCTTGAAAACTTACGAGCTTATGGGAATGCAAAAGTGCATGCTTATGGACTAACCAGCAAACTTGGAAGCCACAAAAGCTGCAAGCTTGCAAGCTGGCCCCATAAGCCCTTAGATTAAATGTTTGACATTTGTTCTTATGTTAGATATGGAAAAATCATGCTTCCCTCTTTAGAAAATCTTTCTCCACACACCCACATGTGCATGTACACAGATATGCATTCATTAACACATTGATAATTTGTGACTTAGGTATGTGGAGACTGTACCATTGGCAGCAGAGTTGTTGGATTTAAGGGAGTCACAAAAGCTAAAGATGGTGGAGACTCTGAAGTTGGAGCGACAACGTGTGCGCTTTGAGGCAGCACTTGGCAAAGCCCCTCCACTCTCGGATGAAGAGCTCCTAGAGCATATTCGAGAAGAGGCGTACGCATTCCATTACTATCTCTGGGTTTCAAACCTTAATTGATAAAGCTTGAGGTTTGATTCGTTTTGTTCAGAAGTCTTCTCCCAAGTATGTATTTTTACAAGGCTTGTGAGACCCATCATTAGCTTAATTGTAAACATATCATTAACTTGTAGCAATCTGTCATTATTTTGGTCTAGGTTTTTTTTCGGTATCAACTTGCATGCCTTCTTTCGACAGACATTGCCTTTATTTTGCACTTGCTTTCTAGTTTACTCAACTTCTTTGGTCTGTCTGTGGGATCTTTGAACAGGTTAGAACTGCGAGATGAGCTGAGATTGGAGAACAGGAAGGCATTCGGGAACATATGGTCTGATGTTCTGGCTGGTTTGACAGTTTTTCTACTGCTGGTTTTCAATCCAGAAAGGGTAAATCTCAAGATAACGTTAATTCAAGTTAATCATTCTTGTGACATGACCATAACAACAATAAGATCCATTACATCCCAGCTTCAGAGATATCAAAATGACCTGTCTTTATGGATTTGTCTGTTATTGAAGTTATTATGGTTTTGCTGTTATGGTTTGCTATATGCAGGTAGCAATCATGCGGCTCACAGGGAATCGACTATTCACAAATATTTCAGATACTGGAAAAGCATTCATCATTATTTTATTGTCAGACATTTTTTTAGGGTATACACAAACTCCTGAAACTTTTGACCCTACTTTGCCATCTCAAAAATGTTTTTGCTGAAATTTTGGATTAGGTGCAAATATCATCTTAAGTGTTAAGATTTGTATTTTGGTTAGGAAAGGGAAATGCTGGATCTACAACTCTAATAATGATTGTATGATGACATTGCGTCTGGAGAGTCTGGAGCAAGACACACTCACATCACAGGTTATTGCTGGAGCTGCTTGCCTTGGAAACTGAATCATATAGAACAAGAAGCATTTTCAATGAAAGGCCAGTAGAGTGTCAGTTAGCCTTTTTCAGATCTCTCTTTCTCGCAGTACCACTCCTACTCTGAGTTTCACTCATTACGATTATCACTTTAAGCATGACCTAAATCCTACCTGAAATGCCATCAAGCTCTCAAGAACAAGAATCTGTGTGGCCCCTTACAGACCCCTTGATTTGGAAGCCCCACGTTTAGGCCCTATGCAACACAAACAAGCTTGTACCTAATCTCTTTGATATCGCATGCCCTCGTATCTCACCTATAATCTCCACAAAATTTGGCACCAAAGTCATGCATAAATAAGAAAATGGAAGACCTAAGGTCCACGGTGAGCTTTAGTCACAGGGCTCACAGCTTTTTTCTCATGGTTGTGAGACTTAGGGAAGCTCTTCAATAAGGTTGTGTTCCACGGCTTTCCCAAATCGTTGATCACCAACACAGCTATAGCTATCCAAAAAGCAGGAGGTTCAAGGGCATTTAACACAAAACTATAAAAGAGAGATGTGAAGTGAAACCACACTGGAGCTGGCGTGGGCTGACCCCCCCTTGGAAAATATTCATTAACCAAGGAGTATATTAATCCGTACAAGCCTGGGGGCCTTTCACTTCTCCACATGGAGACGGCCAGACTATCCAATTACATTTTGTGATGAACTTAGTACAATGGGCATGTTAATCTTGCCCAAACATCAATAGATATGGTATATGAACCTTGCCTGTGAATACATGTATAAGTGTACATGCCTTTACTCTAGCATCTTGCAATTTCACAACAAAACAGGGCACCCAACCTTTGACAACGTGTACTGCAAGAACAACAATCTTGTGCAGTTGGTATAGAGGGTGTAATAGGCAGTATGATTGGTACAGCAGGTACAATAAGCGGTACAATAGCAAGGTACAGCCAAATACATGGCTGGTATAGCACGATCTGCAGGTACAGATGTACGGCCAGGCACAGGGCAGAGTAGTAGTACAGCCGGCAGGCGCAGAGTACGACCAACATCAACAAATGTATAGACATGTGTACGGTCAGTTCAGGGGCTGTACGGAGATATATATGGGTCTTCCTGGAGTGATGTGCAAGCCACAAAGATGATGACTTCCCAAAAAGCATGTTCATGCCCCGTGTTCGGCAATATAAAAAAAGTTTTCAAACATACATAGAGTGTCTAAAAATACGAGTAGAGTGTCCAACATGATATATGCAGAACTGGGTGCTGTTGTGAGTAATTCCTCACATGTATTAAATTATAGGGCACCCTTGTTTTAAACTGGCCGGCTTTTTATTCAAAGAGTCCACTGTTTTTAAAAGAATGTGAACTGGCCACCATAAAAACACATAAAAGTGTGTGTCCTTTTATTTTTGTTTTTCTTAGGCTGCTCCCGGTGGTCTACAAGAGTAGTTTCTCACATTTTTGTCCTTTTAATTTGGTCACCTGGCACTTTCTTAGGCTGCTCCCGGTGGTCCACAAGAGAAGTTTCTCACGTGTCTTTGAGCTTCCAAAGTCTTCACTGCCATCTCACAAATCCATGTCATCCTTCTAGGTACGGTCAACAAAACCAATTGTACCTGGCCGTGTGCTATTTGTTACTGATAATCCCCCATTCCCAAAGCTTGTACATCATAGCCTTTCGGGCATCCTGGTGTCCTCCAAAGTGTTGAGAATGTCCAAAATGGTGCCATTTGCCCTAGCTTCTTAAAAGTTGTCCTCAACTTTATAAAATTTAGCCATTACACAATCTAGAATATTTCAATTGGCCACCACATATTGATAGATACCAATAGAAGATCTTCCAGATACGGGCACAAGAGCCAATTGTATCTTAGATACTAATGAAAGAAAACATTCCAAATACGGGTTATAAGACCCAACCATATCTCGAGATTAGAATTCATAAATCCAAGGATTGAATCTTGAACTTGGGATAAAATTCAAATCCATATAAGCAAGAATACTCTTAATTCGATTGTATTTCTTTAGTGAATGGTTTTGTACCAACTTTCGATTGTATTTCTTTGGACTTGCGGCTCTGGTAGAGCCGCAAGTCCAAAGAATTCCAAGTCTTGTCTGGGTTGCTACACACCGCCAGCCATATCTTGGTATATTACTACTACCAAGCCAAGTCATTGACCCTAACTGCCATTCCATCATATTGTCCATGAGCCAAATCTTGGACCTTAAGAGCCATACCATCATAGAGTCCAAGATATGAGTGACCCTCCTAGGTGGTGGGGATAGGCCAGCTTCTTTAACATGAAACTAAGGTGGGGTATTACTGAAGTTGTGAAGTTTTTTCCATTCTTGAGGGGAGTATGCATAGACTATTGTGCCTTTCTTTGTCACTGAATAAAATCACATTTATGCCTCCCACTAGGGAAAAGATGCCATCAATGTGCAAGGTAATAGTGTATAATCTTCTTAAGAAGGTTAAGGCTTTTGGGGAACTACAGCTGGAGATGCAGACAGTTTTCACATGGTCTTAGTCATAGTTCTCAAAGAAGTGTTAATGGCTCAGGAGTTCCTGGAGGATTTTTGGGCCCGCTAGTTGACAGGCCTGTCTCAACTTTCCAGTGGCTGGTCGCCCACAGGGGCTCAGCAGTTGGCACCTGGCTTGTCTACAGCGGTCTTCCGGCGGCTGCGTCCGATGCGGCCACCGTATGGAGACACA
The DNA here is from genome assembly GCF_041138505.1 of Cibotium barometz. NCBI lineage: Eukaryota > Viridiplantae > Streptophyta > Polypodiopsida > Cyatheales > Cibotiaceae > Cibotium > Cibotium barometz. The sequence goes on from NC_141053.1 coordinate 15,562,925, forward strand.
GAGACATTGCCTATGGGACTGCCCTCAGGCGCAGCAGATTTGGCTGCGGATGCTGCGTATTCTGGCCCCCCTCTCTCCAGAGGGTATGTATACGTGGGGTGCCGCTGCTTGGTCGACTTCGTCAGAGCTTGCTATGGGCTATGAGACAGAGCAGGACAGCCAGGCCATCAGATTCATTAGGGGCCAGCCTCGCCTTGTTCGTTCACCGGATTTCTCGTCCGCCAGCTGGACACAGGAGAGGGATCTACGATGGGAGCTCCTCAGCAGCCTCACCATCTGGTTCACCTGGAGGGCCCGGTGTTTCAGGGCCTTTGAGGGGAGACTGGAGCCACCAGCAGAGACTGTTCGGGGGATTTGGCAAGAGTTGATCCACACCCTGCGAGGACAGTATGACCGCATCCGGGGCGACTCGGATGAGGCGATCTTGCGGCGCCAGGCCTTTCACACCACCTGGCGCAGCGGCCCCTTCTATACCCTACACGCGGGGTCCCCCCGTTGGCACTACAGGCCACCTGTTTGGCTTTCCCCCCCTCCTATTGTATGATATAGCCCCTCAGTTCTTTGTACTGATACTTGTACTTTTTAGCACCTAGGGAGAGTCTCCCTGGCTGCCTTGCTTTGTTCACTGCTCTGTTTTTCTTGAGAGCAGGAGAGGATCTTTTGTAGCCCTACGGGCGTTTTTACATAACTAATGAAAGGATCTTTTCTCAGAGAGAAAAAAAAAAAGAAGTGTTGATGGCTTGCAAATCTTGTCTCAGGCGCCATCTTCAAAATTTAAGAGTTTGGATTAAACAGGCTCACAATTTTCCTTGGACATGGACAGACTTCAATTTCAATTGCACATGATGGTTTCCATGGATGTAGTATGAGCTATACACCAAACAAAGGTGATTTGGAACCCAAGGCTGAAATAACATGTAGACTTGTATGCTCAGCAAAGGTTTTGGTGGTAGATAGGTGGCTAGAGCTTGTGGCATTGTGCGGGACTAAATAATTCTTGTGCATGTAGTGTAAGAGTGTTGCACACACGTTCCAAAATCTCTCTTGTTAAAAATTTATGCGTGTAGTTTGAGACTCGAGAGTGTGCAAGTGCTGCTTCTTAAAGCTACAGTGAAGCTCTGAAGAAATGGATGGCTAGTTCATTACCTCTTTTGATCATTGGGCTTATACTTGACTTATAGATGCTATTTTCTAGTGGTGGGACCTGCCATTTGTGAGACGTGGCAATTTTCCTTTTGAGTTTGTTTCTCTTTGGGCACTCAATGCATGCTTATTTCCAATTCTAGCTCATGGTGCAGCTTTAAATGGTATAGATTCATCTTCCTTGGTACTTTGGTTTGGTACCTTGCTAGGACAGAAGATCTTTGTAAGTGATATGAACTGAGTAGTCCAAAGCATACAGTCTTGTAGGCTATAAAAGATGATTTGTTTTGAGGTGACGTCATGGAATTAAGATAATGTGTCATTGACAGCAAGGTGGTTAGAAGTGTTAGGTACGATATGTACCATAAGTGTATGGTATGCATCTGCAAAGCACTAAATTGAAGCATTAAGCTAGCATTGTTGAATAAATCTGATTATTGTTTGGCTTGCCCAGATATCACTCTGAGTCCGGCTGGGAGACAGTGGTGGAGATGTTCTTAGAGCATTATGGGTTTGAGGTAGAACAAGCATCAATTTACATTTTTGTAGCCATAGTTCCGGTCACGATAGATGCCTGCTTTAAGCTCTGGGTATGTTAGTCAATCTCTAACCCTACCACATTGTTCTTTAAAATATTTTTTGTTTGCTTTCAGGTTGGTTTTTTTTTTTGGGGTTTCAAAATAAACTGATTGTGTGTTTGAAAGAGTGCATTTTTTACTTCTATGCATACGTGCACTCCACATTTATATGCTTACATTAGTTTTGTTATTGTTTACATCATTAGTCTCTCTCTCTCTCTCTCTCTCTCTCTCTCTCTCTCTCTCTCTCTCAAATTTAAAAGAAAAACACTTTTTGATTGTACTTAATAATGATAGGAAAAACATGATTGATTGTACTTATTAGCTATAGCATTGGGTCCACCCAAGAGTCCCGACTTTCAAAACCGAATTAGAAACTTATGCTTGGGTGGTGATGAGAACATGAGTCTCGCTTGGTTTACTAAGAGGTTCTTTCTTCCTCTTCCCTCCTGCTGTGCAGCACGGCCAGTTGCCATACTTACCATTATATGGGGATATTATGGAGTTCTCATAGCTGGGGGAAGTCCTCCTGCATGGGGACTTCAACGCCAAGACGGGGGGAGTCAACAGGTCCCACTACTTGATCTGGATGACCCTATTAGACCACATCAGCTAGACATCATCGACACAGGGTTATAGAGATCATCACAAGACTGCGAAGAGGTCACGGTGTATGGGAGACATTCTTAGAGCTGGGAGCTGCACATGGTCTTGTTATCTATAACGGGATGTCCTGATGGCCCTCCGCCGGCACACTCACATCCTTCCCTTCTCAGGAGGTACCAGCACCGTGGACTAGTTGATGGGATCTCTGGCTTTGGCACACATCCCTGACTTCTCCATCCCGCGACCCCTCTTTGAATTTGACTATGCCTACATCTCTTTCACTCTTACTTGCACACCACCCGTCCCTCCGCCACCACCTCCCATCTCACATTACACCCGGTCCATTTTGATCACGAGCTTGATCTTGTTTACTCCGACCACATCTACCGCCAACTCTAGGATGTGGATCCTACTATCCCCCAACCCTCACATCATAGCTCACCACCATACTCCACACATCTCCCACCACTTCTTTCATCTGCACACGGTGGTCTACCACCAAGCCACCTTGCGGTTCCATGCCCTAGAACTGTTGGTATGATGACGAATGCTGAGCCACACGCTCCTGTCTTAAGCATGAGGTATGGATTGGGCAAATCATGAAGTGCCAAGTGCAATGGATTTCTCAACACCTCACCCAACCCAAGAAATGAGAGTTCTACGCTTGGAAAGAGGATGCATTATACCAACTCTTCTTTGGGCCAAACTACAAAGAGGCGTGGAGAAAACTACTTCGCCTGAAGCAACCTTGAGCTTGCTTGAGCGGCAATGCTTCCAAGCACATTTCCAGGAGCCTACAACGAAGGCTTGGCTTTTTGACACCCTCGTCACACCAGCTCTGATGTATCGAGCAGCCTTCTTGGGGCTAAATTTATCCGATAAGAATTGGCAGCGAGTTAAGAGGCCCCAGGTCATGATGTTCTCCCCATATTATCCGCAGCAAACCATCAGTCCCACACCGTATTATTCGGGAGAGTTTGTTGCAGCCCGGATGGTAGTGGATGCACGCTTCTAGACAGTCACATACCTCTGTCGCATCAAGCACATGGATCCCTAAGGGACCCAAGCCCTCGGGTCCTCAAGACAGTCACATACCTCCGTCGCATCAAGCACATGGATCCCTAAGGGACCCAAGCCCTCGGGTCCTCAAGACAGCTAGCACTCGAGGGCCACTATCACATGCATCCCGCACTTGCATGCCACGTGGAAAAATATGTACAGCAGGTGCAAGACCTTGAATGGTCTCTTGTGAGCCCTAGTCTGGGACGAGTCAGCCAGGGTTCCACTCTAAGCGTCCAAGGTCAGGTGTACAAGTCCCGTACATGGCCTTGGTCAGGTGTGCAAGTCCCGCATATGAAACAATACTAGTCCATACTATGAGTCACCCTCTGGGATGATGACAGGTGTTCCGGGCACTAGGCTTGTAGCCAAATGCAAGGCACCTGAGGAAGCATGTAGTTGCATGTAGGACTCCATAGAGTATAGGGTTCTACGCAATACTTGGGCCATGTAGGGCAGCCCATGGGCCATACAGTTGGCCCATAAAGCTCCATAGCACATAGTGGCCAGCCCTACGGGGGCATAGGCAGCCTGTTGGCCAGCTCCTACCAAGCTTGGCCAACATGGCAGCCAGCCAAAGGGCTGTAGCCCATTCGGCCAGCCCTTAAGGGTCAGCCCAGGAGGAGGCCAGCGTATCTAGGCAGCCTGGACAGCAGCAGAGCCAAGGCGGTCAACATCTGAAAAAGGCGCCCATTATATGGTATAAAAACAAGTCATGGGATGTTAATAAACAGGCCGACAGCTATTAGAGCAAACCGACCAGCAGAAGACTTGCCTATAAAAGCATGGGTTAGCCAAAGGTCATAATCATCTCCTATTCACGAAGTGCTGAAGGTATTCAAGGGCCAGGACAGCCAAGGGAATTCCCAAGCAAAGGTGAACTTGAAGGTCAAGAGTCAGGCATTTCAGGCTGTAGCTTTACAGCCAGGTTGTGCCTACAGATTTGAGTCTTTTTCTCATCATTCAATAAAGCAAGTACACTTGTCCTTTGTGGGGGCCCTTCAGAGAGTATTTGGGACCCAATCGGGTGTACCGTGCTTTTATTGTGCTTTTCTCTCTCTCTCTCTCTCTCTACATCATGGGGTCAATGGAGACCACACAGGCAGTGACATCTTTCACCATCCCCCCGTCCTATTGGTGCAGATCACACGTACCTCTTATTGTCACTGGCTAGCTCCACTCCAGCACCCACACAGCTCACACAGGCATCGCATACAACTTTCTACTTCACCCATGACTTGGCAGACATATATGAGCGTCATATATGACGGGCTATTCCAGATGGATCCCTTGTCACCTCTAGACACACTCACCACCCAGCTGTCATCTCTACTACATACGGCCGCCACCCGCAGCTTCCCCCATCATACACACATTGCACACAGAGATAGATCTGGGAGCATGCCCAGAATCGGTGGTATGATGATGAGTGCAGAGAGCTATATAGACACCTCCATCCCCAAAGAGCAATGGGAACCATTACACAAGAGACGGGCGAGCTGACAGATGAGGACCCTCACACGCCGTAAGAGGCGTGCATATGGCACAGTACTGGGATATATACCACCTACTATGAGCAGAGATGCAACGGCGCAGGATGAGAGAGCCTCGCCCTCGTACCCTGATTGAGGATCCACACACATGGCACACATATGCAAAGAGCCTCTACCATATCCCTCAGCAGCCGCCCATACCACAGCCACAGGAGTCCCGCCTACCACCTCTACTTTCTTTACCGCCTCGATGGTAGAGAGAGCTATCCGCCGGTTACAGCATGGGAGATCGGCTGACCACACAGGTATACAGAGTGAGCATCTTATTTATGCAGCTGATACACTTGGACCCTTTGTTGCTCACCTCTTTAATAGGGCACTAGTGGAGGGCCTACCAGTTGAGTGGACTATGCACACCATCGTGCCTCTCCACAAAGCGGGAGACATGCTAGACCCCAACAACTACAGGACTATCATGATTGGTCATACATTGGCCAAACTTTATGGCACAGTGCTCGAGGCAGAGTTGAGCTCATATGCAGAGGAGGAGGGACTGCGAGCACCAGGGCAGGCTGGATTCCGACGAGCTTTCTCCACTATTGACCATATATTCACTCTGAGATGTCTGATTGACCAGGCTAGGGCACGGGAGAAGAGATTATATTGCTGCTTTGTGGATTTCTGCAAAGCATTTGACACGGTGCCACGAGAGAGACTCTTCCAGCGCCTACTGTCATTGGGGATCCCATCAGAGATGATTTGGGGCATCTATGCTTTATATGAGCAGGTCCTCGGGCACATGGGGGCTATTTGATGTTATTGCTAGCACCATAGGTGTGAAGCAAGGATGCCCACTCTCTCCTACACTATTTGGGCTATACATCGATGAGGTGGCTGACTTCATTGGTCACGGTGGTGGGGATGGGGTAGAAATCTCAGGTACCACAGTCCACATTATGCTATATGCAAATGATATTATTCTGGTCTCTGAGTCGCGGATGGGACTACAACACCATCTCCATGCACTCGATGACTTCTGCACACAGAGGGGCCTAATAGTGAACCTTGGGAAAACCAAGGCCATGATTTTCCACACCTCAGGGCCGGTTCGACGATGGGCCATCTTCACACTAGCTAGAGGATAGGTAGAGGGGGTAGACTCATATGTGTACCTGGGGATTACATTTACGACTCCGCCAAGAAGATTTACCATGGCATAGGCAGCCAGGGATTGACTCACACGAGGGTATGCAGCTCTGGCCATGCTAGAGAGACAGTGTCATCAGGCACACTTCCAGGAGCCCCGCACGAAGGGGTGGTTGTTTGACACACTGGTCACCCCTGCTTTGATGTATGCTGCAGCAGTATGGGCACCTGGGCTTGCCACCTCCACATGGTCTTAGATAGAGAGGCCTCTGATTCTCATGCTCTCACGGATGATCCGCAACAAACTTTCCATCCCACATGACATTGTCCGGACGGAGTTTGCTGCACCTCCTATGCTAGTAGAGGCCCTTTTCCAGACGATCTTCTTCATATAGAGGATCAGAGATATGCCATCAGATCGACTCTCACATAGAGCTTTTGAGGCGTCCAGGCAGCTCGCAGAGAGTGGAGATAGGAGATCATGGTATTCATAGATGATACAGTGGCTCACTCAGCATTGTCTCGACATTGATCGGCTGCCACCTTTCCAGTATGATATACATGCACCACACATCTAGCTCTCTCATAGTGAGAGGAACAGAGTCCTTCGGTAGGATTTATGGCAGTGAGCTCCAACTCACTGATTTCTTCCAGAGATCTATCCCAGTGCCTACCCTAACACAGGAGGGGGTTACACTTCAGCGCGCTGCAGACCTCCGAGCCAGACGGAGACCGAGAGCACCAGGCTACCAAACTCCCAGACTATATCAGAGGGAGATCACAAAGATACGGGCTCGACATCAACACCATATCCAGGAGCGGCTAGCTCACTTACACTCACGCTCGGAGATCATGCTCCAAGGTATTTTTGCCTTGCCATCGCCTATGTATCACATATTACACTCCCATTATGGTACTGGTTGGCGCTAGACAGATCTGCATTGCATTCTTGTATACCCTACGTATATAGGTTGCATACTGAGCCTCTAGCAGTAGTGCACCATCCATCACACCCCCCCCCCCCACTAGCTCAGTACTTTCGTACTTTATTTCATGTTCATTTTGTCCTTTTTTTTTGGACAACCAGAAGACATTGACAGTTGTACATTGATTTGTCTCATAGGTCGAGTTCGGCCTCTAGTAGACGTTAATACAGCTTTCTTTCTTTCTTTATTTCTCTCTCTCTCATCCAGCGATGGGGTGAACCTGTGCACCTTGCCCTGCTTGTGCTTCACACTGCTGGCATCAGCATGTCGCAGTCTGCGGTTTCGCACCTGCGCGCTGCGTGCTCCCCGTGCCTTACACGTGGCTCCTCCCGCCTCCCTTATCCCACCCACCCTTCCTCAAGCCCCCAAGGCAGCAACATAATTTTCTCCCTCCCTTTTATCAATGCCTACTTCACAGGAACTCATGGAGAACATGGAAAGCAGATTGAAGAAATTGCTCTTGGAGAACAAGAAGGAAGAAGGACATGGACGGGGCCATAAATGTGTGCCAGAAGAGCTTAATGGAGAAATTCATCAAACTTGACGAGGAGAACACCCTTTTGCGAGCGGAGATGGTCGCCGTGAAGGACGAGAAGGAAGTCCTCAAGATTGAGCTACAACAACTAAGAGACAAAGTGACTACTGTTAAACCCGTACCGAGAGATAAGAAGGGGAGCTCCCTCCCGATGTTGTAGCCGACATAGCGGAGCTCAAAAAAGCACAAGAAGAGTTCAAGGAGAGGACCACATCGGCGGTGGAGGAGGTTGCTCGCAACATTGAAAGCACAAATGGAAGCCACCAAGAAGGCTTGGGTCAACGTAGTGAATAGTGAGGTCAAGCAAGAAGTGGAGGATGAGTGGAAGATGGTGAAAGCAAAGCAAGGGCCGTCTCACTCAAGGAGGTCGACCTCGTCAACACAACAATCACCGAAGAAAAGCTAAGGAAAGCCTGCAAGCTCAACGTACGGATCAGTGGCATAGTGGAAAAGGAAGGTACCTCTCTTGAAGAGGATGGGAAAGTTCTATGTAAAAAACTCGACTACAAGGAAGAGGAACCCCTCCCCTTTGCCAAAGCGTGGAGAGCTGGCAAAGACCTTACGCGTGCACGAGCCCTCATCCTCTTGTTTGAGGATGAAACAAAGAGGGTGGCCTTCATGAAGAAGAGGGTCATACTATCAAGGCTCGAAGGTACCCCGAGCTATCTAGATGACGACCTCACTCCCAAACAAATAGCACACTGTAAGTAGCAAATGCCTAGAGTAATAGAGGCCTGGAAGGCAGGGAAGAGGGCAGTGTATAGAGATGGTTATGTCATCATCGACGCATAGGGCCGTGCGGCCTATGAGATAGAGCTATGGATTGCGGTTTGGAACTGCAATGGAGCACTATGGTTCGACCAAGGATGGATAGAGGAGGTAATGGGAGACATAGATATCGTGTTCTTGACAGAGACACACCAGAGTTAGGAGAGAGGCCTACCACGGGTGGAGGGATATCAGTGGGAGTCGGCTTTTAGAGGAAGCACTTGCAGGGAGGGTAGCTTTCGAGGATCAGGAGGCATTGCTATTCTGGTCTTCAGTCGAGGATTCACATTGTTGGGCGGGATGAGGAGGCACGCTTTATGTGGGTGAGACTCCAGGTGACGGCTACCCATGTACTATACATAGCACTATGCTACCTTGCACCTGACACATCCCACTATGCACGATTGACACAGCCCAATGACGAGTGTCTCGACCCCGTGTTTTTCTCTAGATAGTATGCAGGTGTGCACGGGGACATGGTGGACAGTGTGAATGGCATCGGTTTGGAAGTCAAAAAGGACTCAAGGTTTTTTTTTTTTAAAGTCCCTTTTTCACAACCCCATGTGGGGGGAGGGGACAAAAGATTTTAAAAACCTTTAAAAACTTGATAATACTCTTTATGAAAGAAAACGTGGCCCATAAGCTATTATTGGGGGCCACTTGTGTGCTTTTTCTAAGGAGGGATTGGCGGGCTGCTGCAGGCGCCTCTCTATTGGTGGAAAAACAAGGGGATTGCACAGGCGCTTGTGCTTTCTCTCTCTCTCTCTCACTTGGAGAGGGGCGAGCAGATGGCATGGTAGCTAGGCACCTCTTGATTGATGAAAAAGCAGAGCGCTGGACTGCAGAAAGCAGAGCGCCACCTGATGGCTGGACTCGTTTCGGGGCCAATCGGTGTCCGTGTACTGTTTGTAGGAGCACTCTAGCTCCCCCTATTTGTTTTCCTTTTCCAGGTCTTCAAAGGTGTTGAAGTGTTTTGTGTGCAAGTTTGTTTTTGCACTGCCCTTTGGTTTTGTTTGAAGACCAAGGCCGGTTTACACGAGCTGCCGGAGGAGGAGCAGGGGCATAGAGAGAGGCTGGAGTCAGTGTATGAGGCCCTATCAGAGGACATCACACAATATATGCAACTAGGTGAGGTTGTCTTGACTAGGGACTTCAACGTGAGGACACAGAGTCGATAGTGCAATGCCTTCGACTCTAGGGACCCCATAGAGTTACCCTCCCTCCAGGAATCGGGGGTTGAGTGGAGATCAACAGACAGAGGAGATATCACTCAGTACGGCCGACAACTCTTGGAGCTAGGTTTGAGGCATCATCTTGTTATCTATAACGGGATGAATCGGTTGCCAGCATCCGGAGCTTTCACTTGCTATCCACACGGAGGAGGGAGCAGCACAGTAGACTACCTCTTGGGTTCCAGGGAATCTGCTGAGCTCGTACATGATTTCACTATCCCCACTTGCCTGGTTGGTGCCGACCACACTTTTCTCTCCTTTTCTATGACAACCCCCACCACCCCTCATCACACACCACACCACTATGCACTTCACGCACGAGTGTGATCATCTTTATAGTAACGCTATATACTTGGGCCTACTTTCTATGGACCCCTCTGCCCTTCTAGCCACCCTCAGTACACTGCTCATTGACCTTTTACACTCTTCCGCCCTTACTAGCTTCCCTCACACTTTTCACTCCACCAATAGCGCCAAAACTGGGATGATGCCGCAGAATGGTTGGTATGACGATGAGTGCCGTGATCCTCGGGCATGCCTCAAAGGGCAGGTAGAGTCAGGGAGATCTCCACCCGCGAGGCGCACAGATTGAACCATGCCCTTACCCGTCGCAAGAGACGCGCATACGAGATGGAGAAATATTGGGAGTCCTACAAACTATTCTTGAGTAACAACTCAGCTGAAGCCTGGAGGCAGTTTTGATAGCCCTGTCCACCCAACCCCTTCACTGATCCACAGGTTTGGCACACCTATGCTAATTCCCTCTATCATGTCCCAGATCAGCCACCCCTCTCACACCCACTAGAGCCTTGACCTACTAGCCCCCCTCTCTTTACTACAGCCATGGTGGAGACAGCTATTCGGAGGCTAAAGCATGGACGAGCCGCAGATCATACTGGGATCCGAGATATACTTGTTGCTTTCATGGCCCACCTATTTAATCGAGCACTTGTAGAGGGCTTCCCACCTACTTGGGCCACGAACACTATCACTGTGATCCATAAGGCGGGCGACCCTATGGACCCCGGGAACTACAGGACTATTATGGTTGGCCATGTGTTGGCCAAATTCTATGGATCAGTGCTTGAGGCTGAGCTCAGAGGGGCGGCGCCTTTACTGTTGCTTTGTGGACTTCCGCAAAGCTTTTCATAATTCAATGCTCTCTTTTTTGTAAAAGTGGCTTGTTCTAGCTTAGAGTAGGGTTTGTTGTTTTAACTTAGAGTAGGCCTTGTTTAGTCTTTTCTTTCTCGCTCTAGCTTAATATAGACTTAGTTTGGTTCTTTCCTATGTTTTGTGATTCTTTTTTGTTATTCCGTAGAGCAGACTTTGAGTGCTAGTCTCTATCATGGCTGAGTATGTCCATCACCTCCGGAGAGTGATAGAAACTCAGTTCGCTGGTTTTATAAAGCCTGTTCTTTTGGACTAAACCTTATACAAACCTGCACCTACTCTCGGGCACTAATGACGTGAGTAGGGATGTCATAGCTTTTTGTCCACGCTATGCACGATAGAGTTGATGAACCTACACTTCATGTTCGGAGAGACATTGGAGTTCATGGTTGCACTTTTGAGTCGAAGTCTTTTTTTAAAGTTTAGCTTTATGTTTGGTTCCGGCTCTTAGTGCTTTAGGTCTAGAGTTTACAGTTCTCTGTTTTGCTATTTTGTGTTGTTGTTTAGTATCTCAGCTCAAAAGGTTTAAGTTCTTATTAAGAAGTGTGTATACTTTGTGTTTTTTTTTTAAATTTTAAATTTTAAATTTTATAAATTTTAAAGTTTCTTTCATTCATGTAATTGTTTTGTTTTGTTTTCTTGTTTTCTTGTTAATTGTTAATTGTTTTTTGGTTTTTTGGTTTTTGTTTTTTGTTTTGTTTTTGTTTTTGTTTTGTTTTGTTTTGTCTTGTCTTTTTTTTGTTTGTTTGTTTTTGTTTTGTTTTTGGTTTTTTTTTGTTAATGTCTTAATTAAAAGTCTTCGTTTGATATTATCTTTTGATTTCCTCTCCTTAGTAGCTAGGTTTTTTTAGTTTATTTATTTTTGATCTTTCAAATGCTTTGTTTTTGTCTTTGTCCTTCTTCACTATTATTTCTTTCTCAAATCTCTCAATTTGTAAGTTCAGATTTTTTTGACCTTATGAAGGTATATAAAGCTTTTGCTACTGTGCCCCGAGACAGGATGCTTTAGAGACTGCAGGATTTGGGGGTTCCCTCACAGATGGTACAAGCTCAAAGGGATTGAGGGAGTACAAGATGTAGTGGAAAGCATAAATTCATCATAGACATTCGGTCCTTTTTATAGGAGAGACCCCTTTACATATTCTAAAGCATATGCTAAATATGATGCCACCACATATGCCAAATATGAAGCCACCACATATGCCTTTTAAGAGGCTGTTTCCACACAAGAGACGTCGTATACATACTGGCAGTTATTCACACACGTTGGAACTGCTTTATTTAAAGCCTACATTCAGTGCTAGTTTACTCAACCATACTGCTGTGGTAGATAGCCACTGCTAGGAAGCTCAGGAACTCCAAAATCAGAAAACCCCCAAATTTTGGTAACTTTTCCAGCTTCAAGTTTGTGTGCAAGTACAAAATGCCATGTCAGCACTATACAACCATCCCCAAACAAGTGCAGATTTTGCAGAGGTGATGTACAGAGCAAGGCGAACACACGTGTGAAGAAAAAGTGATCGTGCAGCTATACGAGTGGGTCGTACAGTTGAGAAATTAGGGTTTGCTAATGTCAACTGCACAGGTAGATTCGGGGTGTCTTGTTATGTACCCTGTATGAAAGGTTTGGGCAGATTTTGATCAAAAACCCTAAAATAGCAGAAACCCTAAAACAATAGAAACCCTTTGCTCTGATACTAATTGTTGGCCCACAGGAACCTATTGTTAGGGTTTGTGGGGTAGTGGAAGCTTTCACACACACAAAGGAAGCAAATCAATTGAGAGAGAGAGAGAGAGAGAGAGAGAGAGAGAGAGAGAGAGAGAGGGACTAGAACTTGCATGTATATTTACACAATGATGAATAAGTGACAAGTACAAGTGATAAAAATAAAACCTAGTCTAGGTGTCCTTTTACACCAAATGTCCAGGGGTGAAAAACCCGTAGGGCGAAAGTGCCCTTGGAGTTGGTGCTTGTTCACATGCAACACTACCTCTCTCTCTCTCTCTCTCTCTCTCTCTCTCTCTCTCTCTCTCCATCAGCTGTGCTCCTTGTACACTCATCACAAGATGCAACAGTTGGTATCAGAGCTAAAACAGATCAATCGTGAAGGCATATGCTTATATGAGAGAGAGAGAGAGAGAGATGTTGCTAGCAAGATAATCAACACGTTAGCAAGGATTAATGAGAAAATTAAGTAGGAAGACACGAGAGTCATGGGAAGCATATTTGCATTTTAGAAAAAGGTCCCTTTTATAGGGGAGACCCCCCTTTACAAAGGTGAAGCATATGCTGCCACCATATATGCCATATGTCAAACATGATGGCATGTGTCCCTAATAGGTGTCACTTTTCTACACACCACTTCTTACATATTATTCTTCTAAGAGGTTGTTCCCACACAAAAGAACTCATACACACTAGCGGTTGTTCCCACGCATTGGAACCACTTTATTTAAATCAAAGCTTACACATAATAGAATGCTAGTTTACACAACCACCTAGCATTGGTTTATTCCTACATTAATCACTTTTAATATTTAACCGGAGTCATGCCAAGAGAAGCCAATTGGGAATGGAACTCTTGCCGCTCATGTTTTTGGTTTTCTAGACCTCACATGAGGGTTCTTTGTACTTGTTTAGCCTCTTTGGAGGGTGGGGTGTGGGGGTGGCATTATGAGGACACTTTCTTTTGACTAACGAAGATCTTTTTTAGTTGGTTGTTTGGGGCGCGTGCGCGCCGGGGGGGGGGGGGGGGGGGGGGGGGGGCGGGGGTTGTTGAAGAAGCCTTAGGAATACCACATGTTCTATGCTAGTGGAAAATGTTTAGAAATAGTGAAAATGAAGATGAGAGAAGTCCCATCAGTAGTAAATCTAGTTAATGCAGCTTAGTTTTTTCAAGTGATGAAGAGTCTCTATATAAATTTTATTATAGTCTCACCATCTCCTACTTAGACAATTGTTCAAATACCTTTGCTATTACTCGCAAAAAGTTATGTGAAGTGCAATTTAGAAGTTACTTCTCATCTCATATGTATTCTAGTTGCTCTTCATCTTTGAAAGCACCAAAACTTTTGCAAGTCATTTAATTTTAACTATAACCTGAGACCTCTTTATCTGAATGGAGTGGAAATTCCATAAAAATCCGCCAATGAGGTGATAGCTCAAGTGGTGAAGGTGTTTGCCTAGGACCAAGAGGTCCTCGGTTCAAAACCCCTTTGGTGCTTCCTCGACGGCATCGCCTACAGGTGGATAAATAAGCGACTCGGACGGCCGCCTATGGGTGGTGAAATTTGGTAACTACGGGAGGATCTTGGGCCAAAGGTCAGTTGAAAAAAAAAAATTCAATAAAAATCCTTGGAAGCCAAGATTCATGGCATCAGCTTGTAAGGCCTTTATAGCTGATGTTTCTAGGTGGTTGAGGTTTTTCTTCAAAGCACTAATCATGAGCTTTGGAGTAACCTACTTAGGGAGGCTGGATTCTGAAGGATTTTGAAGTTATTCCAGTTATAAAAGCCTTCAATTCCTCTTATAGCGTTAGACAACCCCCCTCTCTCTTCAAAATTTTGACTTTACCAATCTTTACACAAATAAAAATATTTAGATTTAAAATTTTGTAAAAAAAGCTTTGGGTTAGATATTAGGTTATAGACTTGATAAGGATAAATGTAGAGCTGTGCTAGTTGAAAAACCAGCTTTACATTTTGTCTTTTCTTGTATCAAGACCAAAAGGATGATGCAAACTCTAGGAGATATACGGAGTTTGTCAACCTTGAAGATGTCACTTGTTGGGTAGATTTCTTAGTACATAACGTATTTTTATCGTTTGGGGACTTTGTTTCGGCAAACAGTTGGAATTTGTATGGGTACATATTATGTTCTTTGCAAACTTAACCTTTTTGTGCATGAGTTTGATTTTACAGAATGTACACCCAAACAAACCCCCCCCCCCCCCTCCCGTCTTGAAATCTTATCTATTTACTTTCTCTTTCACACTTCGATTGTTCTTCCTTGTAAGCACTGGGTCTGGTCCTTCCAAGGGTCTGGACTCTTTTGAAAACCAGTGAGCAACTTATGCTTGGGTGCTGATGAGAATACAAGTTCCGCTTAGCTTAATAAGATTCTCTCTCTCTCTCTCTCTCTCCCCCCAAAAAAAAAAAGAAAAAAAAAGACTAGTTTTCTTGATTTAAGTTATAACTTTCCAAGTATCCTGTTTTAGCAATTACTCACTTTTATTTTTTCTTTATGTTTGCAAAAAATATATATTCTTTTCCTTGTTTGTGTTTGTTTATTGTTAAATTATTCAAGATAAACAGAGTTGTACTTGTTTTTCAGGTTTTCCGCTTTCTCACCAGGCTCTCCCCATCCGCCGCAGCCACATTCAAAGAGATGAAGCGTCACTAGTTGCATCATATTCATAAAGTAATCATTTATCCATTTTTTCAACAGGTTGTAGCTTAAATTTGGTCTTGTTTATAAGTCATTCATATTGGATACATACATATTTTTGGGTATTACCTATACATAGCAGGTGGTGTTGTAGGTTGGTTAACAATTTTTTTCTGGAGGCTATAGAATCTCTTATGAACAATGAGCTGTGTACTATCACAGCTTATTGTCCTTAGTGGTTTGGTTTGTGAAGTGTACATGGATTTTGTAGATCTGGATATAAACTTGTTTTCAACGTGAAACCTTCATACTGACAAAAGCAGAGTGAAGACTCTTTTGGCATTTACATGTCAGTATGGCTTGAAGGTAATCGAATTGAGTTTTTTTGGGGGTTGTTTTTGTCATGTTAAATTATTGGCTTCAAGGCATAAAGTGGTGGAGCTTATGCAGTTTCAAAACGTTGTCAAAGTGTCCAGCTGTAGCAACGCAGTCAAAGTGGATGTTGATTTGTCAGTACTTTGCCTATTTTGAAGAAAAAAATAGCCAAAGTGGATGTTGGTTTATCAGTACTTTGCCTATTTTGAAAGAACAATCCCAATCACCATTAATGTATGGTGAGTAATCAGAAGAAATCCTTGGGAAGAAAACTTTCAGGACTAATACTTTTTTCTTTGAAACCACTTTACATTATTGCAGCATTATATATGAAAAGAACACATTCTCTTATTATCTTTTCGTGAGCAGCTAATGATTTTATCTGCATGGCAATCCACGTTTGAGTAGTTTTATTATGTGTGCAAGTGCAGTTTCATCAATGCAGCATCATTCTTTTATTGCTAACCTTCATCATTCTATGTTACCAGCCCTGACTGATTCCATACTTCACGTAGGTGGAAATGCTCCTTTCTATGGCCTTTTGTGATTGGAGTTGAGCGAACTTCCAATATTTTCATCTCCAGTTGCCTTTCTTTTTATGCTAGTTTTGTTGTGGTAGATTTGTGTTAAGGTAGGGATGGCCTTGGCTTTGGTGAGTAATGAGTGGCTCCCTTAGGTCATCCTTTTTTTGCCTTAGGTGAATGGCTAAGTGATTTCTACACCAGCCTTCAATTTCACCCTGTTCTCTCCTCTTCCTTTTCCTCCCCCTCTCCCTATCTTGTGTATGATTTCTTAAAGAAGTGTAAACACGATCTTCCATTGTATATAGCACCCCAAGGAAAACGGGAGAACTATGTCTAGAAACTGGTTGATGAAGTGATCGTGATGAAGGATATTAGGTAGGTAAAGCTTGAGCAAAATGCTAGAGAGTTGGGAAAGTGCATACAAATCTCTTCTTGATGTTGTTGGTTAAAAGAAGTGTATGTAGTAGTGTGTTTGAAGATTGAGAAGTATTAAGAATGTACGAAAAAGTATTTGTTACAGGAGATGCAAGGGATGTAAGAAATAAATGTAGAAGTAGACAATGCTAACTTGACTAAGTGATTATCACTGAGGATAAGAGGTTAGCAGTGCTCTAGTAAGAAACAATATATTTGAAGAAGTGCGTGTAAAGCGTCCCTCCTTTCATGTCGCAATAAAGATATATATGTAATGGAAACATTGTCCTGCAAATTGGGAGTAATGAGGGTGGATAGTAATGAGGTAGGCTCAACATTTTGGCATAATTTAAGTAGAGAAAAGTAACAGGAGAACTATGTGTAAGGCGGGTTGATGATGAAGTGATCGCGATGAAGGATAAAAGGTAGGTAAAGCTTGAACAAAATGCTAGAGAGTTGGGAAAGTGCATAAAGTGCTCCTTGACAATGTTGGTTACAAGAAGTGTATGTAGTGGTGTGCTAAAAAAGTAAGAAGTGTGAAGAATGTATGAAAAAGTGCTACAAGAGATGCAAGGGATGTGAGAAATGAATGTGGAAGTAGACAATGATGTCTTCAAATAGCCTTGGGGAGGCTCAAACCTAGGGCCCCCCTTGACTATGAGCTAGTTGACTAAGTGATTATCTCTTAAGGATAAGAGGTTGGCAGAGCTCTAGTAATAAGCACTATTTAAAGAAGTGCATGTAAAGCATCCATTACATGATGTCGATTCAAAGAAATGTATGTAATGGAAACATTGTCTTGCAAGTTGGGGGTGACTTGGGTGGATAGTAATGAGTTAGGCTCAACATTTTGGCATAATCCAAGTAGAGAATAGTAATGGGAGAACTATGCGGAGGAATTGGTTGATGAAGTGATCGTGATGAAGGATATAAGGTAGGTAAAGCCTGAGCAAAATGCTAGAGTTGGGAAAGTGCATACAATGCGCTCCTTTTGACATTGTTGGTTAAAAGAAGCATATGTAGTAGTGTGTTAGAAGAGCAAAAAGTGTTAAGAATTTATGAAAAAATACTAAAGAGATTCAAGGGATGTGAGAATTAAATGTAGAAGTAGACAATGTTGTCTTCGAGTAGCCTTGGGGAGGCTCAAACCTAGGCCCCCCCTTGTGAGTATGAGCTAGTTGATTAAGTGATTATCAGTAAGGATAAGAGGTTGGCATAGCTCTAGTAAGAAACAACATATTTGAAGAAGTGTATGATGTTGATTCAAAGAAATAATGTAATGGAAACATTGTCCTACAAGTTGGGACTGATTAGGGTGGATAGTAATGAGTTGGGCTTTAATTATTTTAAAAGAGAGGTTTTGGGTCTTGACTTCTTGCATGGGAAGTCTTTTTCTTCTCCTGCTCTTTGCTCTTTGGTCATCGTGTTTGCTTTGGCTTGGAGTTCGATGCCAACATTCCTTTGCTATATGTTTTATCTTACCACAATGGTGACGCTTCATCTTGGTCTGGCTTCTCACTCTTAGTCTTGATCTTGGTCCTTTGAGGAAGAATTCTTGTTCTCTCGTTATAGGTGCAATTTGGTCTTCCTCCATGTGTGCAACTTTGTTCAAGTTAAGAGCTTACCTTAGCCTTATCGAAGCATGTCTTGCCTTAGAGCTGCAAACTGTAACTTTCCTATATGGGTGCGCTAGCTCGTCCATCAAGTTCTCACTCCATTGTCACACCAAAATTCTCCTTTGTTACGAAAGGGTGAAGGAAGGGAGAGCTCTCTATGCCTAGATAGAGGCAATAAGAGATGGTCCTTGGTGATAGTTATTTCTCACAAAAGGCAGGGGAAGAAGAAGCTAATGGAAGATGTTTCTTTCTCACAAAAGGGAGGGAAAGAAGAAGCTAATGAAAGATCAAAACCTAAATTGAAACCTACTCAAATATACATCCATCTAGCATGCAAGAATCCAATAGTATGCAAGCAAGTAAGAAGAGGGCAGAAGGAGAGCTCACAAGTAAACTATTGCAAGGGAATGATTATGTGTTGCTTCTTGTCGAAATTGGCTTCTATACAAATGACTAGTTTTCATACTTGGTCGACCAAACTTAAAAATGGTGTGGCCTCTATTACTAGTCTTAATAAGCAGTCATGTACGCGAAGTTTGTAGACTCTCTCTATTTGACATTACGCACATGTTAAGGCTGCTTTATATGTTCTAGCTCCATCTTACAAAGGATAAGTGCCCGTTCGAGCAAGTAAGATGGCAAAGTGCCTTTACGGTAGGTGGGCGGGTGAAACCATGTTAACCAACCAGGTGGTTAACATACCCCCCTTCATAATGGTAGTCGCATCCTCACATCACTAAAGTTGGTGGTGAAGCTGCTAGGGTAAAAAGGTGTCAGTGATCAATGATGGGCCATGAAGTTGGTAGCCGAGGTTAAGTGGTAGAATTCAAGACCGATCCATAACTGAATGCTGGTGAGCCAAGTGGTGGAAAGCTTTGGATAGCCCTGATGCCAGGCAGCAACGTGCCAAGATGGCATGGCAATGTAGAGCTTCTTCATGCTAGGCCTCTGTTGGTTGTGGACGTGGCATGGACCCTTCATTATGAAGTAGTTGGTAGAAGTGTTCCCGTCCCGTGATTGGTGAAATGAGTGCCAAGACCACCATGGAATGATTTGAATAGATAGATAAGATAGTAGTTCGGATCTTCATATGGCACAACATGAGAGTATGTCTCAGTCTCATAGTGTGATGTTGAGAGAGGAGGCTTCTTCGTAGTAGTGAAAACATCGAGTAGGGGAGGTTGTGGTTTTAATGTGGAGCTGAAGCAAAGGTTACATTCATTGAAGCTCTTTGGAGAGGTACCTACAAGATTGAGGTTCTCTAGGCAATGGGTCATACCATGGACCAAGCTTGTGTTCACCATGGTTCCCCTATCCGGAGATGTACTTGGAGGGTTGGCGTTGATGAGGTTAGTTGTAGGTGCATGTGTGCGTGTGTGAGATGCAAGAAGTGAATAATTTGTGATGCCCGTATAGGTGAAATACGTAGATGACGAGCATGGGCAATGGACGGAAGGTGTGGCAATGTGGGTGCACTTCTCCAACACAAAGACCACTCCAACTCAACTGTTTTTTTGACGCTCTTGGCTACTTTCTTCAACTTTAGTTGACATTTCTTTTCTTGAAGTCAAGATTATTACATTGTTTGAGGCATGGCATTGGACTTTGCACATGCTTGTGCTCACAATTGTAATGGACCCGAGTGGTCTTTGTGGCAGCTCGAAGGATTATTACATTGTTTGAGGCATGGCATTGGACTTTGCACATGCTTGTGCTCACAATTGTAATGGACCCGAGTGGTCTTTGTGGCGGCTCGAAGGATTTTTCATTGTCGTAAATGTGGGATAGATGTGGAGTGGATCAAATGAGTGGTGTGGTTAAAGACAAGGCCATGGAAGGTGCTTGCTAATGTGAGGAAAATCTAGGCAATGGGTCATGGCGACTGTTGGTGATGATTGCAATGTATTATAAGTGAGATGATTATAATTGTGGATTTCAAAGTCACTTTCATTGTGCTCAAGGTGGGCAAATTCTTACCTCCAGACCATGGCTCAAGAAGGCTTAATTTGGCTCAATATCGCTTCCCAAACATCACTTTAGATTTATTTTGCAACTTTCTGAGGTATAGATGATTAATGCTAAGAAAACTTGCTAATGTGCAATGGATTTTGAAAAAACTAACAACATCCAATGAATAGGAGAGTTGACAAGCCTGGTAAAGGAACCATGAGGAGATTGAACATGTTGCCAGGTGTTGCCATAGCAAGATAGAGTTGCAAAAAGGAAAATATAAAAACAATATTTAACAAGTCGCAAGGGCAAGCATCCTTAACATGTGCCATCAACACACGAACATTAATTCACTAATAATTCAGTTGATGTAGGATGGTGGCCTTGTGATGTATTCTCAAAAACTAAATCCTATTACATATAAGATTTTTTTAATCAAGTGCTGACAAGAAGATGCACATGCCTTCAATTTTAGCCTAATGGGTATGTCGCTCTTGTATATCAAGAAACAAAGAATCTAATAGGATGCATTCTTTGAGGGAGTCATCTTTGTTTCCAACGGGAGATACATTATGGAATGCATACACACAAGATATGACTTGTACCATGAGAAACAGAACTTATTTCTTATTCACATGGATTGTATGGGTACTCATGACGTAGTGTGCTTACACGAGATATAGCATGTGAAAGAGATTTCTTTATCCACATGGATTGTATCCAAAAGAACCATGGAACTGAATTTGGCAAGTGTTAAAATTTTGTGATTAAAGATGGTTTTGGCCCAAGAATATGATTATTGGCATGCAAGACAACCTCTCCTTAAGCTATATGAGAAACTTATCCAAACTTCATTCTTCTCTAATTTTGGAGATCAATTATGGTAGGACAAGCATTCTATGAGGTGTTCGATTTTTTCGTTTTGGTGAAAGTATATTTGTGCAGATTGTATACTTGGTAGAGAACTATTTGTTTCAAAGATAGGATTAATTACAACTGCAAGTAGATTGCAATATAAGTGTACATAAACTATTATTACATACCTCGTCCCACAACAAATCTCTATTACAAACCCAAAAAATATATATTCAAGAAAGTGCACCACATACTACTTTCTCATTTTGGATAACAAAGAACGTGATTGATGAAATGGTCCAGATTAAGACTCTATGACTACTAAGAGGATATGACTAAATGTCACCACCTCACACTCCAAATTTTCTCATGGGTTTGATTTTCAAGCAAGTTTCAACCAGTCCCTCATATGTCTGCATATGATATGACATCGACATGAGTCATGAAGAGGGTTGGTCACCGACATGAGCCGAAATCCTCCCATGACTATTTGATCCTTTCAAAATTATACAGACCTGACCACGGCCTTGACATTTAAGTAATTGGATTATGTATATTATTAACAAAAAGTGTAGAAATCCAACTCATAACCAGTCCTTGCAAGACCTTGCACTTTCTAGAGAAAGAGAGAGAGAGAGAGAGAGAGAGAGTAGAATTTAAGTATAAAAATTCGAACTTCTTCATAACAAAGTTAACAATAGTTATATTCAAGGCCATTAGCACCATCAAAATCCTCTCGTGTGTGCATGAGCGTGCACTTACAATTTGCTAAAGGCTCTAATCTTGCTCAACCTGCATGAGCTGGAAGCGCTTTTGGAGAGTGTTCTGGGAGAATCACTCTCTCAAAGGCAATACTCAAGTTTTGCAATATTGTAAATTTTATGGGGTTTTTGTTTTAAAGGAGGGAATGTAATGTGTTATATCCTTCAAGTTATATCTTAGCTAGTGATAAGATGAGACTAGGTCCATGGTTCATAACCACTTCAAGTACGAGTTACTGCTCATGGGATAACATGAAAGGATTTATCTATTGATGAAACGATATTTTTTAGGGCATGGGGCCTATTTGAAAAAGTTGCCACGAGGGGTGTCACCTTGTGTCATTTCATAGCCACATCATACTTTCATACTTGTTCTCTACCTAGACAAACACTTAGTGGTCCTACAATGTTTACATGAACAGCATATGCTAGCATGGCTTAGGGTAAAATATCCCCAAAAAGTATTGTACAGCACCCCCAAACTTTAGTATCACTGGAGGAGGTCCATTTTAAGAACAATTCATGCATTTGGTCAGTAAAAAAAACCAAAAAAGTGTTATTTATTTTGGCGGGAGGGTTCATTTCTCACACCCCTTGTGGGATGAGGAAGAGGGGTGAGTTTTGAACAGGTATCCTCAGCTCCCAGAACTGGAGTTCTCCCCCCCCCCCCCCCCCCATCCCCCAGCACACACCCCCAAACAAAAAAAGTCCAACATGGTCTTCAACCGCAAATCTAGAAGCATTACGATGGGATCTTTTCTTCATGGTTGAAAAATCTAGCACAATAATTAAAAAACCAGTGAGACAATCATAACATATACAGCATCTCACGATGTGGGTGGGGAACTGCACCTCATGAACGGGCTTGAACGGGCTGATCATCGGCATAAGCAATCTGTATGTGTAAAGGCCCATATCTTCTATAACCACAGTGAGACATGCTGCTTATTTTTTCAATAAACCTTTTTTTTACTTGATTACAACCAAACATGAAAAGCATAATCTCACCATAAATACGGTAAGACTTTAAATCAATGGGGCTGTACAGGTGAAGAGTGAGAAGCAATGCAGAAGACCACGGCACAACAGACAGACAACGCTTTTAAACTTGTCTATGCCTGGGCACACCAGCCAGGGCAAACAGTCACAATGATGCAAAGTAAGAACTGATGCATGTTCTTTTATATGAAGCAACAAAGCTTATACTTGTCTTCATAACTGCCTGCAGGCAGAGTATGAAGATAGTAACTTATGTACTCTTATGTGACCTATATTTTGTCGATTTTCTCAGCTTTGATAACAGGGTTAGCCTTCGTGATGGCATCTCGGGCAGCTGCTTTATAATCAAAGGAGCAGTCATGCTTGTCGTTGTATCGATGGAGAGAGCAGAACAGACTGCCACAGCGACACTTGAATCCTGTCAGGCCCACCCGCTTGTTGCATGAAAAGCATCTGTTGGGCTTCTGAGGCGGCTGCTCGGAGGGAGTCACTGCCTTGGAACTGTTGGGGGTGGCAGTAGCAGCCTCAGTCATCACAGATTGGCTGGATGTCATCCCATCCTCTAACACTTTAACATCCTGATGCAGGTGCCTTTCTATCACTGGTTGAGAATGGACTGCTGAGATGGCAGCTGCCACCTCCGTCGCTTTGGCCTGTTTTACAAGAACATCTCGATAGCACCGAGAGCAAAGATTCATGGTCGTTGCACTCCCAAAAAAACCGCAATTATTCGAGCACAAAACAGGCCCTTCTGGAGACTGGCAGCCTGTCTCATCCTTGTCCATCTTCCAGCTTTCCTGTGCAGAGTCACAGTCACAAAATGTCTCCACAACATCCTTGAAAATGCACACAGGCATGCGCGCGTGCACGCACACAACCCCCCATGTACGTATGTACGTATGTATATATATGTATATTTGTAATTTCTTCTACTTGAAAAAGAAATTCTAAAAAAAGATGTGGACACATGGTAGGAAATCATTTAATTATCTCTACGTTTCCAACTTCAAGGTAATAATACTCATAAGTTTGGGCATCTTAGGAACCCCCTGTAAGTCGGTCCAGAGGATCCGCTCTTAACGTTAGGGTTTGCCCCATCAAAAGGGCCGCTATACTATAATGTTATAGCCATCCGGATGCCACCTTAAGGGTCATCAACAAGTCCTTCGACAGAGCCTCTGCAATGCTAGCAGGGCCTGTGTTGGGGGTTATTAGGGCTTTCTGCCCCATCAGGAGGGTCTCTGTGATGGCAACCAACAGGGCCTGTGTTCGGGGCAGGGTTTCCTAACAGGGCCTGCATTAGGGTTAGAGTTTTATAGGCCCATGGTTGGCCCATCAACAAGGGCTGTGTTAGCGCTAAGGCCCTCAAGCAGAGCCTCTGTTAAGGTCGAGTGAGAGACATCAACTTTTTGGTCCCCATCGGCAGGACCTCTGTTAGGGTTTTCAACCAGTAGCGGGGTTTTCTGGTCCATTCTGTATGATGGCGTTAGGGTTATCTTTCCCATTCTGTATGGGCTTTCTGTACCATGCCGTTAGGGTTTTCTTTCCCATTCTGTGAGGGTTTCTGAGCCTTATTAGGGTTTTCACAAAAACCATCTGTTAGGTTTTCACGGCCTCGAGCAGGCCAAATCGAAATAAGGTTTTCCTGCATCAAACAAATAGGAGAAACGGAAGAATACCTTGCAATGGGTCTTCGAAGCTGTGCGGCTATGGTAGGCCTGCTCCTCCCCCGAACCTATTTTCTCAAACGCAAAATGCCACCCTTACATAGACCCAAAAAAAAATTGTTATTTTAAGCTTGCTTTAAAATGAACGTTAGATAAACGTTAGGCCTTGATTAATTGATAACAATGTTTACGTTTGTTAACTTCATTTGAGATTAATTAATTGATAACAATGTTTAACTTCATTGAGATTAATTACATGGGATCACAAGGGTTTCTGTACATATGTGTGCCCATGAAATGTATGATTACACGCGCTGCTAATGGGAGGGAGAAGATGACTATTGTGATGAGGAAGATTGCTTAATAATTTGGTTTGCTAATAGGTAAAATTGCCTGATAATGGCTAATAAGCTTGACTAACCAATGTGTATGCTTGCTTATGGCTAATGGCTTAGATAAAATGACTACACGACTAGTAAGATTGCTTAGTGATGGTTGTGAGTACTAAAGGCCTTTTTTGGTAAGCACTCTCTTTCTAGGCCTCTAATTGTTGAACCGATTTACGCATTTTTTTTGGGGTTTGCTATAGCTAGCATTAGAAAACTATGCATGCAAGAATTTTGAATCAAAGATTGCAAAGTGCCTTGGCGTTTACATACTATAATCTTCTAAGCTATAAGCCACAACATCACACCACATAAAAAATAAATGGTTTGCCACCCAACATGCCAGTTACTTCGTTTCCAAGTCTTCCCTTCTTAAAGTTGGTTGTTTACAGTACCTTACCTTGCCCACAAGGCTACATGGCATAAAAGCATGGATTATTTTAAGCACTTTCACTTGAGTCTTTTTCCAATCAAAACTCTTGCTTGGTCCTCCACCGAACAAAGATAAATTGAAAAAAGAAAAAGAGAAAGAGACCCCTAACCAAAAATAGTGTGTCACAAACTCCCATTCATTCACCTTTATCCTCAACCCACCACGTCCAAACTCTCCTCACCATATTACATCCTTCCTCGCCATAATGGTTATCCTAATTATATCTTTCTTATTCCATTTATGCCACTTCCATTTTCATAATCCCAATTTAGTCTTTCTTATCTTATAGAGACAATGTTGAGGATATATTCAATACTTACCCTTTGCATTTTTTCTCATAAGGTTTCTCCTTTCATGCATGTTTTGGGGCTAAAACATTATATGACAATCTTTAAAACATTGTATGACAATCTTTAATATCTTCTTGATGTGCATGAAATGTCAAAGTATACCTTTATGGTAGTTTATTCATGCACTTGTTTTTATAGTCCCTATACTTTTGCATTATTGTACGAAGGTATCTTTCCCTTTTCTTTTGCATCTTTTTATAAATTTCATGATAGGAATTGTGTATTTTATTCATAAAGAAAGTGCAAGATAAACTGCAATAAAAAGTTAGCGTACTAAATTATAATCATTGATGGAGAAATAGGTGGATTGCCACATGGTGATGGGTAGCATCTCTTCACTTACTTAATATTGGTCCATGAGTAGTAATTTGTTAACATGAAGTCATAATCAACATTTGCATGCCATGGTGCATTTGAATAAGTTTGGAGAAAATTTGGAAGAGTTTGGAGAGTAGAATGCTAAGAGATATAGGAATACGAAATTCCTATCATGAAATTTATAAAGAGATGCAAAAGATAAACTGCAATAAAAATCTAGCGTACTAAATTATAATCATTAATGGAGAAATAGGTGGATTGCCACATGGTGATGGGTGGCATCTCTTCACTTATTTAATATTGGTCCATGAGTAGTAATTTGTTAACGTGAAGTCATAATCAACACTTGCATGCCATGGTGCATTTGAATAAGTTTGGAGAAAATTTGGAAGAGTTTGGAGAGGAGAATTCTAAGAGATATAGGAATTAATATGCCATAATGTTATAGGTCATCGTGATTTGAATTTGCATGTATGTTTTGCATTTGTGTATGCAACAACTTGAGTGTAAAAATGACTGTATTAATCTTGAAGGGTAGGGTGGGCAGGAATATCATCGATTATTAGGCTTTATTAATTAGTATAATTTTATGTATCAATAGTTTAAAGTATAGTAGCATACTAAATATAATTACTCATAATAATAATATATAAATGTATGATTTCATATCACATAGCATATATAAATATAAATCTGGAGCATGTAATCATGTAGCACATTGTCTATGATTTATGCCCAAAATGATACTCATAGAAGCTTAATCCAAACAGATGTTATGAAGTATAATATAAATTAAAAGTAGGTTTCTCAATAGGCCTACCTTACATTTTATAAATAAGTTAGTTTCTTGTCATATATTCTAACAGATAGAGATTTGGTGTCTTGTAGTGTTAGTCGTGGGGGTTGGGTGCAACCAGGTAATGACCTAAAAGGGGGATGGAAAAGCTTGTGGGTGTGCGCGCATTCGTTTCATGGCTTGGCGTATTTGTTTCATGTAATATGTGTGTGTGTGTGTGTGTGTGTGTGTGTGTGTGAGAGAGAGAGAGAGAGAGAGAGAGAGAGAGGAGAGAGAGAGAGAGAGAGAGAGAGGAGGGGGGCTCTAAAAAAATCTACTTTATATATTTGTTTTATACTCTCAACATTTCACATCTTTCAGGTATGAAAGAATAGTCTTTTTCAAGATTCTTCTAAATATATCTTTGTTATGTATTACTTAGCGTTAAACATATCTTTGTATTTCTCAGCATTAAATATATCTTTGTCATGTTTCTCTCATATAAATTAAATTATCAATCAATAACTTTATAAACTTGATTTTTTTAAAAGACATATTCATTATTTAAAAATTATAATGCCACCACCAATCAATTATTTTTTAAGGAATCTTTAAAAGAGATAAGAATGATCACTTCTCAAAATACTACTAAAAAGGAAACATAGAAAAGCCACGTGGTGTAGCATGGTTACTTTGTGTTCTTTTTGTATTGATTATTGGGAGCGTGCATTGCCATGTTTAGGTTTATAGTAGGAAGTTTGAGCCACATAAAGTGATGTGGCATGTGAATGGGCAATAAAAGGAATATAAAAAAGAACCACATTTTAGTGCGTTAATTATTTGTTTTATAATTATTATTTTCAACTACATGTGATGTAGGAAATACCATAGGTTACTAAAGGCCTTGACCAAAATTTTAAGAATATATATAAGATATTTATAAGTATGCTAATTAATGTGTAATTGAACTTGAGATATAGGTGGAAAACATTCAAGAAATTCCCATGAGGAAATTTGGAATAGTTTCTTACAAAATAGGTTAACTCTTATAAGTATGCTAATTAATGTGTAATTGAACTTGAGATATAGGTGGAAAACATTCAAGAAATTCCCATGAGGAAATTTGGAATAGTTTCTTACAAAATAGGTTAACTCTTGTCTATACACTAGAATAAAGATAGAAAAGTTTGAACATATGCACTATTATCTAATATTTTTATTGATACAAGATAAAGAACTTATACTAGATGAATATAAATATTATGTTCAATATAAAGTATTTAAATACATTTTCAAAATTATCAATAAAGAGTAGATGTTACACACACACACACACACACACACACACACACACACACACAAAAACATACATACATACATACATATGTATGTATGTATGTATGTATATGCACACATACATACATACATATGTATGTATGAAGATTTCTTAAATACAAATTGTATAGAATACAAGGCCAATTATTATATATATTTTAAACATAGATATAACTTTGGTGTTTTAACCTACGCTCGCCTAATGTGTGCTTATACTTGGGGTAAAGGAGTTTATACACACACACACATATGCCCATTCGCTAACTATTTTGTCAATCTTTAAGTCCTCTTTGATTACTTTACTAACAATTGTGATATTGTCCCAACTCACTCTTTGAATTATTCACAATGGTATTTGACACTCACTAGTTAGACCTTGTTTCTAATCACAGAATTCTAATTTGGATTGATTGGAAGTATATTTCCTATTTACTTTATCCCTTTGTAAACCGATACATCTACTTTTAAATGTGAGTGGCACATGCAGTTAATTGCACCTTCTATCGATGTCATATTCTTGCAATTATGCCACTAATTGTCCAAGTATGCCATTGATTTCTACTCTTTCCTAAAAGCCTTCTCTTTGCATGTAATAATGTGATTATAATGCCTACATTCTCTTATCACCATACGTCTCCACATAGGCAAGCTACTCGATTATAATTTTTGTAAAAATAATTTTCTCTCTACATGTAATAAGGTGATTATGGTGCCTACATTCTCTTATCACCATATGTCTCCATATAGGCAAGCTACTCGATTATAATTGTTTTAAAAATAATTTTCTTCATTATGTGATCATTGTCAAGATTAGTTCTCTTGCCTTACATTTTATATTTTTTCCTCCAACTCTTTTGAAGCTTCTTATCTCATTTAACTACTTAGGTTTAGTAAACAACACTATTAATGGTTCTTAACCTTGTTACTATATTGCAGCTATAACAAGTATTTGTTATGGCTAATTGTATTATGTTTTCGTAATTGCAAAAAGGAACCAACTTTTTATGTACACGATGCATGCACTCACTTGGCCTCAGTAATGAAGGATAGGGCTTTTATGGAGATACTCCATTATGCTTAAGTTTTGTGGGCCATACTTTCAACTATGCAAGTCAAGGCCATGGTTTGGGAAAGGTAGGTTCATCTTTGCCTAGATCTTGTTCAATTTTTAAAAAGTTATTCTCAAATTGATATGGGAGAGAAGGAAAAACACCTCCTTAAATTTATCAAGTTTTAGTTATAATTAGATTAGACTGTGAAGAAAATGCTTGTTCAAAATTATAAATTTCTCTTGATAGGTTCATCTTAGCCTAGAACTTGTTCAATTTTTTCAAAGGTCTTCTCAAATTGATATGGGAGAAGGAAAAACACCTCCTCAAATTTATCAAGTTTTAGTTATAGTTAGATTAAACTGTGAAGAAAATGCTTGTCCAAAATTACAAATTTCTCTTCAATTTATGATGAAAAGGGTTGATCTAAGGCTCAGTAAAAATAGTTTCCCAAATCCTAGTCAAGGCCTTATACTTTACAATGACCGTGAACTCTATCTTTTATACTCTCTCATCAAGAATATTCTCATTTTATAAGCCAGTGTTACCAAGACTTATAATTGAGCTTTGTGACCACCATTTACTCACGTTTTTAGTAAGATGTTAGAACATGATTTTACGAGAGATCAAACATTGCCCCAAGTGAATGCAATCATTATGGCCAAAGAGGGTGGGCACTAGTAGTAATTACCATACTAAATTAGACATGGTTTCCATGGGCAAGAATAGTTAGCTTTTTAAAGAGATTAGACTCGAGAGGGTTGAATAAGTGTATTGCAAGAGCTCAAGAGAAGTATACATCTCAAGCAAATAGGAAGCGCAAAGATTTTTCATTTCAAGAAGGTGATTATGTACTTTTGAGAATTGAAAAAACGTCAATTAAAGAGTGTGGAAAAATTCCCTACAGTGAAGCTAGCGCCTAGATATTATGGGCCATTTAAAATCCTTCAAAAGATTAATGATGTGGCCTATAGGCTAGAGCTTCCATCTAATTGGAATATCCACAATTCTTTTCATATCCATCTCTTGAAACCTTTTCGAGGAACACTTCCTACTCACCCAACATATGAGGAACCACCTCTTATTGAAGAGTACTAGTTCCTGATGCTATCATTGACCAAGAGATAATAACAACAAGAACAGGTAATCAATACTTCAAGTATCTTTTGACTTTCAAGAATCATCCTCAAGAAGATACTAAATGGATGCCTGAGAAATTTTTCCGAGTTTACCTTGAAATTCTTCATTCTTTTCAAACCCAACAAATCCACAATTGAGGACAATTGCAAACTCAAGCAAGAGGGATGTCATGAGAACATATTTTAAGTCCTCTAGAAAAATATTATTTATCCCCACTTGAGTAATTTGGGGACGCCTAGATTACTCTTGCGTCATGCCAGCTAGGTTAATATCGTGGGTGACACCACTATAAATATTAATACATGCGGTATATGACGTATGTTTGAGGCCACCTATGATTATTTCAGTTAGGTTTGTATGGCAGGGTGATTCCTGGGGTACTTATGCCTGGTAGTCATGAGTTGGTGATGATTTGTGCTTGTTTAATATTTGTGGGATTAATTTAATAATTAATTGGGCTTATATTTTCAGGTGATGAAGACTATGGGAATTGAAGAGTTTACTTTGGAAGAAATGTCTTGGCTCATCACATTTCATTTTTGGCAAGCATAGTAGCTTGCAACCTTAGCAAATGATTTTTCCATTTTGAACTTTAGGAAAGATACATTTATTATGTGGAATTTATTAAAGCCTATGGCTTTATCCTAGTCCCAATATTTGACACTCTATTTTTGTAAAAGAAGAGTGCCGTGCTCTCTAAAAAGCACATCTTGTATATTTTGGGGGCTATGGCCTAATTTTGGTGGAAAGAAAGCTAATAAAGAAATACTCTTGTGTGGGGAGAGGCACAAGAGGGGGGAAGATTGCACCCAATATGGTCTATTGAGGTAAGTATTTTAATTTTGTTAAGTGTTTAAATTTCAATTGATTTGAAATTTAAACACTTAAATTTCAATTGATTTGAAAGATTGCACCCAATATGGTCTATTGAGGTAAGTATTTTAATTTTGTTAAGTGTTTAAATTTCAATTGATTTGATTTGATTTAATTGAAGCTTGCAAAGCAATGGTTTTTATGGTTGAATCAATTCTTGTGAATTCTCTACTATTCCACAATCTTTCCTAGAATAAGATTCAGGTTGCACTTACGGGGCCTCAACTAACCTTGGGAGATCTTAGTGAGTCATATCGCCTTTCCTTCTCAAGTGACGATTCTTAGTTCTAGGAACCCATTCTTAAAATGTCTAAGGAATGCTTGAATCCTTTCCTTGAGATCCCTGGTGAGCCCGCTCAAAAAACTATGAGCAAACCAATGCCATGTGATTGGGCAAGAGTCCTAGAGAACACGACAATATTGAAAAGACAATACATGGCTTCCTTAAGCAAGCATGTGTATATGGACGAAGGCCATGGGGTCTTTAATCTAGAACCTTGTGAAGGATCTTGCAATGAAAACCCCTTGAGTCCCTTAGTTTTCAAGATTGAAGGGATTCTATTTTTACAAAGATGTTTGGGAGAACAGATATCTTCCTTCTGAAGAATCTGAAATTGAGCAAGTCACGGTTGAGCTTATATAGCCGAAGCTCGTGAATTCTCCATTGTACTTGACTCCGTGCCAATGAAATCACGATTTGGTGAGTCATTACCTAGAACTAATAAAGGTAAAGAAGTCGTGCAAGAGGCACAATCCAAAGGCACTTGGGGTATTGGTGCTACTAGTGGATTTCTAGAGTTTACATACACTCTTGGGGACGCATCAACCTTGAGTATGCATCTGCACCGCCAGTTAGGGAAATGGTAAGAGAAGAGGGAATTCACATTGAGCGAGAGAAGGTACCTATTCCATACTCTTATGTTCACACAACGATACCTCCTTTCTCATATGGTGAGTTTACCTTTGTCCCTACCTTTGCAGCTAGCACGGGAGTACTTACCACATTTGGACCAATCCATATGGCTCAACCTAATAGGAGTGGGAATGTAGACCCATTATATGCTACCCCAAGAGTCCACACTACTTGAATGGGTGGATTTCAAACTATGGATATACATGCACGAGAGGGACTAGATACACCGGTTTCTAGAGGCAATATAGCTCCTCTAGCAGAGGGTGCTATCAATCGATGATACCATAAGAATGGCCAAAGCTATTGCTAGGAAAATAGCAAGTAGTAGGGAACTAGCTTCTGCCGAACTTCACTTGCGTGCTCCTTTACCTTGAGAACGTGAGGGAGATAGGACAACATCCAAGGTTTGGATTGTGTCAAAAGAAATGACTAAGCTCAGGTGGCACGGGTGATGCCCATGGTCATATTGAAACTTTCGAGCAAGTAAGTGAAGCATTGAGTGTAAATGGCAATCCTACAAAAAACAGAGCGTTTGGCTTCACACATGAACAAGGTGCATCTAAATGGTTCTAGACTTTAGAACCATAGAGCAAGGCCACCTATGAGGACTTGAAACAATCCTTCCTTATTTCTTATGCAAAAACTAGAGCCAAATGGAGTTTAGTTAATCAATTAAACACTCTAAAGAAAAAGGATGGTGAATCTGTGAGGGAATACATCAACCAAGCAAAGTACTTGTATAACTATTTTGTGAGCCTAAGGAAAGGCCCAACCAGACCCAATTAATGTCTTTATTCTTGGAAGGTTTACAGAGCGAGAAGCTTCATGATGCCCTCTACGCTTGAAGACATAGGACATTCAATGAATGTGCCTTAGATGCCATTGATTATGATGACAATTTAATGGGAACTCCAAAGGAGGTTAATGGTTTTGAAGCATCATTCAAGGCTCCTTCTAGAAGTGGATCTCAAAGCCATAAAACTAATGAAAAGAAGGAGGATGGGGATTTGGTTGAACGACTGATGACACAACTCAAGGATGAGTTTAAACTAGTTATGAAAGAGACAGGCAATCTCCATCTCTATCTGCGTAGGGAAATGGTTTGGTGTGCATACTGTAAAGCAAACCATACCACTATAGAATTCCCACATCTCAAACGGAGACCTAACCTATGGTGTGGATATTATGCTAGCATGGGTAACGATGACACCATCAGGTGTTATCGGCTCAATCCTACTTTAAGGATAAATCAGGCATCTGGAGCTCTTGCTTTACCAACTCCACAAAGACCGTTGGCATTACCTGCACCATGTTTTTGGTTGAATCTTAGAAATAGATCTCCTCCAAGATCTAGATTTCCCTCTATCATCAATACCA
This sequence comes from Cibotium barometz, assembly GCF_041138505.1. Lineage (NCBI taxonomy): Eukaryota > Viridiplantae > Streptophyta > Polypodiopsida > Cyatheales > Cibotiaceae > Cibotium > Cibotium barometz. The sequence goes on from NC_141053.1 coordinate 15,596,138, forward strand.
TTGAACCTCTTTAAGGGTTAGTAAAAGGATCTATTCCTATGCTTCCTAACTATCTAGAGAGTGGTGAGAACTCTGAGGATGGGTATGGAAAAGAAAGAGGATTCCCACCAGTGAGTGACGCCAACAAGATCTATGAGATTTCCAAGGCTTGCTAAAAAGGTGAGAAAGGCTTGCTAAAAAGGTGAGAAACACAAAATAGCCTAAGACATCTAACATGTTGCAATCCCTCTTGTTAACACCTATCAAGATGACATTGGGGGCATTTTTACAAGGCAATCCTACCTTGTGGGGGGGTCTATATAACATTGGTTAAATAAAAAATTCCCAATTGAGTCCTTGGACATGGATTCTGAGGGAGAATTTAATATTGATAGGTATGATAATTTTGACTCTCGTGAGATGACCACAATATTCTTAAGGTACCCATCAACAAACTCGGGCAGTATCAATACTACAAAAGAGAGGATACTAATGTAACCATTCCTATTTCCTACAAAGGAATTCAAGTATCTGCCATCCTTAATGGTGGAGCTGGTGTTAGTATCGCAACTAAAGCCTATTGGTTGGATGAGATGGGTTGAACCTCCTTTAGAACCTACAAGTGTATCAGTCTAGATGGCTGATGGCTCTATTAATAAGCCTCTTGGTAAGATTAGTCACATGACTATGGATACCTATGGTATGCGCTTTTCCCATGCATTTGTAATCATGTATTTCCAACATTTTACCAATTACAGCATAATATTGGGAAGGCCATTTATGAGGCAATTACAAATGATACATGACTAGGGTATGAACCATATTTACCTCCGAAAGAATGAACAAATCATTAGGGTAGATTTGGTGAGTTACAAAGCCCATCCAGTGAGTCAAACTCCTTTGGAGCTGGGTTTAGATAATACATCTCATACTGAAAAGTCTACAAAAAGAAGTGTATGTATGGTGTGCAAGCATAAGGCTGCAAAACTAGAAAGCTGAATCTTTGTAGAAAAGAAAAAGCTCATTGATGAGGGAATAGACATTAGTCTAAGGAAAGTTGAAGCAGGAGTTTCTAAACAATAGAAAGAGATTGCTTCTATTCCGAACCCCACTTTTTGTGAGAACTAGATGTAACTGTTGGTTGGCTAACGACAGACGTAGTTCCTAACAAGATGGGAACAAAATTCATGAATGCCAATAATGAGGAGACATCTCTTTACATGATGACTACTTCTTTGCAAGATGGTGATCCTACTGCTTTTTACCTTAATTGGACAAGTTCAAATGAGGAAATTTCTAAGTGTATTCGTAAAGCCAAGAAGACGCTTAGAAAAATACAAAAAGACCAGTCACTATTAACCCTACACCCCAGAGCTACAAAAGGAAAAGCATTTCCTTCAGTATGTTGGGGCCATGGTATCCTTTGATAAATTGACTGAAACCTTAGGTGATGACATGAACCAAGTCGTTCCATTTCATAAAATGGAGGTGGCAACTCTTAATCAAACATCTAGTTCCGAGTCTGAAGACTAAACTTTACAAATATTGTCCAGGTTTGCTAGAAAGAGAAGGAATAAACTTTTTAAGGAAGGTGAAATAGAAATGAAACAAAAAGCCCAAGAAGAAGAATAGTTGGAAGAAGATGATTCCAAGATTCCTGATTATTTCAGGAATTATAATTTGGATGAACTCTTCGTGCAATGTGAGGAAGCTCCACGAACAAAAGGCGAGGGCTTTGAACCATCATTTAAAGGCCCTGTCGAGGTTAGGAAAGTGGACATCACGGACCTTGGTAAAGATCCCAACCCAGTCTACATCGCCATGGACTTGGCTGAACAAGAAGAGATGGATCTCATTGATCTTATCAAGGAATTTAAAGATGTTTTTGCTTGGAAATACTCAAACATGAAAGGGGTTCCTCTTGAAGTCTGCAAGCATACTATTCCAATCATGGATGATGCACGACCAGTGCAACAAAGATCTCGTCCTATGAATTCAAATTATGCCAAATTGGTTAGAGAGGAGATTGATAAATTGATCAATACAAGTTTCATTTATGAGATAGAAAACACTAAGTGGGTTTCTCCTATTGTGGTTGTACCTAAAAAGAATGTAAAACTTTGAGCATGTGTTGACATGAAAAAGGTCAATGTTATGATGGTTAAGGATCATTATCCTTTACCATTTACTGATAAACAATTATTAGAACGAGCAGGAAAAGAAGCCTATAGCTTCTTGGATGGTTTCTCAAGCTATAACCAGGTATAAATAAATCATGCCAATCAGCATAAGATAGCATTTATCACCCAATGGGGAACTTATGCCTATAGGGTCATGCCTTTTAGTTTGACCAATGCTCCAGCTACATTCCAAAGACTTATGTGTAAGGCTTTTAAGGACTGCGTAGAAAAATTTATTGAAATCTTTATGGATGACCTTGGGGTGCACTTATCTTGGAAGGAGAATTTGAATTGTTTACGTAAAGTTTTACTGATGTGTAGACTTTATTGAATCTCCCTCAATCGTGAAAAGCGTCAGTTTATAGTCAAAAATGGCGTAATCCTTGAACATATTGTGTCCAAGAGAGGGATCTCCACTGACCTCAACAAGATCAAAGTAATTCTAGAATTACCTCCTGCAAATGCCAAAGGAGTATAAAGGTTTATGGTTCATGTTGGCTCTATTACCAAAGATTTATCTTCATGTATGTTGATATAGCCAAAGCATTGTACAAACTCTTGATAGTTTTTATCTAGATTGATGAATTCCAAGAATCCTATCAAAAAAGAAGGTGCTTGAGTTAGTCCCTATTCTTCAGACTCCTCGTTGGGGTGTGATTTTTCATTTCCACATTAATGCCTTAGCCTACAATATTGGATGTATACTTGCCCAACCTAGTGAACACAAAATAGATTTTCCTATAAGCTTTGCAAGTAAACAATTTAATGAGGCTAAGCAAAACTATATGACCACAGAAAGGGAAGGTTTAGCTATGGTTTATGTACTTAAGAAGTTTAGACACTATTTATTGGCAAACAAATTAAATTGTGTTCTTTGTAGACCATCAAGTCAGGTGGCTATTGATCCTTATGGAATTTGACTTCACTATCATTGTGGGGAGAGCTCTGATCATCACATGTGCTTCCATATCATCACATGTGCTTCCATATCATCTATCCAGAGTAGCCAATGGTGAACCTCCTATAGGTGTTGACGATGACTTGCCTGATGCATGTCTATTTCAAATAGACATAGTTCCTGAATGAAGCTTTGACATTGTGAACTTTTAACGAATGGACTACCAATGAAACCTGAACCATCTAAATAACAAGCAAGACGATTGGTAAAGTTAGCAACGCCATATCAGCTGATTGCAGGATAATTATATCGGTTAGGCAAGGATGGAGTTCTTCATAAATGCATGCTGGAGTTCGACTATGTAGCTGTCCTTGTTCAAATTATTGCTAATAGCTCCTTTCCATGTCCTGGACAAGGGGTTAGGTCCTTGAACCTATCTGACAAGTCCTTCTATTGGCTAAACTAGGTAGTCGGGCCACTTGACATTCATTTTTTACCTTTTTGGACCTTGTAGACTGATTTTGGCCTAAATGGACTACCTGCACTCCTAATTTCACAATTCTTCCTCTCATAGCATGTGACCAATTTTTTGTCCTCTATTCACCTATCAATTCAAAATTTTCATTACTACTGCCTATTTTTAGAACTTTCCTATTTTTAGTGAGATATGACCCTATCACGCACTTCAGATAAAATGCGATCAAAGTCTCTAACATATTGGTCGCCAGCTTCAATCTTATGAGAGAGTCTAGTAGTCGGAATAGGCAAAGCTCTACCATAGATGATCTCAAATGGTGCTCGACCAGTAGCATTATGAGGAGTATTATTATAAGCAAATTGGAGTAGGTGTATGTACTTATCCCATGCACTAGGTTGCTGGGAAACATAGGCTCTAAGCATATCTAAGATAGTGCTATTTGTAACTTCGGTTTGTCCATTCGATTCCGGATGGAAAGCCGTGGAAAAATCTAACTTAGTGCCTAAGTTTGAGAAAAGAGCAACCCAAAAGTGACTACAAAATTTAGAATCTCTATCAGAAACTATCACTTTGGGTAGTCCATGATGAACAAAAATTTGCTTAACAAATATGTTCGCGGCTTGCTGAGAAGTTAGTGTCTTTTTACATGGAATGAAATAGGCTTGCTTACTAAATCTGTCCACTATTGTCCAAATCATGTCATGATGACTGGAAGTAGTAGGAAAGCCAGTAATGAAATCCATAGACACTTGTTCCCATGGTCTATCAGGAATAGATAGAGGCATAAGCAATCCCAAAGCTTTGCCTTTGTAGCTTTTAATTGTTTGGCAAATGTTACATTCAGTTACGAATTTAGCTACATCATTCTTCAAATGAGGCCAAAAGAATTCTCGAGAAACTACTTGAAGTGTTGCGGAAACTCCTCTATGTCCCACAAATGGTGGTTGGTGCATCTCTTCCAAGACAAGTTGTCTGTAAGGTTGAGTAATACACAATCTTTTCTCAAAGAAAAGATAGCCATCATTATGAGAACAAATCCCTTCAGCCGACACTATATGACCTAGGTATTCAATCTCTTCTTGAAAGAAAGAACTCTTTTCAGGATTGACATACAATTCATTTTCTCTCAAAAGATTGAACACTTATTCCAAGTGTTGTTCATGCTCTTGTCGATCCTTGCTGAAAACAAGAATGTCATCAAAGAACACTATAACAAAACTTTGAAACTTAAGGAATATGCGATTCATCATACGGCTGAAAGTAGTTGGAGCATTGGTCAAACCAAATGGCATAACCAAAAACTCATAATGACCAGTTTGGGTTCTAAAAGCTGTCTTGAAAATGTCAGATTGAGTCATACGAACTTGATGATACCCAGACTTTAGGTTAATCTTGCTAAAGACCTTTGTTCCTCTAAGCTTGTCAAGAAAATCATCTACCCTAGGAATAGGATATCTGTTCTTGACAGTAATCTTATTTAATGCACGGTAGTCTACACACATTCGGTAAGTTCCGTTCTTCTTCTTAACAAGAAGTACTGGAGCTCCAAAAGGTGAACTACTAGGTCGAATAAGGCCTCTCTCTAGCAAGTCTTCTATTTGGTTTTGGATTTCTTTTTGCTCTAAATTATTAACTCTATAGGGAGCTTTACAAGGTGGAGAATTTCCAGGCAATAAGTCAATACTATGATCCTCAGGCCTAGACTTAGGTAATCCTGGAGGTAGATCTTCCATGAAACAGTCACTAAATTTGGAGATAAAAAGATCAAACTTTGGACTTTTGGATGTATCAGACTCAGCATCAAGCTGGTTAACCCATACCATATAAGTCTTGTCTCTTTTTCTTAGAGCTCTCTTTGCTTGAGTGTGACTCAACAAAGGACTCATTTCTCCTTTGACTTGACACTGGGGAGGATAATATTTTCATTGTCCTTCCTTAGAGAAATGCTATGAGTGTCATAGTCTATAATAGGATTGTACTTGTGTCTCCAAGGCATACCCAAAATTATATCTACCCCTTGTAAAGGTGCAACTAAGAAATCCCTCTTTTGTGTTAAGGGCTTGATGCATAAATCCAAACCTTTCACCTCTTGCATGCAATTATACTTTGTTCCAGTAAATGCTGCTTTGACTTTATAGTGCGTGGGTGAATAATGAAGATTTAATGCTCTAAGTGCCTTTTCAGAAATGAAATCATGTGTACTATCATCATCATGCAAAATAAGAACTTCATGTCCATTTATCGTTCCTTTTATTTTAAGCAAAGAATGAACATGAGGTTTACCTTCTTGTTCTGAGTAATCTGGATCGGAATTACCCTCTTGCTTGAATGATTCTTCTTCATTGTCGTCTTCTTCAATAGTCAACCAACGAGATCCAATTTCAAGTTCTAGTTCACATAGATAATTCCTTATCAGTCCATCCATATCTTCCATATGCATGGGTGTCCTAGCAACCGCAAACCCGTGCATCACCTAGTCAGAACCCTCTAGGATCCTCCTTAGGTGTCCTAGCACTTCACTCAGGGACCGCTTCGCCGGTCCTCGCCCATCATACCGAAAGCACACCATTTTAACCATACCGAGGTTGGTCAAGACCTTGGCAGGCTTTGCCGTGCAAGCGACATCCTTTGATGACTCCCTGCCAGCTCTTGCAATGAAACTCTCCTTAGTTTAAACCATAAGCCAAATTCTTCCTCCAGTATTCTAGCGTAAGATAGTCCTTTAAAAAAAAATAGAGTTTCTATGCAAGTAAGAAATTCCCGTTTTGAGTTTGATTCCACAAAACCCTTTTTCTCACAATCTAGATTTTCTTAATGAAAATCACGAATCTCATATTAGGGTATTCCACCCATCAATTCCAATGAATTTTCAACTTATTTCTCGATGAATTCGGTCTAAGGAAAACTTCTCTAAATTAGCCAGTAGTCCATTCTTCGTATTGAAGAGTTGAAAATGGTCACGAGGTTTTGCTTAATTTTAGATTCGAGAGATGGGCAAGTATCTTACCAGCCCACCATTCTCACGTGGTCGTAGTCTAACCATAAATCACTCGGTTTAATCCTAACTTTGGTTCCTAAGGATTTTTCTTCTAATTATCTGATAAATTAACAGTGATTTCTAGTTGTGAGGAAAAATCCAAATTTATGAAGATTTATTCTTCTTGACCACAATAGAATTATAAATAGTTCTATTCAAGAATAAAGAAATTTTATAAAGATAACTCTTTTTCCAATAATTCATAATAAAATACTTTAATTAAGCATAAAGATTAGTATTAATCTAATTAAATATTATGAATATTTAGAAAGCTTAATTTCAAGAAAAAACCATTCAATTGAAAGCCTCTCAAGCATTAGAGGGGTTGAGAAGAAGAAAGTCATTGAGAAGAACAGAAAAAAACCATTAAATTAAGGCTTACCTTTGATTTTGGCTTGATTATTTTGGAGAGAAGTGAAGCCTACAAAGCAAGCTTTGGCCACCAAGATGGGGAGGGTAATCTCCAAGAGAGGATGGAGAATTGTGAAGCTCCAAGCTTCCCAAAGAAGAGGCAAAATAGAGGGATAATAGAAATTACACTAAAATTGAAGATAATAATAGCATGTAATTACTCAAAGATGAAAATACAAAGGAATGAGGGTCTATTTATAGGTCAGGGAGACCACTAACCAAGTCCAATTGAGTTCTAGAGGCTTCCAGCTTCAGTTTGATCCAGTTTGGACAAGATTTGGACTAGTTTGGCTCCCTTTTTGATCCAGTTTGTATGAGGAGAGAGAAGAGATAAAAATATCTCATTTTTTTGAATTAAAAATGCCAAGTAATGATGAGAAAAGTCAACTACTTCATGGGGCCTCTCTCTCCTTCTGAGGTGTCAAAAATTGATTTTTTAAACTAATAAACCTTAATTTTTAACTAATAAATCCAGTACTCAGTAAACTCTTTATCTTATGTGAGCATTTACTTATTTTTGGGGTATTTTCTTTTATTCTTTGCATTTTTGTCATCCCAACACTTAGATTATTCCTATTGGCCCAATAGAACCTCATTTGGACCTTAATAAAAAATTTCTAAAAATGTGGACCCTTAGACCTTTCATACATATATTCAATTAATTTCTAATGCACATTAGAAAATTCTTTTTGAACTTCTGTTTCAGGGGAATTCATCTTAGATATTAGGAGAAACTTTGTATCCAGAAATATCTCAATTTTGAATTATCTCTCTCTAGAATATTTTCTCTCTCTAGGCAAGGGAAAACAATATTTTCTTGCATTCTGAAATAGGGGATGATTATAGGGGATTGAGGTGAGATCTTATACATCTTTTAGGGCTAAGGAGGAATCTTACATCTTTGACATGAACCAAGGCCCAAGTGAGCGAGGCATACTACTGTACTACCATCGCCTCATGTGTCTACTAGCTTATATGCATGCTACATTTGAAGACATGGTAGACACTGGATTCTAGACTTTCCAAAGAACTCAAAAAAGCTTTAGTCTTGTCGAAACTTCTATCGACATGAGTTTGGCGACCAAGTCTTTAGATGTCGGTAACAACTTATGAGGACAGAACTTGCATTAGGTAGGGGGGATGTTAATCCCATGTTAGATTAACAAATTTTCTCATCCATTTGAGGACATTAATAAGTGTCATGCAAAGGCACAAGGCCTGAGCTAAGTTTTGGGCACCCAAGTATGAATAAAGGCCAGTTGTATATAAGGTATTTTCTCATAATGAATGGACACAATCCCCCTTTGTGCTATGAGAGCTCTTGTCTTGCCTTGTGATAGAGTGTGAGAGTGTACTCTAGTGCATGTGCCTTCTCTATGCATGCTTGTTTAGAGAAGTGAGAGAGAGATTGCCTTGGTGGTGGTGTGAATGACTCTACGATGACAGCATGGAGGTGGAGCTTGGAGGATTGGAGCTTTCCAAAATGAGCTTGAAGACCTCAAGGGACACGAGCTTGAAGCATTGGTAAGTCCCCAACTATGGTTATTTTCAATTGCTTCATCCAATGGTGAATGTTAGAGTTCTCTCTTTGGAGGTGTGGTAGTCCATAAATAGCCATAGAGTTTGTGAAAAGATGCGAGGAGTGTCAAAGATTTGCTATTCCACAACAAAGAGACAGGATGCTGCTCACCCCTGTGATTGACAACCCTTTGAGACGTGGGGAATTGACTTTGTTGGACCCATTAGTCCAATAGCGAATCCGCACAAGTCTGATATGTAATCATGACCACATATTATTTCACAAAGTGGGCAGAGGCAAGAGCCTCTACGCGAGCTAATGCATGAACCACGACCAAGTTCTTATATGAATAGATCATTTCTAGATTTGGTTGCTTGCTTGAATTAGTCAGTGGACCGGGTTCACATTTCATTAATGAGGTGATTGAACACTTACTGGCCGGATTCCTCATAGTCCATCAAAAGTTATCACCTTATTATCCACAAGCAAATGGTCACAAACAAGATTTTATTTGCCATCTTGACTAAAACATTAGAAGCCAATCGCACGTATTGGGAACATAAGCTAGGAGTATCATACATCATATAAGGTGGTGATGGGATAAACTCCCTTCCATCTAGCTTATGGCGTTAATGCCAATGGAGTACTTAGTTCCAAGCTTGCGAATTGCAGAGTACAAGAGAGGGTTATCAAAAATGCATTGGCCAAGAGATTGATTGATTTAGAAAAACTTGATGAAACCTGGCTAATGGCATCACATGAGCTTATGGTCAAGAAATTGCAGAGAAAGCGTTGGTTTGACCATAACCTGAAACAAAAGAAACTCGAAATGGGGGACCTCATCCTCATGTATGGTGTCGGAAGCACTTAGAAAAAGAAACTCAAATATAGAGGGTTAGGACCTTTTAGAGTGTCCGAAATCACCCCTCAAGGGTCGGTCCGATTTGAAACCATAAAGGGAGTATAGATGGAAGGATACATTAATGGGAGTAAACTCAAGAAGTATTACAGACCACTGACCTAGGAGATTCTCACACACAAGAATCTACTGAAACAAAAGAAAGAGCTAGCCAAAGAAAAAATCAAACAAGCTCAAGAAGAAGCCAAGGCTAAACAGAGACTCCAGAGGGGAAAATGTTACATGTGAACATGTCTTCACTCACCCTTCTTGATGAGGATGACTTGGACATTGAGCCAACACATCTCAGTGTAAAAGTATCTACAAAAGAGAGTCACATCAAGAGCATTGCATTAATTGATACGAGATCAAGTCATAACTTAATCTCTTATGAAACATGGGTAGCTCTAGACAAACCTCACCTCGAAGCTACAAATACACAAGTTCGAAGTGTGCATTTATCAGCTACAAAAGCCATGGGGTTTTTAAACATTAATATTTCTATCATAAATAATCTCTTGGTGGGAAAGGTGTTTGTCATGCCTGTAGGATCCATGGAAGAAGAGATGATTCTTGGACGATCCTGGATCTATGCCAGTAATTATCATATGCAATGGGGAGAGAGAATAGAATAACTCAATGATGGTAAGGATACCATCATTGTGCCATTATGGAGTCCCTTAAACAAAGGAAAATAGGCAATGATAGGTGACATGGAACCACCGATGCCACACAAACTAGCGGTCATACCAGATAAAGTGTCCACGTCACAACCTCATCTCCATACAAGAAAATCGCAAAAACAACAGTAAAAGTGTCCAATACATTAATAGTGGGTTCCCAAAGCCCAACTTCAAGCACAAGGATACTCTGATGCAAACAAGGTCTCATGAGGATTAAAGCAAAAAAGTCAGGCTACAGGCATGGAATAAAGAAAGCTAACCAACGACAAAGAGAACTATTCCAAGAAGACCCGCAATACTTGAAGTATTTAAAAACAATGGGTTCGAAACAATTTACTAGCTGCACAAGGCTATTATCAAGGCAATACAACAGTATGGGTACCCAAGTTTAAAAACAATGGGTTCAAAACAATTTACTAGCTGCACAAGGCTATTATCAAGGCAATACAACAGTATGGGTACCCAAGTTTAACCCAAGACCCAACACAACAAGAAACTTTAGGAGAACTGGAAAGGACCATAACCACAAACATGAATGATTCCCAATTAAATCAAGTGATAAGAAGGCACAAAAATTGGTCTGGATAAAGAAGCTTGTTCATCCAGTGGAACAGAAAGGTGTGACATTGCCAATTTCATCCACCAAGGATAAAAAACTAAACAAAGTTATGGAGAAGGGGAAGGAAGACATGCACGCACATGCACAAGAAACAAAACAGGTTCTGCAAGATTTGGTGAATGCACTCTTCAATTGAATGGAAGGAAAAATCAGTAGCTCTCCCACTTTGAATTAAAGTGGTTGAATCAACAAATTCCCACAAGTTCGAAAGTACCACATTGGTTTTTTTGGCAATAAACAGAGAAGAATTACAAGAGGTCCCACAGCAAATGGGTAAGAGGTAAAAGAGTATGATCTTCATGCCATGAAACATGTTCATTTGTTTCATGTGTATTCAATCCTTCTCTAAATGCATATCATGTGGCTTTGAGTGTTTGAGAATATAGGCAACCCTAAGGTATCAAAACTTGCATGCATAAGGGGGCAAATAGTTTCACACCGTGAACCGGTCTAGGGTACTTCTTCACGCCGTGAAACGTGCTGAAACAGTTCACATCGTGAACAAATTCATGTATTAACATTGTTTCCCAACCAACACTCATACATATGTTATTGCTCACCCCACTAACATTCTTCTCATCAAGCGTGCACACACACACACACATCACAAAAAAAAAAGAGAAGGGGAGGACCATGAGCTCCTACCAGTCATTATGACTGACGCTCTTTCTAATGTTACAAATGGCCTCCTCCGTTACACTAGAACCAGAAGTCGAAGAGACTTCGGTTGCTGTGACCCAAACTAGTACCATAGGGTCACTCATGGAATGAAGGAAGAGAGCACTTCATGGCACTAAGCTCAATTATTTGAGGCCATATGCACAAAGCAAAGACATTCAAACACTACACGGGAAAATCACACTCCAGTACCACAGCCTTGAATGTTTACAAATATTGGAGGATACAGAGGTTAAAAATAAGCTGGAGAAAGTGAATCTTGGCAGAATGGCTGAAAGCCTCCCCCGCACCATCAACACAGGTTTATGTGTGGAGTACCTCAAATCATACGACAAGTATACCAAGAGGGGAACAATAACAAAGGTAGATGGCACTGTGCAGAATAAGTCCTCCTCTCAAAGGAAATAATAGACGATGCTCCACAGCTGCCCCCGCCAATTCAGACACATATCCACAATATTGAGAAGCTGCCCATGGAAGATATGCTCAAAAGGATTTCCTATAACTCCAATGGGTCAGAGTATGACAATATACGTGATGAAGTCAATGAGAAAGTATGCAGAGCGATGTGTAGGATGATGCAGGTGAAGCTGATTAACAGGTATAATAGGGTCCCACTCAACTGTATAGCCAAGGTACATGAAGAAAAAGAAGAAGACTAGGCTTGGTACATCCATAGAGAGATAGAGAACTACCTAAAGTCACACCAATAAAAGGTGTGTAATCCCTATCGACTTACCAAAGTTCTCAATCATGCAGCTAATCTTCCAATTCTCGAAAGCATGCCGAAAGCACAGGTACAACAAGCTACAATGCCTCTAGAGCCACCAACCATCACTCTTGAAGAGCTATAGGAAGAACAAGCCCTCTTAAAGGAGACAAAGTAGATAATGCAGGAGTTGAAGAAGGGGAAATGGAAAAAGAAAGACAAAAATATGAGGGGCATAATCTCAAAAGTTGCTGAGGAATCCCAACGCTTGGAATGTAAAATAGCCCAGGATATTGCATCATATCAGTAGGTGTTAGAGCAACAAGAGGCAAGGGGAATAAACCTTTCTGATATACCCACCATTGCCGTGAGCATGGATTTGGAGTTATCTCTTCACACACCCCCTCCCAGCTTGGCACAAATGGCATTCAAGAACCTCTCACCACTCTGCAACTTTGTTCTCTTTAGATCAACCAACTTCCAAGGAGATTGGTGCAGAGAAATCCCCAGAGGAAGTAGTGCCGCAAAAAGATGTTAGCACAAGGACTGAAGAGGCTACATCTGCACATCTAGAGGCCACATAGGAAGACCACAAAGCTAAGAAAAGAAAGAGAGAAAAAGAACCTGCAAGCCTAAATAAGTGACAACTGGAAGATGAAGGCCCAGTAACTGAAGATTCTTTCTTGCTGCATAACATAGAGGCCGATTTCTTCTTACAGGAGACAATGGAGAGTCTTGACAGCATGTTGCACTTACCATTCCATGAAACAGAAGGCACGGCCTCTACAAGCACTTCTATCTGGGAACAAGAGCAAAGGGTATGGCGTTGTCACTTACTTACAACTTACATGCTCCATGACAGGAATGCCACCCTCTGGAAGCAAGTACAGGACACAAACCAAGTGCAAAAGCTTAAGGAGCAAATGGTAGCCACCAGCTGATGCTACACATAGAGAGGTCATCCTCAAAAGATTGAAGGCTGTGGAAAAACAAGAGGCAAGATACCAAGTGTTAGAAGGGAACAATAAAATGATGAGCAAAACCGTAGTTCAAGGGATCAAAGAGAACATGGAGATGAAGGCACAAATCGATCAACAACTTCAAAAAGAGGTGGAAAATGCTCGAGGAAAATAAGGGCAACATACACAATAGCTTAAAGAGGCTCATGAAACATTCTAGGTCAAAGAAGAAGGGTTAACAAAGAAAATCACTACCCTAACTGAAGTCATCGTTGTAGCTGAACAAAAAGTGCTTAACCTTCAAACAAAAAGGGAACAATTAAACAAAGCCCATGCAGAAAAGATTAAAGCTTTAAAAAAGGTGATCACTGTAAAATCTTTGGAAATGGAATAGATGCTGGCCAGCCACCCACCAGAAAGTGCTTGACCATGTCAATCAGCATAGCTAAGAAGCAGCCATATATTAGCAGAGGAGTAGCTCAAGAAGATTGAAGAAGCTAATACACTGGAAGCATCTGTGAAGCAGCTACCAGAAGATATGAGAGCTAGATGCTGCTCTAATGGTATGTGAAGTTGCCATCTCTGATCTTGAGTTGACCAAAGACTCAAAGGATTTAAGAATTGGAGTGCCAGCAGCTGGCCACACCAGGGAAAGGACAGAGATGGTGGATCCAACTAATGAATTGCGACTACTCATTGAACGAGCCTCGGAGATAGGTTCATTGTTGCCAATAATTCCTTGGGCCCCTCATCAACAAACACTAACCTTGTTTTTATCCACACTAACCCTCTCTCTTCTTCAATATGAGATTAACTTAATATAAGACCTCAATTTAGGAGACTTAACACTAATTTGCCCCAAAATACAGAAAGAGATGCCGATCCCACTATTATTATGGGTGTCTTTCGAGGGGGATTTAGTACTAACAGATCCATCTAATATCTTTTTCTACCCCTTGTATCCCATCATACTTAACCTCTGTAGTTGGTGTTAGGTACTACAAAACTCTCACATCTTGGATAACAGTGTTGACAAACTCGACCTGTTTATGCTAGATGATATACCCACAACATCGGCCAACGACGAGGTGGTTGCACATAGCTATCAGTGGATCATCAGCCACCACAGATGGTTAGAAGTTTATAATACGCACCAACATCTAAATATTTTAGAGTCTTCTCTTTATCATCCATTTGGTATTATTAAACTTTACTGCAATATCAATAAACATTTGGAGGCTATGATGACTAATGTAATTTATAACTTTAACAAAACACATATCGAATGTTTATATTTTAGAGTCTTCTCTTTATCATCCATTTGGTATTATTAAACTTTACTGCAATATCAATAAACATTTGGAGGCTATGATGACTAATGTAATTTATAACTTTAACAAAACACATATCGAATATCCTAACATTACTACATAAGATCTCATCATTGACCTCCAAGAGTTCATGAAAATTGACAAGCCCACCGACCCACTCACCCACCCCCAAGTTTAGGTGAGGGTCAGGAAGAAACACAAAGCTCATCCATTCCAACTATATATCCAATGTTTTCTTCTATTGCAAGCAAATCACTAAACCCCTTTCCGAGTGTGACTCTTACTAACAAGATTGAGGTAGATTGTATATTCTCTCACATAAATTATATCCCTCTCAGTTTTCCCACTAACACTCACCCTTGCGGAGATGCCAGCAACAAATCCATCTCCACCACAGCCGTTTAATGAGGTACATCTTATTCATCCACAAGATGACATTGAACCTTTCACTGACAACAATATCCTTGAGTCCTTGTCATGTGCAGAATATGAAGGGTTTATCAGGGCAGACAACCCATTATTGAAGCCAAAGCTCATGTCCAAAGTTTTGACGCAAATCACACCATTTGAACCAACCAAAGGATCTTGCCAAATGCCTATTTTGTACCAGTGACATAAACACGACAACCTTATGTGCCCTATCCTCTCCATGCACCAATGCCAGATTTGGAGGAGCTTTTACCAATTACAAGAGAAGGTACCTTATGGGCAAATGTGGTAAAGCATACAAAGCTGGCAAACCCCCACTTAACAGAGATATTAGAATTGTTACATTCATGATTGGTTTACTGTTTCCACAAGTGGCACGAAGAAAATCCCGTTCATACAAGGGGGGGTTACACGGCCATCATTACAGATGATACCAATCCCTGCATTGAGGATTTCGGTATACAACTAGAGTGGGTTAAGGAGTATTTGACAATTCCTAAATATAGTCAGCAACAGTAAGTGCTCCCTGCTGCCAACCCAAAGGGTTGATCCACTATACATGCCTATCAAGCGGAGGCTGACACCATTACAATTCCATGATGCCAAACACCAGGATTCTCATGTCTGCTATAATTTTCCACAGTTTGCACCATCATCACTTCCAGATATTGCAAGTGAAAGGCAACAAATGCTCACCTAGATACGAGTTTGGAACTATATTCTAGATCTAGATATCATGGCAACAACCAGATTTCTGAAGCTGATAGTGGTCTTGATAGATCAACCTAAAGAAAGACATGATGGGTTTGTAGCTGAACATCTCTTCTTTGACATGAACACAAGTCCTAATGACAGAGGCACACTGTTATACTATCATCGCCTAAGGTTTCTTCCAGATTACATGCATATTACATTTAAAGATATGGTCGACACACTGGGTTTTGGATGTCACACACAGTTTTTAGAAGAACCCTAAAAAAGCTTCAGTCACACTGCAACTTCTATAGGCATGAGTTCGGCGACCAGGTCTTTAGACCTCGTACCAGGTTTTGAGGATAGAACCTACATCAGGTAGGGGGATGTTAATCCCATTTTAGATTAACAAATATGCTCCTCCATTTAAGGACATTAATAAGTGTTATGCAAAGGCACTATAAAAGTTGTACATTATGAGATACTCGCCACCCAAGAACTTAGTTTTAGTAAGTTTTGGGCACCCGAGTGTGAATAAGGACTAGTTGTATATGTAAGATTCCTCCCTCTAGCTTTTGAGGTGTAAAGGTGTAAGAACCTCCCCTTCTGTTCTTGAAATTATTCCCCTCTCTGAAATAGAAGAAAGATTTTATTTTACCCTGTTTTGGCCTAGAGAGAGAAAATGTCTAGAGAGAGATAATCCAAAATTGAGATATCTTTGGATATAAAAATCCTCCTAGTGTCTAAAATGGATTCCCTTGAAACAGAAGTTCAAAATGAACTTTCCAATGTGCATTAGGAATTAATTGAAAATGGTATAAGGGACCTTAGCCTAAGGGTCTACATTTTCAGAAATTTTTAGATTATGGTCCAATTAAGGTTCCAATGGGCCAATTGGATTAATCCAAGTGTTGGGATGAGATAAATCTAGAGAATAAAATAAATTACCCAAAAATGAGTAAATGCTCACATAAGATGAAGAGTTGATTGAGTACAAGGTTTATTAGTTAAAAATTAAGAGATATTACAAAAAAATGAGATATTTTGGAATAATGATGCATTTTTGACACCTAAGGAAAGGGGGACTCTTGAGGTAGGCGCTTCTTTCACATGTGTGGAAGGGTTTTTAATTCAAAGAAATTGTTATATGTTTACCTCTCCTCTCTCCTAGATCAAACTAAATAAAAAAGGGAGCCAAATGGGTCCAAATCTTGTCCAAATTGAGTCAAACTGAACCTGGAAAATTTTAGAACCCAGTTAGACTTGGTTAGTGGCCTCCCTCACCTATAAATAGACCCTCAGTCTTTTGTAAAAAATATTAGAGCTATACCATGCCAGTATTATATTAAAATAATCATATTTTCTATTATCCCTTAAATTTTCCTCTCTTGGGAGCTTGGAGCTCTCTCTCTCTCTACAACAACTCTTGGAGTTGCTCTTCTCCTCTTGGTGGGGCAATTGATTGGTCGGGAGCCTCACTGCAATTAGAGAATCAAGCCAAACTTGGAGGTAAAATTAAATTTTATGATTTTTTCCAAATTGTCTCAATAACTTTCTTCTTCTCAATCCCTCTCAAGCTTGAGAAGCTTTCAAAATGATTGTTTTAATTCAAATCAAGCTTTCCCTAAGTTTCTTAATGTTTAATTAGAATTAAGTCAACCTTTATGGGTGGATGATGGACTAAGGAAAGCGGCCTATGAGTGAAGTGCTAGGTGACCTACGAAGGAGCCTAGAGGGTGCTGACCATACGGTGCTCAGGCTTTGGGTCGCCGAAGATACCCACACGTGCATTTTTGGGAAAGAAAATGGAACAAGGAGTTAGAGTTATTTTCTGAACTCGAGCATGGATCTGGTTGATTGGCCTTGCTAGTCCTCAATGGATAAGTCCATGAGTCTTTTATATGGATCTGTTGGTTGATCTTGCTGATCTTCAACGGAGAGTCCATCTGGATTTTTCTTATGTGATTATATTTTCGGGTACTATGAGCTAGGAACTATTGAAAAGGCCCCTGAGTGAACAGGTGGTGAACGTTTTGGTTACCAATGATGCCATAGGTACACCGATGAAGGAATGATTGGAATTTAGAATTCAAGCTAGATATTTTGGAGGATTATGATCAGTGATACTATGGTTTCATTAGAAGATTTTTTAAAGACAGCTGAATCTGTGAAATAGGCAATTTCATATTGGGTGTGTAAGTGGTGTGACTATCTTGAAGTTTGCTTGAAGCGTCGGCTAGGGGGCCTGAGAACTCTTTTCCCTGGTAGGTAAAAAATAACCAAATTCCTAAATGGATCCTATCACTACAGTGGTTGGGCGGTTGGCTAACCCATGGGATTGTTAGGCTAGACTTATGGATCCCTAAAATGAGACTCAATTTTGTTATGTTATGATTGATGAAGTAAATCCCGGATAGTCCTTGTTCTATAGAAAAGAATCAACAACGACTGTGCCTCTTGACGAGGAAAAAAGAGTTGGTCTCTATGATCCAAGTATTGGTCTCTTCCCTTGATCGGACCATGTGACTTACAGGTTCGGTCAGATCAGTTTGGTTAGTTAAGGCTCTTGATGACTACGTTAGAATAAAATATCCTAGAGGAATCGCCTATGTCTGCTGGGCGAGGGAAGTTTTTTCAAGTTTGGTTTGGGAAGAATCGAGGGATTATTTTGTTGTCCGGATATGCGTGGACGAGGCCCCTAGTGAGACGCTCCGCCGTGCGCAAGAAGTGCTACTTCCGTTGCTAGCACCCCAGAATTTATTGCACAGAGGGGGCAAGGATCTTTTAGTATATAAGGTAATTTCTCATAATGAAAAGACACAATCCCCCTTTGTGCTATGAGAGCTCTTGTACTTTGTAAAGAGAGAGAGAGAGAGAGAGAGAGAGAGAGAGAGAGAGAGAGAGAGAGAGAGAGAGTTCTCTAGTACATGTGACTCTTTCATGCATGCATGCATATGAGGGAGTGAGAGGTTGGTTGCCTTGCATACGTGGTGTGAGCGACTTTGCAGTGACAACGTGGAGATGGTGTTCGGAAGAGTGGAGCTTTCAAAGTGATCTTGGGGAGCCTCAAGGGATACAAGCTCAAAGCATTGGTAAGTACCCAATGATTGTTGTTTCTATTGCTTCTCCCATTGGTGTTTGTGTGAGTTCCTTCTTGGGAGGTGTGGTAGCCCATAAAAATCAATGCCCCACTTCTTAAATGGTTGTAAGGTCACGACTGGGTTCAGGGGCATTCTATCCTTAAATCATGGGATTGGCACTCGTTGACATTTGTCACATCGTTTGATGTATTCTGTAGAGTATCCAATTAAGGTGGGTCACCACAAGCTTGCCAGGAGGATTTTTTGAGCAGTACTGTCTACTAAGTGTCCACCCGCACTTTCAGAGTGAGCCTGCATGAGAAGGAAGACATATTTGTCTTTGTAGACATAGTGTCTTATGATTATGTCTTTCCCTTTCCTGTACAGTCACCCTACAATCAACTGATAAGGGGTAGCCTTTTTAATGAGATGTCTCACACAGACTTTGTTGAGGAGTGGGTTGGTGGGATGCCATTGGCAAAAAAGTGTGCAATTTCCTCTCCCCATTCAGGGATTAAGCATAGCTGGAACAAGGTAGCAACAACTGGCAGGTCATACTTAACACCCATCGCGGTGGCTCACCATTGGGGATGCATGACATATGGTCGACCAAAACATGTTGTGAGCCTTTTCGCACCATAACAGTGAAGTCAAACTCTAGCAGAATTAGCAACCATCTGGTGATTCTTCCACCGCCAGTGGTAGAGGGTTTTTTTATAAGGTAAAGGAGAGCTTGATGGTCTACGAAGAAAATGAACTTAGTTTTACCAAATGGCAAAACTTTTTAACCGTGTAGACCATGGCTAGCTCCTCTCGCTTTGTGGTGGTATAGTTCCATTCTGCCTCATTTAGTTGGTGACTGGCATAGCTAATAGGGAAATCCCTATTGTGTTTGCCGTCTTGTGCCAGTACTACACACCCAATTGCAAAGGCAAAGGCATCGATGTGAATGTGAAATATGATGTCCCAATTGGGGGATCTCAAGATTGGAGGGCTTGCCAAGGCTTTCTTCAGGGTAGTATACGCCTATTGGCACTCCTCTATCCATTCAAAAATGATTAGAAGTCCATAGAGGGTAGTATACGCATGTTGGCACTCCTCTATCCATTCAAAAATGATTAGAGGGTAGTATATGCATGTTGGCACTCCTCTATCCATTCAAAAAAGGTTGAGGAGGAATCTTACATGTCAGTTGTTGTAGCAAATCGAGTGCCTGTGCGTCTTGAAAGTATGTCCATGGTGGCTAGGATATGCATCCAATTTTCAAAGTCTTCCAGCTCTGGAGGGTTGTAAATTTCATGCTATCCCTCTCTTCATTGATCATCTTATGGCACGTTTGGCATAAGTGGATTGCAATAGATTGGGTTGTTGTTACCAAATCCTCTGTGAAGGGTCGGCCACTCATGGGATGTACTTTCCAAGTGCGCAAGTTTAACCTTTATTGTTTGTTATTTCTTCCAGATATAGATATAATCCGTGTCCTAGTCATGGATCATCATTTTGGTAGCATACCAAAATGATGACCGAAGGATATCTTCTATTACCTGGTTCACTCTTTCAGTCTGGCCATCTGTTTCGGGGTGATAGGCTGTACTGAGATCCAAGAAAGTTCCTACTGCTTCGAAGAATGTAGTCCAGAATTTCGATGTGAACTTGGGATCTTTGTCACTTACTATTCTCCTAGGTAAGCCATGCAATTTGAACACTGGCAACATCCACTGTAGTGTATGTTTCTTTCACTGGAATTAGATGGGCAACTTTGGTTAGTCTATCAACTACCACAAAAATGGAGTTGTAACCTGATTGCCCTGAAGGTAATCCAGTGACAAAGTCCATCCTGATACATTCCCACTTCATCTGAGGAATGTCTAGAGGCTATAGTTTCCCTGGCATCTTGACTCTCTCTGCCTTGACTCTCTCTACCTTGACTCTCTGACACATTAAACATTGTCGCACATGATCAAGTACATCCTTTTTGAGTCTTGGCCAGAAGAAGCTTTTCTTCACAGACATATACGTTTTTATAAACCCTAGATGTCAAGCTATCAGATTATCATGGTCTTCCCTTAGAATTCTTCCCTTTATTTCCTCATCATTGGGAATGCATAGCCGATTATTATAATACATGCATCCTTCATCCAATTTGTACCCAAGAACTCGACTCATTTCTTGAGCAGTCTTGCTTTCCTGTATTAGAAGGGTAGCAATAAGGGCAAAGAATTTGTCCTACATGATTCTCTCCCTTGCTTCATTGATTAATGGATTTGACACCACTGTAATTGCAAGCAAGGAGGCTTTTCTGCTAAGCGCATCTGCCACCACATTTTCTTTCCCCCCTGGCCGATACTTAATTTCAAAATTGAATTCTTCCACGGTCTGCATCCATCTCCTTTGACGCATGTTGAGATCCCTTTGGGTGAAGATTCACTTCAGACTTTGATGATCTGTCATCAAGGTGAACTTCTGTCCCAAAAGATAATGTCTGCACAACTTCAGAGAGCATAAACTATTGAGAGTAACTCCAAGTCATGGACGGCATAATTTCTCTCATGTGTTCTGAGTTTTCTGGAATGCATGACCTTCCTGCATAAGAGTACCGCCTAAGGCAACAAACCCACTGGCATCAGTAACTACCTCAAAAGTTTTGGTAAAATCTGGTAATTTAAGGACAGGGTTTGTTACTAAGGCTGTCTTCAGCTTATCAAAGGAACTCTGATACATTGCAGTTTACTTAAATAGGGTACTCTTCTTGAGAAGGTTAGTTAAAGAGGATGTTATCTGAGCATACCTAGGTATAAAGATCCTATACCATCTGGTTAATCCTAGGAACCCTTTGACTTCCTTTACCATCTTGGGTTCTGGCCAATCTACGATTGCTTGGATCTTTGCGGGGTCAAGAGAAATCCCATCTTTTGACACTATGAATCCCAAGTATTCCACTTGGTCAACAGAGAAAGAACACTTGCTCTTTTTCGCAAAGAGTTAGTGTTTCCTTAGGATTTCTAGGACCTTACGCACATGATCTTCATGATCTACAACATTCTTTGAGTATACCAAGATATCATCAAAGAAGACAAGAACAAAATCATCCAAGTATTCTCTGAGAATATCCTGCATAAGACAATTAAACGTTGCCGGGGCATTAGTCAATCCAAACGCCATGACTGTGAACTCATAACGCCCATAGCGAGTATTGAATGCTGTCTTCGAGATGTCCTGTTCCTTGATTCTGATCTGGTAGTACCCGGATTTGAGATCGATCTTTGTGAACATTTGGGTTCCGCTTAACCGATCCAGAAGTTCATCAATCCTGGGGTAGGATACTTATTTTTAATTTGTTAATTGATTCAATCCTCTGTAGTCAATACAGAGTCTTAACGTTCCATCTTTCTTCTTCTGAAGAGAACGAGCGCACCCCAAGGTGAGACACTGGGTCTGATGAATCCGTGCTCTAACAGTTGTCTTAACTGTTCCTTAAGTTCTATGGCTTCAGGGACTGGCATTTTGTATGCACATTGGGCTACTGGCTGAGCTCCAGGGGTTAACTTGATCTCATGATCTACTTCGCGAGACGGAGGAATCTTAGTCAGCTCTTTAGGTAACACATCTGCATACTCACTTAACCACTCTGGTTCTTTAGCCTTGCATTATTCCCCTGATGCTCAATTGCAGCATAGATTTGTCCTTTTTCTTCCTCCACTTCCTCAGCTATAGTGATGGCTCTAGCTGCTGTAGTCTGAGGTGGAACTCTCTCTCTGGTTTTCCCAGTTCGGAGACTGCTTTGCATGGAGGCTACAGGTTGAGCTGGCACTCTTCTGGGGTTGCCTTGATTTTGGCGCAGGGGACCCTAATTGGATTGATATGAAGGAGTCTGTCTCTGAATTCTGGGACCCTAGCTTCCTTGGCCCATAGAAGGAGATGGGAAATCCTTGAGTTGGTGCCCAAACCCCTGACATCCGAAGCACCTATCCTCACTTCAAATCTCTTCCCTCTGCATTCTTGAAAGAGCTAGAGTTCTTGAGAAAGAACTTTGAGGGAAAGGTCTTCCTTCATTCCTGAAACTTCACGACTCCAAATTCTGGTTGGGACCTTGGTGTCTCTTTGGAGGCGGAAGGTTGGAAGAACTTCCCAGTGTCTGGAATCTCTTGAAGGATGAGGGAGCTGGATTTGGCGGGACTTTAACGATGAAGGCTTTGGAGAAGTCCTTCGCCATTCTTACAGCTTCAGCCATAGAAACTGGCTTGGCATTCTTGACCAGGGTGTCTAAAGGTTCGTTCATTCCTCAAATGAACCTGGCCATAAGTTGCTCTTTGTCTAGCGGTGGTGAGTACTTGAGGAGAAGAGAAAATGCTTGGTGATATTCCTCAATGGTTTTTCTCCCCTGGTTTAGCTCTAAAAATTCATTCATCTTGGTTTCTAAAAATCCGGGGGGACAAAATCTCTTCCTTAGATAGGCTTTAAGATCATTCCAGGACTGGGTATTCCTATCCAGATGGTTGGTGTCGCAATGGTTTCTCCATGCCACTCTGGCTGTTTCCACAATTTTCAACCTAGCGAGAGCCATTTTCCTCCATTGCCTACTTCTCTTGAGCCGTGCCCAAGTTCTCCCCTTCACCTTTGAAGGGTCCTGGCTGAATTCTGTGAGAAGAGCCTTGCGAACGTCTGGGTAAAGCTCTTCTTCATCAGTGAGACAATTTGGCTAACGACCACGGTTCCCTCACCTCATGATTCTGCCAAAAATGATACATTATTAAATTTTTATTTTGATTTTGTCAACGAGATCCTAAGACTTATATGAGGTTCCAAAAACAATTTCTTAAACAAGATAAACGATCTTATTGGAGATCTATGACATATGTTCGAGTAACAGATTTTGCTTCATCAATTCATCATATAATAACAATCACTTATACAACAGGGAATTTTTCCACAAAACATTTCTTTATTTATATAAAGGTTGCAATATGTACATAGAGCATCTCAACTTCGAAAGTCAAAATCTCCTCGAGAAATGCATGACAGTGATACTAGGCTACAGGCATGCCCCGATACAAACGTTCCCTTACTACCAAGGGAGCTACTATCTTCTCCTTTGGAATAAAGCGACTAAGAAGTCTATAGATATGGCAAGAAAGTTTGAAATCTTGAGGCGTAGGGTGATATAAAATAACACCATGTACCACTTTTAGCCTCATCAAAATCATGGCCAACGAGATATTTTCCCTCAGCATCATGCGTTGGTCACAAAAGAGGCATGGACATATTGCCGTGGATATACGCTGGTCGCAAAAGAGGCGTGGACATACTGCCCTGCAAACCACTTGTGCTGCCATCTCTCCGTTGGGTCTGGGAAACATAAACCCTCGAAATGGGCTGCGATTTTGGCTCGGCTTGTCTCGTTTGAGTTGTAGCGGAAGAGATGAGATGCTCGAAGGCGAAAGCAATCATATCTTGTGAGACAGGGTGAGATTGAGGACATCGGATAAGTGTGGAACTTCCATCTATAAAACCAAATTCTTTGATTAAAAATCTTTATTAATGAAGTTTAAGGAATGAAAATACAATACGTAAATGTTCTTTCTGAATTTTTAATATAAATTTCTAATAAGAATTCCTTTTTCCTTATTAGCTTTTAACAAAGCTTTGATACCAGCTGTGAGACCCTCGCCCCCTCCGCGGTACCCCCTCCGAGGGCGTTGGCACGACGGAAGCAAAGTCAGTCTCTCACGCGGGGCAGGGATCCACACTCGGGAACTCACCCATGGATATCCAAAACAAGAGACTAGCCCGCTGGTTCCTCCAAAACCGAACTCGAAAAATCTTCCCTCGCCCGGAAGGCACAATTCCACGAGGAAAATCATCTAACGAGAGAATTGATCTAACGAGTCAAAGTCTTAACTATCCAAATTGATCCGACCGAACTCGAAAGTCACATGGTCAGATCAAAGAAGAGACTTGCACTTGGTCCCCATAGAATCACCTCTTTTTTATTCCTTTAACAAGGCACAGCCGCGCTGATTCCCTCCCACCATAGAACAAGGGTCTTCCTAGGACTTAATCTAACTAACGTAACTAATCGTAACTTATTTGTATCGCACGAATCCCCCGATCCAGCCTATTGGTGGGATTCCTTTATAAAAATTTTGGTTATGTTTTGCCCCGGTACCAAGGAAAAGAGTTTCCAGGCCCCCTAACCGGCGCTTTAAGTAAAATTTAAGGTAGGCATACCACTTACACACCCAATATGAAATTGCCATTATAACAGATTTCGCTATCTTTAAAACAATCTTTCAATGAAAATCATAGTATTACTGATCATAATCCTCCAAAATATTGAGTCCATTGTATTACAAATATAATTTGTAATACAAAATATATCATTTGGACTCTCCGTTGAAGATCCATATATGGTGTTCTTTTATAACATGTTGCTAGATAGTGAAGATGAGAATATTTTCATGCACTCTAAAAAAGGTTAATGAAGCACAACTAGAAAGTTGTGTACATCCTACGTTGGGCGCATTAAGGTTAATAAATTAAACCTTTTGAGCCCAAGAGAAGATCCAAACATTGTATATAGCCAAAGACCTCACTCTAGACTAGGCAATGCAACTTGATTGCATTGCTTAAAGAATTTAAACATGTCTTTGCATGAAGGGAATCCCTCTAGAAGTTTGTCATAGATAATGCATGCCATAAAAAATATTGATCTTAATGATTTATATACAAATAAATGGTCAAGGACATGCTTTAAAAGCTCACTTAGATACTTGATTATTTACATACAAAACGGGTATCATCAATTGTGATCATCTCTAAAAAGAATGGGAAAAACTTAGAGTGTGTGTTGAACTCAAAAAGGTTAATAATGCATGATACAAAAACTTAGAGATGATCACAATGGATGATACAAAATGGATATCATCCATTATGATCATCTCTAAAAAGAATAAAAAACTTAGAGTGTGTGTAATGTCAAAAAGGTTAATGCAACTAATGTCTTCTTTGATCAATTGTTTACCATATATAAAAATATGTTAGATTCACACTAAAAGAATCTTACAGACCAACATAAGATAGCTTATACTTGTGAGTGTGCAGTATATGCTGACAAAGTTATGCGTTTTGGTCTAACCAATTTTCATATAAAAATATAATGTGCACATCATATAAGGATTATCCTTAGAAATTCCTTGAAGAGTTTATGAATGACCTTGCATGATCATCAACACATGTTTAGACATATATGCATGATCATACATACATGATCATCAACACATGTTTAGACAATCTCGTCATGAGAAAGTTCTCTCATATGCATCAAGATCCATATCCTTCAAGTCCCCATAGTCAAATAACAGACCATCATATGCTGTCCAATCCAGAATCGAGAATGGATCATACAATGCATTCCCGTAGACCTTTCACATGAGTCACTCAATGTGTCACCCAATGCATAATTATCTAAAGCATAGTTATCACATGTATCATCAACGCATGAGTCATCATCCCTTATGTTAACAACAATTTTATGCACATATCATGAGCTAAAAATGCATCAATAAAAGCACTTATGAAAGCAGTCCAAGAATTTCCATTTTCAGCTTGTGTATTCTCATTGACTACTACGGACACATTGGTGGTGACTTGTGTATTCTCATTGACTACGGACACATTGGTGGTGAATTGTGTATTCTCATTGACTACAGTCCAAGAATTTCCATATTCAGCTTGTGTATTCTCATTGACACGGACACATTGGTGGTGACTTGTTGAGAAAGAACCGACATAAAGGTATTCTCATGTCCACAAATTACAGCAAGTGTCTCATCCACTTCAACACCCACAATGTGTGCATAAAGACCCACATAGTTATACTTTATGCATTGACAAAATGTGATAGTGAATGGAAGTCCTCTTTTTCATTTTCTCGAGCCCAAATCTTACAACATTGAATGCATAGTAGATCTTTTATCCCCACTCAAAGCAAGAGGGAAGCCAAGTGTTGGCACCAACAATTCACATATATTACCCCTCTTTATCTTTGCTTCACTTGTAGAGGTTTTAGCATCAATCATGCTATATTTCCTCCATCCATTTGAAGAAAAAAGTGTTTGATTATGTGCCTCATTGCTAGGCAAGGGTGAATTATATTGTTAATCCTTCCATTTTTTGCACCACTTTGCTTCTTGAACGGCATTAAAGGACCTCATTAAACTATTAAATGATTTGCCATAAGTGTTTTGACTTGTTGCAAGAGAACCATCACCTTTTTCTTGTATTACATCAAACCCATTGCTTCTTACTTGCATTAAAGGTAAACCTTGCATAGGTGTACTCGACACATTTGCACCAACTTGATACAAACACATATCAAACTCATTTTGTTGCATAGGCATCCTCAATGCACTTGTCCCCTCTTGAAGTATCAACATTAGAAGCGAGTTCTTCTTCCCAAGAATAGAACCACAACTTCCATCACCTTGTTGCAAATTAGCTTGAATGTTATGTATTACATTTGCAAATGAAATGCTAACAAGAGATCCATAAACATGCGGTTTGACAACCATAGCTTGAGACCTTTGTCTCCTTCTATAAAAGAATCTTTCCTAGATGGCATCCAAGTGCTCATTTCTCCTCCACCATTAGGCTTTGACAATACATAGCTCCTTGCTTGCATTGCATCAAAACTCTCATAGTCCTCTTCTTCATCACTCTCATCAAATCTATCCACAAGGTCACTCGCATTGTTTTCCTCATCGGTGTCGTGAATCTTCTTCACTTTTGATGACCCAATCCTCATCACCATACATGCCCTTATGAGAAGAATTGTGACTGCCATGAACATCATATGCATCGGTATGGTTACTTTGATTATCATTGGCATAGAACACCACTTCATCGCCATCATATGCATAGGTATGGTTACTTTGATTATCATTGGCATAGACCACCACTTCATCACCATCACCTCTATGCATGTATAGTCTTCAAGACTATAGCTCTCATCATTCAAAGTATAATCCTCAATAAAATATTCTTCATCATTGGTTTAGCTTCCATGGTTGGTGCTATAGTCATCTTCCTCCGCATAGTAGTAATCATCATCTTCACTTTCATAGTCCCCCATGGCTTATCGGATCCAAAAATTTCCAGCTATGCCCTCGATACAAAGTTTGATGCAACTAATTACTCCAAAATCCAAATGGCATGGTTGAAAGCTTGTCATAAAGATTATGGAGTAAGGATTCAATCCCAGTGATTGCTTTTAGATCATCCCCAAACCCCTTTGACTGAATTAGGGTTTAATGCTCTATTATATGCGGTCAAAAATTGCCAAAACATTAGATTGAGTGTATTTTGCCCAAACAAAATCCAAATTTGATGATCTTTAGCTCTATGGAAAGCTTGAGATGCGTACTATCCACATATGTGAAAATAGTAAAATTCAAAGATTCCCAAATATTCTCTATTTTTACTACTAAAAATGAAGAATTGGCCCTAAAACCTTGAATATTGGTCAAAATCTTGATCGGATTGGCTTCTTGGGAATCTATTGGTTAGTACTATCCACCCCTAAACCACTTTTCTTCAGTCAAAGGCTAGATTATTATCTCTTTGGACTTTTATTCAAAGTAAACTATGTCGGTTGACCAAGCAAACGAAAGCTTATGACATGTACTATCTATCCATATGCTCAAATGTCAAAACTGACTTGCTACTTTTGTGATTGGGCCAAGTTTTGACCTAGCAACAATGACCCTTGCCGATTGGAAATGCAATCGATGTCGGAATCGAGCACTTAAGGGCTCCAATCGTAGCTCTTAGATAGTAGTTTCAAGCTAGGTAAACCATGTCAAATCAGTTCCAATGGTTTTGGATTAATTAGGGTTTTGCGTTGCTGCAAAAATTACCAAAATTGTCAAAATTTTGGCATAACCTCCTTTGTATTTGGTGCCAAATCTCAATGAGTCAAGGCATCAATATACATATCCAAAAGCATAGCATCATAGACTATCCAATGCCCACAGTCAATTCATCCAACCACTGCCACAAATTTTCCCAATATTTGCACTTTCTCACCACAAAACCATGCATGTATCAATTACCATCCTTGCATTTGCATTTGCCAACAAAAGCCTTGCCACTTAGTGTGATGATTGATTCGATGTAGCACGTTGATGCTTTGCTGATCTCTTGGCTAAGCACTTATCACCCTCTTACCAAGTTTCAATCGGAGGCAAGGGCTGAGGCCATGTCTTTACCACCTTGTACCTAGATCCCTTTTTGTACTACTTTCCCACAACACTCATGGCATGGAAAGTTGAAGATGAACTCCCCCCCTTGGCCTCTCCTCCACCAATGCCAAGGGTACTCTCACACACATATAGATTATACAAATGAATGTGTAAGAACAATGTGTGTGAGATGTGTAAGCTTCAAATAAAGGATTGTAAAGCCTGCTTACATGTGGCATTTATAATTTCATGCCCAATCAAAAGATCCATTACAATTTGATGGTGTTAGTGAGGTTCAATATGTTTTCACATTCTTCTTCCATAGCTTACTTGTTGTTCTATTTAATAGCTTCCTCAATGACTCTTGATGCACATATGAGATAAGATTTACATGCAATTATGCATAAGGATGCCCCAAAACCAATAAAGTTTGGCATCAATGATGAAGACTATATGCATGAGCTTCCCAAAACTAGAAAATTATGCATAGAAAGATTAAGGAGATCAAGAGGGATAAGAATATGCATTAGCTTCCATGAAACTCCCAAAAGATACTTCTAGGATTAGTCATCCTATGCTAAAAGAATGATTTTCATCACATTCATGGAAAACTAGCCAGAAGCCTACTCATGAGTGAAAATTGCGAAGCAAGAGCCCCAAGAAACAGAAGTAGTTTACCCAAAACCCAAGCCCCATTGGATCCCCACCATCAAGATGTTAGAAGATCAAGGCCTCTACGAGGGAAATTATTTTATTTGGGTTCCAAGACCTCACTACCCTCCACACCCCTATCCCCTAAGATAAAGAGAAACAATGGCAACCTCAAACCCTAGCTTAATCCCCTACAGGCTAATGACATTCCATTAGGTCCTGAACCCTAGCTCAGGCCCAATAGATGACATTCCATTGAGTCCCCACCAAGCTGCTAGAAGCGTAAGGATTTTATAAAGAGAGCCTTTATATTTGCGCCCTGAGATCAATGAAACCCATACCATAAGCCTCAACAACCACACCATCAAAAGCTAAACCAAAGATGGAGTGGAGACCTATCCAACTTTGATTCCAACATCAAACCTTAAGTACAAAAGGAAAAGTAGTGGTGGTGGCTACCACCTTGATTCACATACCAACACCACCTATGAGGAAGTTGGAAGAGTCATGGTGGGGACACCACGTAGTAAGAGGCAATAGATATAGCCCATGTGCAATGGCCTTACTTGGGCCCCGTTCCCATCAAAGAAGAGACACCCATGGTGCCAAATCCCTAAGAGAGCTATGCACACACTCCCTTGGCACCACCAAGAGTCCCCTAGGCTCAAGGGGATCACTATGATCCCCCCAACACCCACATGCACCACACCATAACACCAACTTTGCCAATTAGAACTTGAAGTACATAGCATCATGGATGGGGAATTGTAATGTAGCACCTCCTTATATTTAAGCTGGTTTGTCAAACTAGTTGTGTATGTGAGGACCATGTCCCCTTCATCATTGTGAATCCCTTTATCTTTAAGTTGCTTTGCAAACCACTATTTGTGATGTAATATTTTATTATTAATTTTTTAGACTACAAGGGGTCTTTGCTTGTCCATTTGATCTTTTGATAAGACGATATTCCTTGAAGTTATCTCTTACTATAATTTACATTTCCCATCTTTGACACTTGTGTATAGGAATACCATGGCTCCTCCTTCATGTATGTCTTTATATTTAAGTCGGTTCACACTAGTTGTGTATGTGAGGACCATGTCTCCTTCATCATCATGAATGTCTTTAATTTTAAGTTGGTTGGAAAACCACTATTTGTGGTGTAATTTTTTATCAATCCTTTCATAGATTACAAGGAGTCTTTGTTCCTCTAGCTTTTATCAACAGCAATTGATCTTTTGGTATGACTCTATTCCTTGAGGTTATCTCTTGCTATAATTTGGATCCTTGGGACCAAATGTTCCTTTAACACTATTGCGTGTCAATCCTAAATGCAAGGCATAAAGGTGTAATATTGATAGCCATATTGATAACCACCTTAGTGTGGTAGGCTCATAGTAGTGTAGAGGGTTATTTTTACTCCCAATCATTTCCATTAGCTTTAATTATCTTAGTCAATAAGATTTTGTTGGTGCTCAAGTCCTAACAGTTTTCTTGTGGGTAATAAGGGGACTTTCTCCATTAGCTTAGTCAGTAAGATTTTGTTGGTGCTCAAGGCCTGACAGTTTTCTTGTGGGTAATAAGGGGACTTTCTCTATACTACAAGGAAATCTTAAGGCCACAATCTCATTTATGAAGTCTAAACCTTGGTCATTAACTAAATCAAGAGAACATATTCCCATTTCTCAAAATGATTGGGAGAGAAATTAATGGTATTAGGAAAATTGTCTTTACCTTCTTGGACCATGGTAAACCTTTGGCATTCATTGTATTGTTTGACAAACTCTATGACATCATCAGAATCCTACATGTGCGTTGGAGTGAGCTTGTTCAAGAGTGTCTTAGCATTATGCCTCTCATTCTAAGGATCATGATGTACAACTTCTCTAGAAATCCATCACCACCACAAATTTGTGGTAGAAGCCTATCCCAAAGATCTTTGCATCCTAAAGCACCCACCAATGGTTTAGCTATGTTACCATATCGACAAGCTTGACCAAGGGGCTTGTGCCTATGAGTTGTAGACTTCCAGTAATCCTTGGTGATTATGTTGACACCAACATAATCACCAAGGAGGCTTATGCCTATGAGTGGTGGACTTCTAGAAATCATTGGTGATTATGTTAACACTAGCACCACCACCTAAGATCACAGAGACTATGGTTTTTAATACAAAATAGGTTACATAGAATTCATCTCAACCCTTTCAAAGTAGTGTCCTAGCTTGTTCATGGTCACTTTTATGGATTTCCTTTTGGTTTTGGGTATGGATGGAGAGTTCTCAATGTGGCATGGCTCATCCTCCTCCTTTTGAGGTTCAGCTGGAGGTTCATTTATATGGACTCTTAGGTTCCCAATTATTCAATCGCATAAGTCTCTCCCAAGTTGAGAATTTCCTTATAAAAGAGTACTTATCTCGAGACTCTCAGAATTTTGAGAAAAATAAGGTTGTGAGATTCATGCTATGTCTCACAACCAATATTTGCACACACTTGGTGTGTACTTACTTGGAAGTGGACTTGGACTTGCCAACGTGTAAGAGGCGTCCATTAAATCTTCCCTAAGAGACTGTGCCTCCTCTCTAACGGGGTCAAAATGTCATTGTCGATCACCTTGGAGAAAATACTGTGATGACTATGATGACCCATGGAAGGCCAACTTTCCTCCCACCTTTGACTCCTCCTTCACTACATCTAGTAATGCAAGGTCTACTAGAATCGGTTTACATGTATAGGCTTTAGAACTAGATCTTTCTACCGCCTCTTAAGAATGGTTACATGTTTGGTCAAGGCCTTTGGCAAGATCTTAGGTTCTCTCATAGGTTCTAAAAGAGGGTCTGGGATATGCTCAAGTGGGGTTAGGGGTTTGTACTTGGCCACTTTCTCAAGGATAATTGGCTCTAGTTTAGCCTATGCCTTTCTCACAAGCTCTTAGGCTTGTTTCATTCATTTTTTCTCCAACATGGGGTTAGGGTACTCTTAGGAAGGTTGTTCTAGTCTATGCGATTCTTTTCTTTGGAAAGAGCTGGCTTGAGCAAGAGATGTCTTTACAAGGGAGGCAACTTTGGAGCTCTTGTTTGAACCACTTTCAATGGTCACAGTACTGTTGTCCTTGAGAACTAATTTTACGTTACCTTTTCATGTGCTCTTTGATGTCTTCTTCTTTTAGAACTCTTGTTCCAGTACTTTAGCCTATTTAGGGGTTATGATGGTCTTTGGGGATAAACAGTGAGTCATGAAAAACGTGCACGAGTTGTGACTTGTCATTTACAAAACATCATCTAGATTTTTCCTAATTTTTTTAACTCTTTGAAATATGGTCATTTTTGCAAATGTTCGAACACATTGTCCAATAACCCCTCCTTGCCAATGCCTTTCTTTTGGATAGGATTCTATGTTGAAAAATGGTAAAGAAGTTGTAGATAAAGTTTGTGACGACGATGACCATGCCAAGTATCAAGAGTTGTATACTTATAGCCATAATATTGGACATCTATTTATCTCTAAACTATCAGCAAATAGACCTCTTGTTTTTTCTTGCTTTTAGGATATTTTGGGAGAATTTTTTGCCAATATTTTGAACACAAATGACGATGACCATGCCAAGTATCATGAGTTTTACACTTATCTCTAAAGTATCACTAAGTAGACCTCTCTTTTTTTTCTTGATTTTTAGCCTATATTTGTAAAATTTTTGGAATTTTACAATATTTTTCTACCAAGAATTTGTTTAAAATTACAATATAAATGTTAAATTCACTCAAAGAGAAAACATCAAACCTCAGTGTTTTGCAAACCTTGCCCCCCCTAACACGTGCTTCTCTCCCGATGCTCTTCATTTTGGGAGTACTAAAAAGATCTAGGTTCTAAAATGCAACTCCTCCATTCCTTGAGAGTGTAAACTCTGAATTATATATTTTAGAATCCACAAAGCCGCCTCCTCCACCATGCTCCTCCCCTCTTGTCCTCCATTTTGGGGAGGTAGATAGCTATTCGGATTCCACAATTAAAAGTTCATTGAAGGCTAGTAAAAATTTTGGTTTTGGAATCCAAAAAGGCACTTTTCTCCCATCTTCTCCCTTACATCCTCCCACCTCTTCCCATGTATGGGAGGCTTCCTCCCAATTATGGGAGGAGACTGGCTTTGGGATACTGGAATCCAACTTTCAAAAAGTTTGGATTCTAGAATCCAACTTGCTTACACTCTCCAAAAGTGGAGGAAATATAGGGGGTGCCTCGGGGGGGAGGGGGCGCACCCATGACAAGCGAGTGGAGGGATGCCCATGGAGCATGCGGGCGGCACCCATGGGAGGTGACCAGAGTGAGCGCCCATGGGGAGTGAGCGGACAAGAGCTTCTGGTCGAGGATAGGTGCCCATGGGGAAGATCAGGCGAGCGCCCATGGTCGCGGTTGGGTGAGTAGATGGTGAGAGCCCACCATAGTTGCGGTTGGGCGAGCGAGTGGGCGCTTGTGTGGGGACGATCAAGTGGGCGACCATTGTGAATGGGCAGGCAGGTGGGCACTCTTGGGGATGATCGAGCGGGCACCCATGGTGGCAGTGCTCATGCTGAGCGGGCAAGCTAGCGGGCGCTCGTGTGGACGATCAGGTGGGAGCCCATGGTGGTGGTCTCATGGTGGGCGAGAGGGCGGGTTAGTGGGCGCTCGTGTGGGGAACAAGCGGGCAAGAGCCTGTGGTGGCGGTCGGGCGATCGCCACCATGGGAGATTGCCCATGGTGGGTGGGCAGGCGACCAAGCGCCCATGGGGATGATAGAGTGGGCATCCCCGTGGTGGCAGTCGACGGGCACTCATTGGGCGAGCAGGTGTGGACCGTGGGCCTGCGGGCACCTGTGGGAGAGAACAAGCGGGTGCCCATTAGTGAATGACCAGGTGGGTTGAGCGCACCTGTTGGGGGTGATAGGTGCCCATGGGAGGTCGCTGGATAGGCGGGGAACTTGTGGGGGCGAGCAGGCAAGCCACGGGCATGGGCAGGCCATCATTCATGGGTGGTAGGTGAGCGGGCGCCTATGGGAGTCCAATGGAATGGACGTTCGTAGGAGGGACGAGATCCCTCCAATGGGCGGGTGTCCGTGTGGAAGGACTGTCTGGAAATCAATGATTTGTTTCTTTAGGAAGGGGGGATATGCAAGCGCCTATGGGAGGGATTGGCAATTACATATTTTTTGTTTTGGGGGCAAGAGGAGGTATAGGCAAACAAATGAAGACTCAATGTGCAAGTACTTGAGTATGAAGGGGTTGGGGTATCCAAGAGAGTTTTGAATGAGGGGAGAGGGGCTAAAAATGAAAAAGAATTAAGAATTATCCTAAATGTAGTGTTGTGGCATTTTGTTGAAAATTTTTTATTTAGTTTTTATGTCTTGATTTACCCAAATTTTAACAACATTAAATGCATGGAATTTCACATGTTACATCATTCAAAACATTGCAAAAAGAAAGTGTTTTAAAAAATATTTTTTACTGTTTATATATTTTTCTATATATATTGGTTTTTTGCAATATTTTCACAATAAAAATATAATTTTACTGATAATATTCAAAAAACTAGACATGATGCAAATTATGCTATTTTTTACAATTGTTTTTTTTCTTGGGTGTCGAGCTAGGCTTTTAAAAATCACAAAGAATAGCGCTTTTAATAAAATTTTAATACCAAATTGATCAAAATGAATGTTTTTTTCCAAAAAGTCCTAAAAGTGGAATTTTTTCTCTTTTTTTTGCAAAATGGAATTGTGTTGTCATTTGTGCAATTTAGTTGTCATTTTTCATGACTCGTTGTTGCTAGCACTTCAGGCTCTTTAGTTGTTGGCTTTGAGGTTGAAGCTTGAGTTTTCTGTTTTTTGTTGTTGGCAGCCTTAGATGTTCCCTCGGCTATTACCCTTGTCTTGGCTTGGAGCCTTGTATTATGAATAGGTCCTCCTTGCGATGGCATTAAGGGGGATTATATGAAAAACTCCTCCTTGTACACTCAACATGTTAAGTCTCATCAAAGAAGTGGTTGCCTCGGGTGATTGTTACATAATTGGGATAACAATCCTTGAAAGTATGTTTGGATCCATGCTTGTAACGTGTGCCTCCATAAGAAATGACATTGGGGTTTATCATTGGATTCGGGATACTTGGTATGATCGCTTTTTATAAGGACACTTGACAACATGGTTCAAGCCCTTGCAATGGAAACATTGAAGAGGTGGCTTGCACATGACATGTTATTTAAGTCTTTCACCCTTTATTACACCATCGTTTTGAATAAGGAGGCATAGTCAATGGTTGGAGAATGTTTTGGATATCCACATAAATCCTAATGCTTATAGCTCTCCTATTCCTCAGACTCTCAAAGTCTGCTGGTGAAGTCCTTGAGTATTGTTGTATTGGTGTACTAGTAGTAAAGTCATCGAGTATTGTTGTATTGGTGTACTAGTAAAGTCATCAAGTATTTTTCTATTGTTAAAGTCACCGAAGAGTACTATTATACTAGTGCAGTTCAAGGAGTAACTTGTTCTATTTGTTGACTTATGCTTGCAGCTCTGAGTGGTTGTGGAGACTTTTGTTGGATTATCCTTACTTTTAGTACCCAACATTGGAATGTTTGTGTCTTGTTCTTAGGTCTGTAAGTGTCTAGGGAACCCATCATTGCACCTTCTTTTACTTTTGAGAAGATCCTTTGTAGTGGACGGCTTTGTGGCTTCCTAGCCACCACAAAGCCACCCTTGTAATGGATGGCTTTGTGGCTTCCTAGCCATGTTTTTCTTAACCCCATGCTTGATTATTGTGGCTTGCTTCTTAAAACATTGATCTCTAGCTTAACTTACAAGGAAACGGTGGGGAGTAATGGGGAATCCTATATGATTTTGAGGTATCCTTTTTTATATTCCCAAGGTGGGTCCTTTGAAAGTTCATATTTTATGCCATAAATTTATCTAACTTTAAATACAGACATAGTTGCTAGAACTTTATCTAACTTAAAATATAGACATAGTTGCTAAGTCTTCATGGATTAGATTAACACTTTGCACTCAGAAGAAGACTGCGATGTACTCATACTATTTCATCAAAATAAGTTAAAAATTTTAGCCTAATAATTTCCACTTTTTATGCTTCCTAACCATAATCTCTTCTTGGTTTGGCCTCTTTGTTGGATTCATCAACGGTGGGTAAAATCTCTAACCCTACTACCCCATGTTATAGACACCCAAAGTGTTAATCAAAGTAAGCTCATACATCCAATTTAAGCTTATCACTACAAATTTCCACATCACAACTATGAGAGATTCCTTTGCTCCTTACTATGGTGTCTAATGCCACATCAAAATATCTAATAGCAACTTGCTTGGACACCCATGTGTGGGGAGCCATCTTGCTTTCCCTTAATTTGGTTTTTACCCTAATTATGTTCACACATAATTGTTTTAAGCCACAAACTTTCTAAAATTATACCAAAAGATTGAGCAAATTTAAACTTTGGCAAATCCATCAATAGAATTCTGTACCTTAAGCCCATAATCCAAATTGTGAGATATCTTATCATTCAAAGGGGCTAGTGTTATGAGAGGATGAGATTCGAAATACTTGCTTGATTATGCTTGGAAATATTACAAATTTATAAAAAGCGAATTTCTTTTCTAAAGTGAAACACAAACACACTTTTGTTGCTTTTTTTTGTATTAAATTCTACCCAAAAAAATCCTAAGCTTAAGAGCTTACTCCCACACTTGAGCTGGCTTTTTTGAACATCTGGGTCCTTGCTTTATTAGCCAATTTGAATAAAAAAATCCATATGTTCTAATGGTAGTTAGTTTCATTCATGATTTAGATCCTTTGTGATGACATTTACCTAATCCTCCATCCAAGGTTCTTGTAACCCTTCAAAATTTTGTATACTCTGTTGGTTCCATTCATGATTTAGATCCTTTGTGATGACATTGACATGACATTTACACCTAATGCTCCATCCAAGATTGTTGCAACCCTTAAGAAATTTGTGTACTCTGTGTGTTAGAAAAGTTACTCTCCAATAGTTTTGGTTTGCCTTGTATTATATATACTGTCACATAAGGCCAAATGAATCTGAACTTATGAATAATTTTATCACTTGCACAGTCATCAAACATGAATAGTGCGGGCTGATCCTTGATTTGCCCCGAAGCCTTGCAAAACATTCGCTCTTTTGCATCATGACCTGTATTTCCTTGCACATCAGGAACTGCATGTACATTAACCTTGGTCTGCTTGTCCTCGTGCTTTGGTTTGCGATCTGGGCATTGTCGAAACATGTGGTCTTTGCTACCACAAGAAAAGCATTTTCCATCCTTGACATATTGCTCTCTTTGCTCCGGGGTTAAGCCGAATTTGTTCTTCCTTGGGCCCTGATCTTTAGATGTGTTATTTTCAGCTTTAGCACCCTTGTACCAAAAACAAACAAACAAAATTTTATAAAAATATATATAAATTGACTCACATTAACACACCATCACATCTAATCTCTTTGTATGTCCTTCCTTGCGTTGAAATTTGATCCCTTTTCATCCACAATTTGGGACTATCCCCTTAGTAATACCCCCAATGGGATATATACTAAGAAAGTTTTAGTGCTCATATTCTCCTACTCCAAACCTGCCCTAAAGTGTGTAGCTTTTTATAGGCAGAACCAACATCAGTGCATCATTGAAAAAACCTTTAACAATAGTCATGCAAGCCACTCCTTTCCTTGAGTGTTTCTCAACTTTTTTTTGATTGGTTTTGACCTAACAAGTCTAGATTCATCATCACATTGAGAAGCTCCTTCTTGACCTTGAGATACCTTTTATTCTTAATAAGTGGTTTTGGGTAAGCTCCTTTTCTCAAATATGAGCTTGTTGACTCCTCTAATTCCTTTGATTAGATAGCATTTCTTGCTTCTTTAGGTTGAGCTTTTATCCACGGCTCTTCATCTTCTTGTGTTGCCTTTGCAACTTGGCCATGAATTCACTAGGATCCTTCTTGTGTTTTTAGGAGCTTGTTATTTTGTTGCACCTATGACCTTGCCACACACAAGGCATTCCACTTCTTTCATCACTTTCTTCACAAGTGGCATTGATAGATCCATTACTGCAACTCATCTTAGACAACCTTGTGGTGGCTGTGAAGTATTGTCTAAAGTGGATGCTTACATTAGGAAACTTTCATATAAATGATCGACTCCATAGCCTCCATACATGCATTGGTACTACCTCCATTGCCCTCTGTTTGGGTATTCAGCCACTACAACCAAAACATTCCATTGCACATAGTGTTGGAGCATACATAGGGATGCAATTTCCCCTCTCATGCTTCAGGTGTTACAATACATTGTTATTATGCCCTTGGTCCACGTAGCCACTACTCCTCATTTGCCTTGCCATGTTGGTAGTTTAAGATATATTTGGTTGTTGAGGAAGGAAGAGGAGGAGTGGGAGTAACTTGACTCTATGAGTGTACACGTCTATGTGTGATGTAGGCTACCTATGGGGAGTCTTGAGTGAAAAAGCTTTATCTTTGCTAAATCCATAATATTGAGAGAAATGGAGTGAAGACATAGGAAGAAATAGGGCTTGTGAACTTGTGAGATGAGTTATGAGGAGTAAGGCTTGCAGTTTGAGCCTTAGGCCTCAGGCCTTAGGCTAAGCCTTTAGACTTGGACCTTACGCCTTGAGCCTCTATGAAGCATACGTGAAACAATGTAAGTGGAAGTCTTCCACACTTGGGAACCTCAATGTGAGAAGGGAATCCTAGGCCATGTTCTATAGTGAAAATAACACATGGTACCAGCTCTTCTAGGTGACAACTAGAAGAGTGAAAAATAGATCATCCCAACACCTGTAATGGGACACACCATGCCTTTTTTTTTCTTTCAAAAAGAGACTTCTATTAAGTATGAGAAAAACATACAACAATCACAGCTATAAGCCGGAAAAGAATAGAATCACCCCGATTTCAACCACTGAGGAGCATCATGATGCCATGTAAGACCTGTGGTACTAGAGGAAAAGAAGATGCCATGGTCCCACTCCCGCATAAATATCACCTCACGCACTTCGCCTACGCAGAACAAGAGGGCCCCTGAATGCGAGCCCAAGTAGCCATAAGAGTATGGATGATATCACCTCATATAGTACTAATGCACTGAGACCCAAAAATCTGGACACCCTCAATAGCCTCTGTGCATCTAGCTCTCCAGATCTGCCATGCTGTAATACTGGCAACAATCTCCCAACTGGTGTCAATCCTCTGTCTGGGGGGTGAGGAACATCTTGCAATAAACCATGCTGGGCAATACCTCTACGAATGAAAATAGCAGAATTTGTACCATTGCCCTCATAAAAAAGCTGCGGACCGGACTGGGAGAGCCAAGCAACTATCCCCCAAGTCACATGCATGGCTCGGCCACTCAATTTGCCCATAAGTTGGGCTACAGAACCCCAAATCTATTGTGCAATGCTACATCCCCATAAACAATGTTGTACAGTCTCAGAATCTGCCGCACACCTAGGACAAGAAGGTGATACACCGAAAACTGATCTTCATTGATTGGTGGGGAGACCACCATGTAAGAATAACCAAAAGAAATGAGAGATCTGGCTCCTTCTGTATGCCTTGTCCAACCATACCACAATAATCTACCCCAATAATGTAGCTGCCTATAACTAGTGACCACAAATCCCAAAAAAGACAAATGTGCACCCTTTATAACCGAATTAACACATAAGTTTCAAAGGAGGATCTGAAATGCATTGTTATTCATGGAGATCGGCACAAATTTACGCTCTCCTCTCAGAGGGCTTTGTTGGACCATTAGATGCTACTACGGAAAGAGGTCGGGTAGGATCCCTTAATTTGCTTGTGATCACTCTCTTTGAGATGGGGCTGATTTGAAAAAGAAGAACACAAACAGTTGTAAAAGGTTTTAGAAACCTTTTTTTGTATAAAAAAGGATTAGGTTCCCAAACTACATAGAAGAATGTGTAGGAATGTCATAACAAGCCTTGAAGAAAATACAGATGGCTCATCATTTGGTTATGTTTTACAAAAACGATCTGCCAATTCCTGGTTGTCCATCCTTCTTTGTCTATGCTAACAATGCAAGGTACTTCCCCCTCAATGGTACCTCTTCAAGGTAACCGATTGACTAATCTTACGCTTTTGGTGCCCGCTCACATATCAACTCTCCAGTGCTCAGGGTGAAGCTCATGAAGGACACTCCAATTCCTGGATAGGACTCTGTATCAATGGAGGTCGATCAAAACTTGTCAATAGAGAACACTCCAAATTCCTGGATAGGACTGTATCAATGTCTTGTCAGGTGTCTTAATGAATGCTAAAAATCTTACACAGCCCATCCTCCAGAGTCTAATTCACATCACAGAGCTGCAACAAATGTAGAGGGAAAGATGGACCTTCAAGGCTACCAGTGCAGGCTCTTAAAATAAGGCATACATTCACTCTTTGATTGTATTTATTTTGTCCAGTTTCATCGTGCAGTCTTTTGACACAACGTTTAGCTCTCTCATAGCTCATGTTACTCCACATGTGATCTGCATAGATATTGAACTTCAAAGTAAATGCTCCAGCACGGGCTCATTGCACACCCACTAAATGCTCATGAATTTGCCTTCTCAATCTTCATGTCCTCGTGATTGTGAGCAGATGTCTAAACATATGATCCATCTATGCTCATGAATCAACTCTCCATGAGCAAGGAGTTTTGGAGGGCATCAAATCTGTGCATACTTTCATTCCATGCTCATCGATTCACCATTATCTGTTCCAAGTCTTCTCACGCCTGCATACAAGTTAGACATCAAGATAAAAGCTCCCGTGTCTTTCTGGTCCATCCTCATTGCATAATCAAAAGCATGTCTACCAAGATCTATATTACCCAATGTTTGACAAGCGCCTAGCATGGTACTCCATGTCACAAAGTTAGGTTGAAATGGCATCTCCTCCATCATCTCCACAGCCTTGCTAAATTGGCCCGCCCGGCCAAACAAATCGACCATAATATTATGGTGCATAGCAGTCGGAAAAATGTTGTACTCTTTCCTCATAGCTTGAAAGTATTGCTGGCCCTTCTCCACAAAGCCTGCATGATTGCAAGCACTAAGAACAAGAAGTAGTGTTATCCTGTCCGGCCTTATGCGTTCCTTCTTCATCCTCTCGAACAATTGCAGGACAAGTTCACTCTGACCTTGGCGCGCGTATCCCGTAATCAATGCATTCCATGTCACAACATCTCTTACAGACATTGCATCAAACAGTTTCTGAGCATCCACCATGCTCCCACATTTGCCATACAAATCAACAAGCGCATTTGCAAGCCCGACTCCCGTCGTCTGGAGTCCTATGCTATGAATTTGGGCATGAATTATGTCTCCAGTCTCCAAGGCTGCTGCATTGCCACATGCTTTCAAGATGCTCACAAATGTCATCTCGTTTGGTGATAGACCTTGCTCTTGCATTTGTGCATAAAATTTGCAAGCTTTCTCACTCTCCCCTTGATCAGCATACGCTGAAATCATGGCATTCCATGAGCCTACATCAGGAGCCACGCCCTCCAGTTGCATCTCTTGGAAACAATCCACCGCTTTCTTAACAAGCCCACGTTGTGCATACCCAGCAATTAATGCAGTCCAAGAAACTACATCTTGAACCAACAGCTTGTCAAACACTGCCTGTGCTTCTGCAGGCAATCCACATTTTGCATACATGTCCACTAGACTATTGCTCACGACAAGATCATCTGCTAAGCCCTTTTTCACAATCTCACAATGTAATTCTTGACCCCTGTCTACAGCGCCAATGCTACCACAGGCTTTCAAAACACAGACAAACGTGACAGCATTTAGAGAAACACACTCCTTGTGCATCTCCTCCAAAGCCTTCAGTGCTTCCTCACCAAGCCCGTGCTCGACATACCCTGCAATAAGTGCAGTCCAGGAGACTACATCTCGAACTGACAGCATGTCAAATGCTTCCCTGGCTTCTACAAGTGAGCCACATTTAGCATATGTATCCATTAGCATGCTGCTAACGAAAAGGTCTCTTTCATAACCCTCTTTGGCAATCTCAGCATGTATTTCTTGGACCTTGTCTATGATTCCTATGCTGCCACACGCTTTCAAGCTGCAAACGAATGTCACAGCATTGGGAGGCATGCCCTCAAGCTGCATCTGTTTCAGACGATCCAGGGCTTCCTGGCCTAGCCCATGTTCAGCATATCCAT
The DNA here is from genome assembly GCF_041138505.1 of Cibotium barometz. Classification (NCBI taxonomy): domain Eukaryota; kingdom Viridiplantae; phylum Streptophyta; class Polypodiopsida; order Cyatheales; family Cibotiaceae; genus Cibotium; species Cibotium barometz. Next base: position 15,638,861 of record NC_141053.1, read on the forward strand.
CAATTAGTGCCGTCCATGAGATTATGCCTTGAACTGGTAGCCTATCGAACACATCTTGTGCTTCTGCAGATAGGCCACATTTGGCATACAAATCAACAAGACTGTTACCAACAAAGAGATCACTTTCGAACCCCACTTTGACTATCTCAGAGTGCAGCTCTTGGCCCTTGTTGATGGCTCCAACCTCATTGCAACATGCCTTCAAGATGCAAGCAAACGTGACAGAATCTGGAATCACACCCTCCAGCTTCATCTGCTCCAAAGAGTTCAGCACTTCGACAGCAGGTCCATACTCTGCATGCCCTGCAATCAGTGCATTCCACGAGACAACATCTCGAGCAGGCAACTGGTCAAACACTACCTGCGCTTCTGCAAGCGAGCCGCACTTGGCATACATATCCACTAAGACATTGCCAACGAAGGGGTCTCTATCAAACCCCTCTTTAGCACTTTGAGCATGTATTACTCTGCCATTCTCTACAGCCCCTATGCTGCTACATGCTTTCAAGATTGACACGACTGTGAAAGCATCTGGAGCTACACCCTCCAGTTGCATTTGTTCCAAACACTCCAACACTTCCTTCCCAAGACCTTGTTCGGCATACCCAGCCATTAGTGTAGTCCATGAGACCACACTTCGGGTCGGGAGCTCGTCAAACACTTCCTGTGCTTCTGCAAGCAAGCCGAATTTGGCATACATGTCCACCAGACTGCTGCCAACAAAAAGATCATCTTCATCACCCTCTACAGCAACCTGTGCATGTATTTGGTGACCCTTATCCATGGATTTTAGCTTGGTGGCCGCTTTAAGCAGGGAAACAAATGTATACCTGCTGGGACAAACAGAATCCTCTTGCATTTTCCCGAACAAGAAAAAGGCGTGCTGCGACTCGCCATGGTCAATAAACCCTTGTATAAGAGAAGTCCAACAGTGCTCATTCCGATGATTCAGCCTGTTGAAAACCTGCTGGGCGATGGAAATGCTGCCACATTCCACAAACAATGGGACCAGGCGGATTCCCACTGCTTCAAGCCCATTTAAACCATGATTGCATATGTGCAAATGCATGCTCTTGGCATGCAATAAACTCTTATTCTCTCTGCACTTTTGCAAGATGTCGAGGACCGATCCTACAGACAGAAGCTCTGACAATGGTTCTGAGGAGGCTAGTGCCTCATCTATGCTCAGCATCTTCGAACCACTGTTTGTTGCAGCATCAAAGGCAGCTAATTGCACTCATGGGACTCAATCACCTAATCTTCATACCCTAAATTTACCTTGATAAAAATGGGTTGGAGAATTCTCGGAAAGAAAGTGGGTTGGAGAAATTAAATAATCGATTAAAAACGAAAATTAATAGCAATAGATATAGATGTTAGCACTCAAAACATGATTAAGAAAAACTTTAATCCTACCTGATCTTGCTGCAGGCAAGGAGGATTCAGAAGCGTACGCGGACAAGTCCTCGGACGCTCTGCCAGCAAATCACTATGTGTAGGTGGTGTTCACACGGCCCTCGGTTGGGCAACCTGGCCAGAACCTTTGAAAATGACAGGTTTAGTAGAAATAATGCCCCTTTTTTCACATTTTACCTTATTTTTTCACTACCAATTTGAAAAGTGATTTTTTTAAACGACCAAAAAGCCTAAAAACGGGCATGACACCCATTAACAAAGCAGCCCTAGAGGTGGCTTAGCCCTAGGTTGGGAATCTAGGTGGTCTGTGTGAAGAGTTGCAAGCGTCTTCTTGCCTAGGCACTTAAAAAAGAGGCCTCTGAGTCCTCCGCAGGCATCCAGACGCCCCCCCCCCCCCCCCCCCCCCCCCCCCCCCAAGAGCCACATCCCCTTGTGTTACTTGGGCTACCAAAAAAGATAGCATGCTCATAATTTACCAATGTAATCAAATGCATGTAGGTTGAGCAAGAAGATAATAATTTCATCGAAAAATATGGTTCATAAAAAAATATGTGCACTTAGGGAAATATATGATTAGCTCTTCTTCCTCAAGAATAGCTTAGCACCCTCCTTTTCGAGTGTGCTAATAGGGATCCAAAAGAAATAGCAGAGATACTTAAAGCCCCTTTACCCCTAGGTGGGACATGTTCATTACAAGGCTAGTATAGCCCCCGGATGGGGCTCTAAAAGTGTAATCGACTACTTTAATCATAGAGTCTTGTCTCCTTACTTGCCTCACTTGCTTGTCATTAAAAATGTGTGTATGTGTGTGTGTGTGTGTGTGTGTGTGTGTGTGAGAGAGAGAGAGAGAGAGAGAGAGAGAGAGAGAGAGGGGCATAATCCACTACTCTAGTCATACGGCCTTGTCTCCTCACTTGTGTGTGTGTGTGTGTGAGAGAGAGAGAGAGAGAGAGGAGCTATGAGCATAATAAAATGAGAGAGAGACTAAGGTCTTTATCAGGGGCTAAATAATTGTTGGGGTACCATGATCTAAATGGCCACAAGCCGCCCATTGCACCCTTACCTCTCTTATCAACATTTCCCTACACAAGAAGCTATGGGCATATTAAAATATGAGAGAGAGAGAGAGAGTGTGTGTGTGTGTGTGTGTGTGTTAAAACCCTAAGATCTCTCTAGATAATTGTTATGCATAAACATGCATAAATCAGGCATAAACTCATCCACCCAACTACCCCCGAGCCCAAGGGGTGCACACATGAAATATAATGAAATACATCATACCTCTACTTTGATTTCCCATACCATCAAGAGGTATAACTCCAATCTAATAGCATGTAGCTATAGTGTGAAATGGTAAGTGAGTAGATATGATTCTCTACACAAGAGAGCATAACATAGCCTTGGCCTCACAAGCCCAAGCCTTCAAGCCTCCCTTGAGTGTGCCCCATGTCCCTATTATATAGGAGGGCCCTCGAGTGACTTGACTCTTCATTTTCCATGTGTGACCCTTGGGATGCCTGACCTTAACCTTAACCCTTAAAGTTCGTCCCTAACCCATGCTCCACTAGAGCTTGTTCCCATGCTCCCATGCTCACAAGCCTAGCCTCCTAGTATATGCACACATAATGTGCATATAACATACTTCGAAATTGACCACAATATCTAGGAGATAAATTCAAGCATTTTCCTTTTGACAAAGTCTGAAAATCTTTAGGAACTTTTAAATAAACCAACGCTCCTAGTTCAAAAGACCAAATTGAGCATCCTCTATCAGCATAGAACCATGCCATATTCTGAGCACTCCTGATAGAATCCCGAGCTTCGGTCAGCATTTCCTGCATATCACGCAAGAAATCCCTCGATGCATCAAGCTCAATGTCCTTAAGACCGACATCAATAGGTGCCCTAGGTTGATACCCATACATAAGCATGAACGAACTAAAACCAATAACCGTATGTTTAAAACTGTTATAGGCAAATTTCATCATTGGAAGATATTTTTCTCAATATGATGATTTTCCAGAGACATATACATGAAGCATATCCTCTATAATCTGATTCAACACTCTGTTTGCCCATCAGACTGCGGATGATCAGAGGAATTCATACTTAAGTAGTTTCCTCGTTGTAAACCATTTGGAATAAAGTAGTAAAACATGGCATTATAACAGCAAGAACTAGGGATTCATCGGCGCCCCGACATACCCACATCTGCACATGGAATAATCGACATCCCGAGTTAGCCATATCAACATAGAGAGTCATCAGTGTCTCGATGAGTCACATATGTTCATCCGTAAACCATTAGGTTGACTGTATAAATCACCTAAAGTACGGACCTAGAGAAAGAAATGCCAACAAATGAAAAATCCAAATTTCCTTATCCAAACACAACAAGATAAACTCGTTGAACTCTAAAGAAAGAGATGTCGATGAGATTACACTCATCAAAACATGTAGGCTATAGATAAAAGAAGTTTATCTAGAGAATACCCACACTATAACTTTAAATGAATTTAGAAAATGAGATTGTCTTTGAATGTTAAGGTCGACATGCTAAGTGATGTAAGCAAAGCAACAATCTTGAGCCCAAATTATCCCATAAGATAATATATGTGAGGGATCACTAGCATCCCATGCCACCATGATACCACCCATACATACCTTAACAATTTGAAAACTCCCTAGTATGCCATCTAGGAAAATATGAATAAAATCCTGTATAAAAGGAATAAAATAGCCTTATCCTAGACTTTCACATACTAAAAACTGTCTCTATATTCCTCAGACTACATCAAGGAATAATCCTTATGGAGTACATCATTAGAAAAGGATTTTGAATTATTGGCACCTTTCTAATGATAACTACCCAAAACACAATAGGGTAGAAAAATAACTCACCTAGATATATAAGCAACTAGGTATCCGAGTTGGAATATGTACAAGAGTACAAGCAACTAGGTATCCGAGTTGGAATATGTACAAGAGTACAAGCAATATACTCCAAAATTAAGTGCAAAAAACGAAGGCAAATGCTACCTTCAAAGCACATGATATTATCCAAAAGACCAAAAGATCCTTATAAAACCATGGATAAAAGCATAGAAGCTCCTCGAATCCATGAAAACCATAGTTGATCATAACAATCAATGCATGCCATCTAATGGTCATTAATCATGCCAAAAGAAGCATTAAAATTGGTGGTGGCCAACTCATCAATCCGGAGTATATATGAACATGGTGTCGTTCAAGCAAAACTCCAAAGTAAGCAAGTGAAACTCATGACCGTTTGCATAGAGATGAAGTTATGGTTGCACGGGAAAGCGGAAAGCCAAGAGGTTTCCCAGAAGATGAAAAGCCAAAAGGCACCAATAAAAAATTTCCAAAAATTTTCAGAGAATTTTTTTTCTCAGATTTCAATTTTTCTCTAATTTTTAGGCTTTTCCCAAGCTTTTTTTTAAACAATTTCAAAAGCTTTTTTTTGTAATAAAAAACTCATTAAAAAATAAAAAACAACTTTAATAAGCTTATAAAAAAAATTTAAGGGGGGGGATCGTTTTTCGTCGGCGGTTGCAGCACAGCGCAGCCCCCCCCTCCCTCGCCGCCTATGCATAGAAAAATGGAGGAGAGGTGAGAACCTCTCCTGTCCATCTCCACTCCTTCTCTCCTCTCCATCTTCTCCACTCCATTCCCCCTCCTTCTCTCTCTGTTAACAGAGAGCTTAACCTTAATTAATCTTTTAAATAAAGTTTTTAATTAAATCTTTACTTAATCATAATTAAACATTAATTATGATTAATGTTTAATTAAAAAATTTATTAGTAAATATTACAATTTACTTCAAAAAAATATCAAAAATTGTAATAAAAAAGAAAAATAACAACAATTAACTAGAGATTGCTCTGATACCACTGTTAAAACCCTAAGATCTCTCTAGATAATTGTTATGCATAAACATGCATAAATCAGGCATAAACGCATCCACCCAACCACCCCCAACCACCCCCAAGCCCAAGGGGTGCACACATGAAATATAATGAAATACATCATACCTCTACCTTGATGTCCCATACCATCAAGAGGTATAACTCCAATCCAATAGCATGTAGCTATAGTGTGAAATGGTAAGTGAGTAGATATAATATTCTACACAAGAGAGCATAACATAGCCTTGGCCTCACAAGCCCAAGCCTTCAAGCCTCCCTTGAGTGTGCCCCATGCCCCTATTATATAGGAGGGCCCTCAAGTGACTCTTGACTCTTCATTTCGCATGTGTGACCCTTGGATGCCTGACCCTAACCTTAACCCTTAAGGTTAGTTCTAACCCATGCTCCACGAGAGCTTGTTCCCATGCTCACAAGCCTAATGTGGGTTAGCCTCCTAGTAGTATATGCACACATAATGTGCATATAAGAGAGAGAGAGAGAGAGAGAGAGAGAGAGAAGCTATGAGCATAATAAAATGAGAGAGAGAGACTCTGTTCTTTATTAGGGGCTAAATAATTGTAGGATACCATGGTGTCAATGGTTACAAGCCACCCTTACCTCTCTTGCCTACATCTTCATGCACAAGAAGATATGACAACCCCAAGACTGAAGCAAAGCTCCCAAAAGAAGAAAACCTAGCTCCCAAAATAAGAAAACCTAGCACCCCTCCTATATATACTAATAACTCAAGTGCCCACATATGAACCTTGTCCACACCCAATCTGACCCTTGATAAATATTCCCCTATGCACATAAATAGTTGAGCTCTCCATCTTTCAGCTTGGATAACCTAGCTCCCAAAATAAGAAAACCTAACACCCCTCCTATATATACTAATAACTCAATTGTCCACATATGAACCTTGTCCACACCCACTCTTTACCTCGATAAATATTCCCCTATGCACACAAATAATAGAGCTCTCCATCTTTCGGCCTGGATCCACTTATCCCTGGCCAATGCATTATTTTATCTGCCTTAATCCACTTGACCTTTCCAATTAGTTAGCCTGGATCCACTTATCCTTGGCCGATGCATTATTTTGCCAGCCTTCATCCACTTGATCCTTTTCAATTTGTTAGCCAACTAATTAAGGTCACAACATTCTCACTTTCTTAACATTGTCCTTGAGTTGCACACACCAAGCTTTAGCTTCCTAAGTTTTATGTCACAAAAAAATTCATAATACTTACACGTGCTTTATCGGGAGTTTAACTTGAGCTTCTTCAGTTTTCATTTTCATTCAATGCTTACATCCCATACTACACAATCTACACCTTCTTGGTGATTCTTCCCTTATAGCTCTCTTAGATTAACACGAGACTCATTGGAGTTTACTCATAATCAAACTCACTTTGTTTAAGTGCATATAGAACTAAGTCCATTTTCGGTAGTTGTGTTGCATCTACCCAACTCTTGTATGTTTCCTATACGGGAATGAAGTATGATGTTTACCTTTCATGCCTACTTGGCAAGATAACTTACAAGTGCCTATATCCATCCTTTCATATAAGTGCATGACTTTTACGTTTCATGCATCTAATCAAGATAACTTATAAGTGCCTGTATCCATCCTAAACATATTTCAAGATAACTTACAAGTTCCAATATCCATCTTAAACATATCTATTTCACCCCTTCTCCACAATAGGAATGAAGTGTGAGTCCCACCTCTCTTAAACGAAAAATTCCAATTTATCCTTACCATGTTGCTACTTACAATTCATGTTAACATTCCATAATGCTTGCCCACTTCTCCAGTAAAGGGATGAAGTAACACCATTAGCAATATTGCCACTACCAAGAACCAGCTTGTGACCTCCCTAAGTCCTTCCTTTGATGCATGTTGAAGAAATAACAAGTTCAAGATAAACAAGGAGTTCAACGGATTAAACGACATCGAAAATGAACTCTAAAATAAGGTTATGAAGGATTTTATGTATAAGCATGTGTGAATAAGCTTTAGGAGCTTTTAAAAATTAAGAAAATAGAGAAAATATAAAAATATGAAAAATCAGCTTTTTAGAAAACATGAAAAACCAAATTAGCTTTTTTTTATTATATAAAATGGGGTATCCCCTTCCATTATAATATGCCTCCATGAACATTAATAAAAAAAACTCCTTATAGAAATATTCTCCCTCATCTTTGATTATTAACAATGCACCCACTCTAGTGTTATCTTAGAGTCTAGGTTTGACCTACCAAAGCATTCTCTCCTCACATATGCACGCTTTTTCAATCATCTTGATGTTCTTGACTCAGCACATGGATGGTTCAGACTTAATTAAAAAAACCTAACTCTCTTGACTCAGCACATGGATGGTTCAGACTTAAAACCCCTAACTCTCTTGAGCTCCATGAACATGCTCTCTTGGGTTCCAAGAACATGCTCTCAACATTTCCTTACGGTGGTCTAAAATGATAAATTAAGAAAAACTTTATTCCTCACCCTTTTAATCAATAAAAACTATGGTCGCACTAGCCACACAGAAGCGTTTCCATTTTTCCTTTTGCTCGCATGTCCTTTGCTACCCTTTGAACCATTCCCTCAATTTCCTTGGACAACTTGCCTCTTCATTCATAGTTACATTCCTTCGATCACCAACTCCTTGAATATGTCTTGCTAGAAATGTATCAATGATTACAATTAATTTCCCTGCTAACCCTTTTATGATCAATTTTATCCTTGGTGTAATTCCAAAACTCAAAATAGTAAAGAAAAATGTATCAATGATTACAATTAATTTCCCTCCCTAACCCTTTTATGAAGGTGGACTCTTAGCCATTACTTGCATATATTCCACTAAGGTCTAACTTACATATCCAATGATTGCCAATCTTGGCCTTAACTTTGGTTTAAAAAAACTGAGCTACTTTCTCACCATAGATCCATAGCTAAACATCCTCCTATTGTTAGGTCTCTACTCTTAAGCAACAACTCAAACCCAAGAAACCAAGTCTCACTCCCTTCCTAGGGTTCTAAACACTCACAAAGTTGTACGGTAAAAACACGCTTAGAGAGTTTAAATGTATTGTCACATGTCATCTTCTTGGTATGTTATGAAATCCTAATGATAATTTCTTACTAGTACATCAAAGTTCTAATATTAACAAACTTTATCTTAGAATCACTTGCTTCTCATCTTTTGAGATAGAGACTGAAGTACAAGATCTTGGATAATGGACGATACAAGGAATATAGTTACACATCTTATTGACACATGATGTACTAGAATATGTAACTAGATCTCATCGAATATGTAACCAAGTCCTCATAGATGTAACAACTCACATTGTGCATTGTGGATGAAACAAAATCATATCATGCACAATAATGTCATATATAATTGTTGTGGTCACAAGTGCCAAAGTTTGACAATATTGTTGTGGTCATAAGTGCCAAAGTCTAACAATTTACATGAGATATTATCTTTAAATATGACAAGCTAGCTTGACCATGAAACCAATCATAAATTGACAAAGGCTAACATGTATCGATCCTAATGTTAACTTTTGCATGTAGCTTTCTTAGACATACATAACATGCATAGTTATCACAATCATTGAGGTCATGTTTTTTTATCTTTTGAGTTCAAGGTTGGGTTGGTCTTGTGCATCAGCTCAATAGGGTGAAGGTTAGAGCTTTGTCTCAATGCATATAATCAAAACATCCCAAAGCAATAAATCATAGTGCAATAGTGGAGTTAGAGAACCCCTTGGCCAATAACTTCAAGGTCAAAGATGACCAATTTCATGTAGAGTCCAATCCTCCACACCATGTCCACACCTTACTTGTAAGCTTGTTTACATGTCCACCAACAAATTCTAGCACCTCACATGTTGGAGATAAATATAATGTGTCCCTTCTGAGTTGGATTTCCTACAAAAACTCCCCAAAATAACATGCACTTGAAAATTGTTGGAAGTGTAGATCAATTTAGCAACACACACATAGATACAGCAAGCAAGGAGAGATAGATGGAAACACAACACTCAAAGTAGACTGATGAGAATGAGTGAAGTACAAGTGAAGTGACATGATAATTTCACTTACACACTCATAAGAGTGTCTAATGATCTGCTTAGAGAAAAAACCTCCTAAAGAGGGAAAAAGTGATCGGTCCATTATTAGCCTATGCCAGCACATTACTGCAATATAAATGCTATAAATCTCCCTTATAGTGATGATGTGAACAAGGATCATGTGGCTGATCAATCCCCAAATGGTAATAAGCCTAAAGCTTTGCTAAAAGCTTTAAACTTCTCTCAACATGAGAGAGCCTTCCTGAACATATCTGCCACGTGGTCATGTGTAGAGACATAAGCTAGGCTAATCTCTCTTGCAAATGAGCCTCTCCTTGACATAATGACAATTCACCTCAATAATGTGCTTTGTGCAAGCATGAAACATTGGGCTCCTCACAAATAATAGATAATGCACTCTGGTTTGTCAATGAGAAGATGGAGGTGGGGGAATGCTGTCTACTAACACGAAAAGGCATTTGAGGCATACACACTCCACGGTCACTATAAAAGTTCCTCTATACTCAGCTTCATAGCTCAAAGTGGCCATAGTTAGGTGAAAGCAAAAGCTACTAGTAGACACTCGTCTATCATAACATCCATCCCAATCACAATCACTAAAAGCATGCAGAGCTGAACATCACTCCTCTTAGCATAGAATAAGCCAAGGGACTAAGTGCCCTGTAAGTTATATGAATACTTGCTTGGCAGCCTACTAATGCTTACTTCTAGGATTGTGCATAAACTTGCTTAACTGGGAGACCCCAAACTAAATATCTGGCATCGTATTACATAGATAGATGAGGCACCCAACAACTTTCTCATAAAGTGATGCATCAAATAGTTCACTTGAATCCTGGAGATTAAGCTTAACACACCTGTCTCTAACTTGCATAGCAACAGGCTTATAGTCTTCAAGACTAAATTGTGTAAGCAGCCTGTGTATGTACCTTTGACTGTAACATCACAATACCATCGTCATGTTGCATAAACTATAATAATGCAACAAGCCCAAATTTGTCATCTTAAATAACACATATAATTCAGCCTTGAAGGCTTAAATCTTATCCTCATTAGTGTTAAAAATATGGCAAACACCTTCACTAAAATGATGTGTAGGGCACATACCTTGTAACTAGCACTATGCACTAAAGTCATAGATTATGGGCAAATGGATACAAAGGTTATTATGCAACCTTACCATGATGTAAAAGAGTCATTTAGGAGCTCAACATCAGCCAAAGGGGTCGTGATCTCTTGATTAGGTAGCATTGGTGTGATTAGCAAGATTCTAGGGTTGGTGGTCACTTTAAGGTGCTTGAATCTAGGAGGGAAGGTGGAGATGATTTAGATGATGATTAACACCTAATCTTGAGCTTAATCCTCATGTACTTCAGCCTATATAAAGAGGCTCTCATCTATTGAAATTAACACATTTTATTGCCCCTCACTTATGTTGTCATTATGCTCATCATTATGCTAATTACTTCTTGATTAGTAGCTTAACTTCATCTTCTTCATTTCTATTCAACTATGCAATGGAGCTAGTGTTTGATCCTCCTTAGGATGGTTTTTTAACATGGTATCAGAGCTAGTACTAGCCCATTCATCTAGAATCAAGCCCCATCTTATTTGCTTAGCAAGAGATTAGTGAGAATTAGGGTTTCATTAGCTTTTATGGGTTTCCTAGAAAATAGGATCTAGAATAGCAGCTGAGTGGAGGCCTTGGTGCTCACAAACCACGTAACCATTGCCAAAATCCTTCTGTGGGCACTTCACCAGCAATATTGCTAAGGGGCATGGCACCTCAATTGCACCATTCATAGCTCCACGTCGCCGGCAACTTCGTTTTCCCCAAAACAGGCACGTTTTTGATAGGCGACCACCAAAAGTATTGCTGCAGCTCACACACATCAAATTGGTCTAATTCCTCTGAGGTGTGGCTTCATTGGAACCTAAACTTACTCCTCCTAAGAGGGTTTTGCAAATGATTGAGTGTGCTTCACACACCAAGCAAAAAACCAGGGTGCTGTCCAGAACTGCCATAGCCAGAAAAGGTACTTTGGTAAATTTGAGATTACTCATTGATTAAGTTGCTTAAGCAAGTGTTTGTGGGCTCTAAAATCATCTAGACATACTGCTATTCAATGCCATTGAAGATTTTTAGCTCATTCTTTGTGCAACTTTTTCAAATATTGACTCCAAGTGAGCTCATTTCTCTGCATAGTGAGCAGAATATTCAACTCCACTAATCAATGATTAATCTATCCTAATCCTTATCATTTGGTGCAGTAAGTGGTTCATACATGTCATTAGGGACTTGCTACATCCCCTTATTACTTCACACTTATAATTTTCCCCTTGATTAGGTGTCTCCCTTGCTTCCCACAAATCAATATATTTTCTGGTTTTATCTTTTGGAAAGCATATGCTAAATAACTTGATTTAGCACTATTCTTTGGTCTTAATCTCTCTTGTAAAAGGGTAGACACTGCCTCAATCATCAGAGGTAAGACCCCCTTCATTCCATATCATAATGGCTACCAAGGATTCTCCATCAATGCGCTTTAAAGGTCATGGTTTTCACACATGGCAAACCCGCATCAAGTTAATGCTCATGAAGAAGGGGCTCTTCAACATAGTAAATGGGAATGAGAAGAAGCCAAGGACTCTTGCTGATGTTCCTTGTTGGGAAGTAAGAGATGACAAAGCTCATGCCATCATCACATTGGAGCTTGATGACACTTACATTCATCATGTGGATGGATGCGAAACTTCCAAGGAAGTTTGGGACCAACTCACAACTCTATTTGGGGCTCGATCTAAAAGTTCAAAGTTTGGTTTGCTCATTGAATTTTTTAAGCTAGAAATGAAGTCTGGCACATCCCTAGCCTCACATTTGAACTACATGAAAGGCCTATTAACACAACTTGCAGGAATAGGTCTTAAGATGGATGAAGATGTCTCCATTGGTGTATTACTTAAATCTTTACCTGAAGAATATGACCATGTGGTCACAACCTTGACCAATATGCCAATATCAAAGCTTGTGGACATTGAAGCATCTCTTCTTGAGGAGGAGAGAAAACTAAAGACCAAGCAAATGGAGTCTCCATCGTCATCAACCTTGTCTACTGAAAATGCTTATTATGCAGGATCTAGTAGGTATGGCAAGAACAAAGGCAACTACAACAAGGGCTACAACAAAGGCAACTACAACAAGGGCTACAACAACAACAATCTCATTTGTGACTTTTGTCACAAACCTGGTCATGTAGAGAAGAATTGTTTTGCCAAGAAGAAGATGCAACGAGTCTACATCATGGAAGAAGTGCAGCAGGAAGAAGACCAAGAAGAAGAAAAAGATGAAGACAAGGGCCACCATCATGAGGCCCTATCTATGATTAGATCAAATCATTTATTCTAAAGTGCTAAAAGCAAGGGCATGCCCTATACACATGGGTGTCCTCTTCACTCATACATGTAGCCACGTCTTGTCACACTCTTCTAAAGTCGTCCCATACCTCTTTTGTACGCATGACTAAAGCCTCTGAGTTCACATTGGCATAACCTATGTATGGCATTGCTAGTCAGACCACGCTCATGCATGCTATCACTGAGCATTGGGTGGTTAATTAGACTCATGAGAGTCAGCATGACCAACTGCATCATTGAGTGGATTCAGTGTTTGAGGAGGGGTGTTAAAAATATGGCAAACACCTTCACTAAAATGATGTGTAGGGCACATACCTTGTAACTAGCACTATGCACTAAAGTCATAGATTATGGGCAAATGGATACAAAGGTTATTATGCAACCTTACCATGATGTAAAAGAGTCATTTAGGAGCTCAACATCAGCCAAAGGGGTCGTGATCTCTTGATTAGGTAGCATTGGTGTGATTAGCAAGATTCTAGGGTTGGTGGTCACTTTTAGGTGCTTGAATCTAGGAGGGAAGGTGGAGATGATTTAGATGATGATTAACACCTAATCTTGAGCTTAATCCTCATGTACTTCAGCCTATATAAAGAGGCTCTCATCTATTGAAATTAACACATTTTATTGCCCCTCACTTATGTTGTCATTATGCTCATCATTATGCTAATTACTTCTTGATTAGTAGCTTAACTTCATCTTCTTCATTTCTATTCAACTATGCAATGGAGCTAGTGTTTGATCCTCCTTAGGATGGTTTTTTAACAATTAGGGCATGTGAGTAGCATGTCATCAACGTATAAAATGATGACCAAAAAACAATCTTAACTCCTCTTTACATAGAGGGTACTCTCAATTGGACTGTTGCAAAAACCATTTGCAACATGTATATGTTTATCTTCTCATACCATGCTCTGGGAGCCTGCTAAATCTTTTCTTAACCTGCATATTTTAGATTCCTACCCCTTGTAAAAAAAACCATGAGGCTGAGATATATAAACCTCCTCATGCAAATCACCATTTAAGATGCCATTCTTGATGTCCAATTGATGTACATTCCAACCATGATGCACTGCCAATGCAATAATACACTTGACCGTAGTCATACAAGATGAGGCCCCAAAGGTCTCATCATAATCTATGATCTTTTATTGAGTATAACCCAGCCTTGCCTTGTAGGTTCCCATCTCGTTACCAATGGCATTTTTAACATAACATAAATATGCTAAAATCAAGTGTCATTTTTTAAGATTGAGTTATACTCCTCTCGAATGGCCTGTATCTAACGATCATTTTCATGTGCTTCTTCAAAGGAAATAGGCTCCTCTTCATTGCATATACAGACAATGAGAGCATGATCCTGCACACGTCCTACTAGGTAAAGGAGCAGCTAATTTGATGTTCCGTAATCTCTGCACAAGCCATTTTGGCATACTCTTAGTGACTGTAGATGGTTTCCCTTTCCTCATCTCCACTGCATCATCCATAATTTTCTCATAGGCTGATTTGTGGGCTAAAATTTGAGCTAATTTTTAACCATTATGGGCTGATTTGCAACACTTTTTTGAGCATTCATTTTCTCCTACATATGGCTGTCTGGCATTGTACAAAGGTAGGATTATATCAAAGATGTCTTATGAGCATACATTTTACTATTTTTACATAAAGCATGGGATGAATTGAGTTCTCAACAAAGACAACATCTCTATTCACCAAAATCCGCTTTGTGGCTAGATCTGTATCCTACAAAAATACATTTTATGACCTTATCATCCAGCTTATTATGTTGTTGCTCACATAACAGTTGTATCCCACAAAAATACATTTTACGACCTTATCATCCGGCTTATTATGTTGTTGCTTAGGCATAAGAGCATAATAAAAATAACAAAAAACACACAAATGAGCCATAGAGGGCTTTTTGCCATAGAGGGCTTTTTGCCATAGAGGGCTTCTTGCCATTCTAATCTTCATAAGGAGTAATTGTCTATAAGGCCTTGGTAGGGCATAACAAAAAACACACAAATGAGCCATAGAGGGCTTCTTGCCATTATAAGCTTCATAAGGAGTAATTGTCTATAAGGCCTTGGTAGGGCATATGTTTAGCACATAAGCGGCACACATAACTATCTCTAACCAAAAAACATGAGGCAAATCCTTAGGGCCTCACATACATGTTTGATGGGGACCTCAAGCTTTGGCAACTCTGACACCTTATCTTACCTTTTAAGGCACAACAAACTACCAAAATTCAAGTGACCAAAGTGGGAACACTATAGCTTTGCATCACTTATAACATGTGTGGTAGTAACTGAACAAGCATTATGTGCCAATGTCTTATACCTATCCAACGTATAAAGCCCATGGCTTAGTGTACCAACAGATACCATTGTGATTTCTCCATCACTTCAGTCACACTTGTCATCAACATGTATAACTCATGGCTTAGAGTACCAGCAGATACCATAGTCTTTGGTCACACTTGTCATCAACAAATTTGACCACTATGGTAGAGACTGACATCAAGTTCTTTTTAATGCCTGACTTTTGAGAGAGTAATTATTCCACCATTTGCATTAGTGAGTCCCACTTACTCTTCGGCATACGAGCTTTTGAATTTTTACGAATTGTGGGTGAAAGCTAAGTAATAACTACACTTTCTAAATTTTATAAATTAACAATTGAAGTCTGATATTATATTATGAATTGAAACTAACCTACAAATTAGTATATGCAAAATCTTCCATGATTTACCAGTTAAGTATTCGCCTTGTGTAATTTGATTACTTGCATAAAATAAAAAATTGTTATATGTCGATTTGTTTTCTTCTAACTAATATTTTGCAGTCCATCCTAATAAGTAAGTTTCCCCATTTTAATTATTAGAAAATTAAAACGTCACATATTCTTGTGATATTTGTGTCCTTTTAATGATGTATTTTGTAGCAAAGCTATCCGACACTTGCAAGTAAGTTGCTACCCTCTATAATTTAGTAAATGATTCCTCCAATATTCCTATGTAAGCTTTATCTTTCAGACAGTGATTCGAGCACTTTCCAAGTAAGCTTCTCATTACTATCCTTACAAAATAGTGATTATGCTTAAATATTTATGCATAGAATTTCAAACCATATTAGTATAGGTTTTATTTCTTATAAGATCATATTTTAATCAAGGAAACAAATAG
The DNA here is from genome assembly GCF_041138505.1 of Cibotium barometz. Taxonomy (NCBI): domain Eukaryota; kingdom Viridiplantae; phylum Streptophyta; class Polypodiopsida; order Cyatheales; family Cibotiaceae; genus Cibotium; species Cibotium barometz. The sequence continues at coordinate 15,654,911 of NC_141053.1, forward strand.
CGGTTAATCTTCGCCAATTGGCTATTTTGGGATTTTTTTGCAAAACAAATCACCCAGTATCTTAAAACATTCACCCGAATTCTGGTCGTTCTGAAGGGTTTTAGAAAATATTCTCCCAATTTTGGACATTTTAGGGCATTTGTTGAAAATGTTTGCCCCATTTTCTATAATTTTAGATTTATATAGGAGGAATATATTCATGAAAGCATCTTATTTTTTTACCTTGAGTTTAATATAACCTTAGTTAGGTTTGTAAGAATTCATAAATAAATAACCTTGATCGGGTTATGTTTACAAGTTGGAATTATATTTATAGTTTAGAAAAATTATATTTCAATCGATTCACATTGCTTTCTCACTTTTCTCTATAATTTTCAATGTAGAACATCATTGCAATCGAATATATGTAAGGTACAACCTTCTTACTCTACCTTCTTACTCTTGACTCAATCTTATGATTGCCAAGTTTCATATTTATTATTCAAGTTTATTTCAACTTCAAATGTAAATTAATCTTTTCGTCATCACCTCGTTTGACATTAAGGTAAGTATATAGATTTAGACTTGTTTACTTAAACCATTTCAAAACAAAAAGGTTGATTTCCTCAAATTTGGGAGACACTTGCTATAAATATCTTTTAAAGGTATTTATACAAGCTTTAATGAAATTATGCCTTACATTTTGTACAAGTATATTTTGTTCGGGCCTAATATGAATTAGAGACTCTAGAGCTTATGTTTAAAATTCTTATCATGTCCTCCTTGTGAACATGTGAGTTCCCACAGAGCTTCATTAACCCAAACCTATGATTACAATTCCTTCCTTGAAAGATGGTAGACACCCTAAATCCTCCTTACTTTAGGGACCTTCTTTATGACCTTAAGAAATCACATATGACCTATCCTTTCTTAGCAATTCCTTTTCACATTAACTTGTTTATTTCTTGAACTTTGTTATTTTGATTTAAACATAAGAGAGCGTTATGATGAAACAATTAAATTCATGTTTTCATTTTATAATATTTTTACTACCTAAGAACCTAATTAGTAAACCATAGATTAAACATTAAGATTAGTGCAAATTCTATAACTTAAGTAAAAATTAAAGATAAAGAAAATTTGTGTCGAAATTTAAATTTCAGAGGGAATTGGCCATTACGTCTCAAACTTCTATTTTGAAGGAGTGATATGTGGAATTAATTTGGTAGTATGGGACATCAAATTCATTTCATGTACTTACTCCATACACATTTATGTCTTCTATCTTTTACCATCTTATGCGTGTATGTGGAATGCACCTTTGTGGGTATGGGACACTTAGACTTGTTTCACATATGTTTCACATATGTTCATTTGATTGGTTCATTACATATTTGCATTATGTGTTGATCGAGTTTTCCACACCAATCATGAAGCCATACTCTCATGGATTTACGCAACTGAGGACATCTGCAACCCCAGCAAGAGGAAATGTTATGATAATTACTCTTGTTTACTGGGAATCATATTTCTTATTTATATCGAGGACACTCATGTGTGTCGTTCTTATTGGTACGTGTAATTATATTTCTTATGTATATCGGGGATGCCCGCGTGTGTTGTGCTTGATAGTATGTGTAATTTGATTTTATGGTTTCCTACATCTCATAACGACATTGGGATTAATTGATGTGTTCAATTAAGAGTTTAACTAACGTGGATTGTGTCTATGAGTATAGGTACTGAGATGTGAGAGGATACCGATTGAGTATGTCATATGGCATATGTGTCTATGAGTATAGGTACTGAGATGTGAGAGGATACCAATTTAGGTGTCGTACTATACGAGGGTACCGATTGAGGTGTCATATGGCATGAGATGTGCGAGGGTACCGATTAGGGTGTCGCACTATACGAGGGTACCTATTGAGGTGTCATATGGATGGTGAATTGAGTGGTGGCATGAAGATGGAGATCATTTATTAATCATATATTCAAAATGCATTAATTATTTATAGCCTTTCATGTTGCTAGGTTATTTTATGTCATTTATAGCCTTTCATGTGGCTAGGTTATTTTATGTGCGTGTGTCGCACATAAGGGATCTTATCTATATCAGATTATTTTGTATTATTATTTGTGATTTGATGATGAGTGCAAGGGTCACCAATTTAGGTTTCGCACGAGTTTTATTGTTACAATCCATGTTCACCCAAGCCTCTAAGCCATGCCTTTGTGCCTGTGAGCCATGTTGGGTCAATGAATCTCTAAGTCTGTTTGTGGTATTTCATGTCCATAAGAACCTTTGAGCCATGCATGATCAGCCTCTGAGCCATGTTCGGACCTGTGAGTTTACCTTGCAGGTTATGACATCGATAGGGTACGAGCATGTTGTTGTTATTGTAGCATTTTCCTCTACACAAGTGAGGATAGTTGTTTCCTCAAATGGGATGACTGTTAAGGTATATATTTTATCATATTTTTGATGCATAATAATCATAGAAAAATATGCTTGCTTTAATGTGTGCAAAAGTCAGCTTAATAAAAAGGTTATTATATGTGCGAATGTGCACAAGATTATTATATGTGTGAATGTGCACAATGTTATTTTATGAGTTATTTTTGTTGGACAGGTTCCAAATTTTTGTAAAAATTATTTATGCACGCTTGTGCATGGCATTGCTATATTCCTAGCACATATGCTAGAAGAGTTTTGATTATTTACACTTAGTGTGTGAACAAGCTCTAGTGCTTGAGCTATTTTTATAAAAAGTGGAAAAGCAAGCCCAATTTTGTATGCATGACTATTAATAGTTCCTTGGACTATTTATTGAATAGAATTCTAAAAAATACTCATGTCATGGAAGAAGCGGAGCTACACGCATGAGGGGGGAGATTGCACTCAACAAGGTCTTGATGGTGATGTTATTCTATTTTCTCTTGTTTTATGCTATGCTATGCTCTATTATATCAATTTTATTTAAGTCTATGATTTAATCTTTGATGAATTTGTGAGTTTTTAATTGTTTCTTCAAGAAGTACAACAAGGTTCTGTGACAAATTCAAACTGACAATCCCTTGGGATGCCTATGGAAACCTTATAGCATGTGAATGAGCCTTGAAACATGCAAAAACGCTTCAAAACACATTAAAAATCTTGTTAATGTTGTTGTTAACGTAGGTATGAGGACACTATATGGCATACCTTCTCCACCTAAGAGGATAGCTTAATGTGAGGCACTCAAAAGAGTAATTCAAGGAAAAGATGAAAAGAACTTTCTCTGATACTAATTGTTGTCAGTGTAGATTGATGTAGCAACACACATGTATAGATGTAGCAAGCAAGAAGAGATAGATGGAAGCACGACACTCAAAGTAGATTGATGAGAGTCAGTGAAGTAGTTAGCAAGAAGAGATAGATGGAATCACAACACTCAAAGTAGATTGATGAGACTGAGTGAAGTATAAGTGAAGTGACATTATAAGGTCACTTACACACTCATAAGAGTGCGTATACACGCTTGGGGGAAAAAACAGCCAAAAGAGGAAAAAAATGCCCCGTCCATTATTAGCCTATGTCTACACACATCACTATCATATAAATGCTACAAAAATAGCCTAGTGCATACTCAACTAATGTGCAATCGATATGCACAAATTAGAACTGTTGATCCAAATTGTAAGTGTTGCTTTTCAACCCATTAATTGACCAAATTCTACACCAGCATCAGTCGTGATGTATGTACCTTGATCAATATTCTATAGAATCCCAAAATTTGAAGTTCAATTTGGAAGTTAAAGCCTACTTTTGGATGCAATCTCTCCAATATCCCATGTCTTTAGGCTTACATCCATGAAATCTCAAAAATTCTCTTACTCATCGAACTTTTCTAAAACAACCTTAAACCTTACATGCAGAGATAAGGAAACCTCCCATATAATAACATTGATGTTCACCCCAAAACTCATGCATGCACTCCATAACCTTGATTAAATAAAGAGGCCCATGATGCAAAGATCCCCACTCCCATGCTATCACCAATAGGTAAACCTAACGCTTTAACAACAAATTTCAAGCCCATCAAGCCTTAACCCTAGCACCCTTACCTCCATATCCATATATGATTAGAAAAGATAATACCAAGCTAGTAAAGTAAAGATTCTTGAAATAAGAAAACCTAGCATGGTATAAGGACAATCATCCACCCCTCTTATATATACTACCAACTTGAGCAATAATATATATTAAGAGACTAAGGTTATGTAGAAAGGTGAGAGAAGGGTGTGAGTGTGAAGGGACTTAAGGTCCACTAGCTCATCTATTTAAAGATGAGGCCATGAGGCATTTTGTATGTGAGCAAAGCCTAGTTGTATGCATAAACAACTTAATAAGCAAGATATTATTCTTGTATTTTGTGAGTCTCTCCTCTCCACACACTTGATCTAGCATGAGCACCACGTTTTCTCATCATGGTATCAGAGCCTAGGTGATTTGAACCATTTGTGGTGTAGATTAGGTCAAAAATATCCATTTTTTTCTCATCTTCCTTGTGTGGAGCTCAACCTTCTCATGGTTGAGGAGCTACAGCAGCTTGTAGAGTGGATATTTCTCTGTGATTTCAACTAGGGAGTTGTAGAACAGCCCCGAGCGCTTCAATTCGTACCGGCAGTTCTTGAAGACCTTCACGCTACGTCGCGGCATTCCGTCTGCAGAGCAGCCCGACGCCGATTTCTGTCTCCTACATAGGTCGTACACTCCAGCTGTAGGCTATAATAGGTTGAGATTCCTTAGGGCTTTGATAGCCCAATGAGTGGAGGGTCTACAGCTCAAATATGAGAGCATTTCATCCATGCATGCGTCTGCAATCAACAAAAAACTAGTCGCCTCCTTCTCTTTCACTTTCAAGCTCTCCATTAAAGCTTGATTTTTGAGGTTTTTGCTTGCTCATATCATCACCCCCTTGCTTTAATCACTCAAATGGTATTGTGAATGCTTGTAGCTGATCTTTCTCTTGGTTTTGAAGAGATTCCATCCACATGAGGTAGCCATAAGCCGCATGCCCGTCAAGCTTCAACATCAACATCAATTTTTAAGCTTTGAAAGTGATTAAGTGTGCTTCTAAGCACTAATTGTGTTATTTAACACTAATTACTCTATTAATCCAGCAAAGGGAAAGTGAGAGAGAGAGAGAGAGAGAGAGAGAGAGAGAGAGAGAGAGAGAGAGAGAGAGTGAGGGAGCGAGGAAGGGAGGGAGGTTATAAATTAGCAATAAATAAAGATAGCTTTTATTCATGTATTTAAAAAAACCCAAAGGGTCTATGAAACTAAATTTCTCAAAGGAATAAGCTTTTATTATCACATTGGTGAAGCTGAATAAAGCTCCTATAATACAGCAAAATGAATCCCCCTAGATTATAGATGATGTTATTATTTACTTCTAGATATTTTTTGGTTGATCTTATCATAAACCAGGCTTCAATTTTTTACCATTAAAGACTCTCTTTAAGTAGATCTTCTAAAGGTGGTTTGGGTGTCAAGTCATTGGCTGCAATAAAGCTTGATCATGTGCTCTTCATTTTCATCAAGCATAGTTACATATTGAAGAATGCAACACCATATTTTTCACCATGGGATGTTTTGGGGTGTTTGCAAAGCCATGGTGGTGTGGAAGAAATCCATATCCAAGGGATGTGTGTAAGGGGTCGTGTGCTCAATGATGCAAGTGATGTAATGTGGCATTAGTGGTTTCATGAAATTAATGTTATGTTGAAGAAATGAGAGTGTTACTGTGGAAATAGAGAGGCTATAAGACTGAGGGTGACCTTGGACAACATGAAAACTCACTAACATTGGCTACTTGTAATAGCAACTAGTCTAGTCTCACCTTGAGCTCCTTGCCTCTTGGTAATGCCTTTGATGGTCACGTATAGACTTGGCCTTTGCCAACTCTTCATGAAGCTTCTTTATCTTTGCAACTCTATCTACAAGAGATCTTTCTAATGTGCTATGTAGTTTGCCCATTTGGTTGCAAAACTTTAGATGGCCTTTGTGCTCTCTCCTTTGCCTAACTCTCATGGTATCCAACTAACCATGTATTGTTGCCTTTTGTAGATCCACCAATGCAACAATGAGGTCCTTCTCTAAAGATTTTTGCTTTGTGAGTACTCTATTTATAGCTTTCTACAAAAGCATTAATTAGAACGTTGTTGTAGATCTCTAGCTCTCTACTAAAGAATTTTTTATTACTCTAGCTCTCTCCTAAAGCATGCGTTTGCTTCACTTGTAGCCTCAAGTATTTTGTCTTCACTTGTAGCCTCAAGTCTTTTGTGTTCACATCTAAGTCTTCCTTGGCTTGGGTTGGGAACTTTTATGGGTTCCTCCTTTGAGAATTTTGGGCTAGCTTCCAATAAATATGTAATTTCTCTCTTCTTTAGCTTGTTTGCTAGAATTAGGTTGCTTCACTTGTAGCCTCAAGTCTTTTGGCTTCACAACTAAGTCTTCCTTGGCTTGGTTGGGAACTTTTATAGGGCCCTCCTTTGAGAATTTTGTGCTGGCTTCCGATATATATGTAATTTCTTTCTTCTTTAGCTTGTTTCATCTTGCATCTGTACATGAGATGATACACTATAACTAACAGCCTCTCAATGTCAAACCGTAGGCACATTGGGAATGAACATAACTACAACTAGACACATATGGAGTAACTGTTATAAACAACCACTTTGTGGGTACCTTATCTTGCTTCTCATTTAGCTATACTTCCTTGGTTTTGAGTAGCTCTTGTTTCTCTTAAGTAGATCTTCCTTGGTTTTGAGTAGCTTTTGTTGCTCCTTAATGTGTGGTATTTGATTGTGGACTAATGCCTTTTGAGCATGGCCTCCATGTTTTTTTTTTTGCATAAGAATCCACCAATATGATTCTAGGAATTCCATGTTCTCTATTGTGTCTAAATACACGTCATATGCTTCTTGAGAGGCATATGGTTCTTTCATCTAGAAGATATAGGTATAGGCATCCTTAAGCTTCTCACCAATTGATGCTTTTACTGAGATGGACTTGGTAGTTCTTTGCGACCATTCAATGTAGATGGTTCCTTTGTGTGGAGATTGGGAGTATTTATTAGGTGGTGGAAGAAACCTAATAAGAAGATGTCCTTGCACCATCCACATATTTCATCCACCAAGAGGATGCCCATCCATAAATATCCACACTTTGATAACCATAAAGATGTCTGCACTTGATGGAACAATTCACCATTTATGGATATAGGTTTCCCACCACTACTCAATTCAGTGCCTACACTTGATGACCATGGGCACACAAGTTAGGCTAGGTTTCCCACCACTACTCAATTCAGTGTCATTAATAATGCACCATAGAATGAGATGTCACTAAAGAAGAGATTTGCCAAAGTAGACCATGGAGGGAAGGATAAGGAACACTGGGAAGAAGGGGGTATTGTGTTGGCACCAAGGAAGCTGAGGAAGACTATCCAAAGAAGTGTAGGAGCCACATCACTATAAGCATAACCATCTAAAACCTTTCATAGATATAAATTTGAATAAAGATATAATAAGAATTATAATGGTAATATCTATGATGAGTAATATCAATGAAACTATCATGCAATGAATGATTGCATGAGAAAATCCATGAGAAGGTGCTTGAACTTTGAATAAAGATATAATAAGAATTATAACGGTATCTATGATGAGTAATATCATGAAACTATCATGCAATGAATGATTGCATGAGAAAATCCATGGAAAGGTGCTTTATTTTGACATAGCACTAAACTTGAATTTGAAAGACAACATAATTGCTACTAAATTGTTGAGATCAAAGTATCGATCTACTATATGGTCGTGCACTAATCAAGGCACTTTATGTTCAAATCATGTTCTTGAAGATTAAGAAAATAAAATGAGATTAAGATAATTTTGACATAATAGCACACTAATCAAGGCAAGTAAAGTGTAGTCATTTTTAGTCATTGATCCAAGAGCCAAAGTACATTGCATACATAGACCCTTGGCCTTATCATCCACCTTGATCTCATTTACTTTAACCCTTTACCCATCCTCACCCCACAGGTGGTCAACCCATGTAGCCCATGAGCTCATCTACCCACCACCTCATTCTCATGATGTCATTTACATTCATCCACTTACAATCACAACACATGTCTAACTTAGAATAAACAATCATACCATTTGGCATTGGTATTTGAACCTAAATTTGAGCACTCCACCTCAATGTCAAATTGACAAAGGTTCTAAGATCAAAATACAGCATGTGCTACATGCCTAAGGTTAGTGGTGGCGGTACGGTCAAGGTTTTGTCGCATCCACTTACACGTATCACAAATGCATTTACTACCAAGAACCCAAGCCCATTGTCCTCCCCTTTGTTGATGTCACTGTCTTGCACACTAGAACTAGTAATCTTGGGGTTGGCCTTTACACCAATTAGATGGAATTTATTAGCCTCAACATCATAAGTCCCCACTTACACATGTAGGAATGATGTGTAAACAATTTTTATTGCATATGTAACATCCAAAAAATGGTTACGTGGGGAAATGTGTTGATGATGACCATGTTGAGGAGAAATCCCAATTCTTAGATGACTTTGATGATGACCATGTTGATGTAGATCCCAATTTTTTGATGCAAAATTCTTTGGTGAGGCACCCAAGGTTGTTGGCGATGTCAATGCCCTTGTAATTTGACCCTTTGAATTTGTTTAGAGGTATTTTTATGGAGCACTATTGAAATTGTTCTTGGTTGGAGAATGTGAAGAAACAAAGAGCGCATCTATTATGATTTGTTACATCTACTGAGCATCTTTTGAAATGACGATGCTTCCAACTAAGCCTCTCCTCACCTCTCTCTACTTGTACATACACCCTAATGCAAATGGATTAAAAAAACCCTAATCCCTTGATGAAGAGACAAAAACCCTAAATCTCACTTATTCTTTCTAGCCAAGCTCCTTTGTGTTCATTTCAACCTTGATACCATGTAAATAATCATGGATTTAGTATGGATCAAAGTAATTTATCATTTCATGTTTCAAGATTAAGATAATCTAAACATAATGACACACTAATTAAAGCTAGATCATCATAATCATTCTCATCCATTGATCTAAGAGACAAAGTACATAAGACCCTTACTTCTTATGCAACCTCACCTTTTTTAAAGAATTCTTTGCCCAACTACTAAGATGCTCAAACCTTATATCTTCAATATCTAAAGTACCATCCATCAATAGCTGTCAAGGCAATGAAAGCTTCCATTTCTTCTTGGTAGTACTCTTTCAGATGATTAATAAGTGTAAATAAGTCAACACCTACATTGAAGCACTACTATGTAGGACACAAACATATCATGTGCACCTGATTCTTACAAAAAGTCAAAGAGCTTCTTTGCAGCACGTGTTTGCTTTATCACATGTTTCCCTTCATCACTTGAACCCATTACAAGAGACTGGGATGATATCAACCCAAACACCTAGAAGTCACCAAAAATAACTACCTAGAAGGATGGTGTGATACAGTGCATCCAAAAGCATCTGCCTACTGTTGCCTAATTTTGCGTCGTCTTTCCAACATAGCTGACTGGTGAAAAAATCAATAATCTAAAAGATACTTGCTCTTGAATCTGCTCTGAATCTCTAGAATCTATTGTGGAAGAATAATGCCAATATGGTCCTTGGATCTACTTCGATGACTTAATTCGTGTTGTGTTTCTATTACATAAAGACTACACCAAATGAGTTTAGAATCTGTGTGTGGGGGGCTGGGGCTGGGGTGGCTACAAAAATCAGAATCTGTGTGGGGGTTGGCGTGGAAGCGTGACAGTGAAAGGGTAATGAAAATTTTAAAAAAATGACTCAATACATTTATATATATAAGAGTTAAGGCTGTACAAGTGCACATGGCATCCTTATAGTTGCCACATGGTCATATCGCCACATTTACGAGCCACGTGCACCCACATGGACCTTCACATGCAAATGCATTGCATGCTCCTCAAGCTAGTATGCACCATGCTGATGGGAATCATGGTTCTATTCTTGGAAAGGATAACTTGCCTCCATATTTGATGTATCAAGGTGGAACAAGTATTCCGAGTATGCCTATGCATGGTCCTATGAATGGGGCCATGAATAGAGACTGCTTTCAGCAAACCGAATGAAGAAGGATTGGCATCGGCAAACTTCATGGAGACTCCTAAGGTAGAGGAGGCAGAATATTTTCTCTGAGAGAGGAAGAGAGAATAACCACAACCCAATGTAACCCCCCCCCAATAGAGTAAAACCACCTCTGAGCCACCGATGAGGTAGATGTATGTGTGAGCACTTTAGTCAAAGTTATGGGCACTTGTAGTAGCCTTGTACACATAGAGAGAGAGTGTCAAGGACTATGAGTTAGGGACTTGAGGCAGTAGTCGCGGGCTACCAAGTAAGAGGGAAACTTGGTATAGGGCCCAGGTGTGCTAGAATTATTCACTTGAGGGGAGGTGTTGAAATATGCAAGTGAATAGGTGTGTAGCCCTTAGCTAGAGATTGTAAAAGGGAGTCTGTAATTAAGTGGGTAGTAGCAGTGAAAAGGTGAGAAGAATTATTCACTTGAGGGGAGGTGTTGAAATATGCAAGTGAATAGGTGTGTAGTCCTTAGCTAGAGATTGTAAAAGGGAGTCTGTAATTAAGTGGGTAGTAGCAGTGAAAAGGTGAGAAGAATATACTGAATGAGAGAATCAAGGGTAGCATGAGTGAATATAGGGGTGTGGAAAGATTCTAGGAAAAGATGCCCCTAGATGTAGGGGAGGTGGCACAAATCAAGGAGAAATCAGTGGGATTAGATGCTTAGCACCTTGTGGATGTAAAAGCTATAAATTGAGGCATTGGCCTAATGAGAAATTGCTGGTTTTTTAGTATCCATGCCTACATTAAGCTATTATATTAATTGTGTACTAATCTCCTCTTAATCACCTTCTAATTACTTGCTAATCATGTTGATCTTTGCATTTGATCCACCATAGCTCATCACATTGCTGCAAAATCAACAAAAATTACTATTATCTAAAAAATATAAAACATACCCAATCTCGAAAAGCAAAGTAGAACTCTTGAAGGGAAGCTTGTGAGCTTGAGTGTGGATATTGTTCTTGTACTTCCTTGCATGGGTGGCAGTTCAACTTATTTATCTCATCACAGCTTGGATTTTCATAAAAGCTTTCTGACTTGAAAACACAAATCAAATAAATATGGAAATAGAAAACCTTATGTTAAAACAATGCATAAATAAAAGTACATAACTTACTTATTGAGCTTGCCACTCATCTCTTCAAGTGTAAGCTGCTTCCCACAATTAAGGTTTCAATGGGCCAATAGGATTAATCCAAGTATTGGGATAAGATAAATCCAATGAATAAAAGAACATACTCAAAAATGAGTAAATGCTCACATAAGATGAAGAGTTGACTGAGTACAAGGTTTATTAGTTAAAAATTAAGAGATATTACTAAAAAAATGAGATATTTTGGAGAAATGATGAATTTTCGACACCTTGGTAAGGAGAGGGGGACCTTTGAGGTAGGTGCCTCCTTCACATGTGTGGAAGGGTTTTTAATTCAAAAAAATTATGATATTTTTATCTCTCCTCTCTCCTGGATCAAAAGGGGAGCTAAACTGGTCCAAATCTTGTCCAAATTCAGTCAAACTGAAGCTCAAAAATTCTAGAACCTAGTTGGACTTAGTCAGTGGCCTCCCTCACCTATAAATAGACCCTCATTCTTTTGTATTCTCATCTGTGAGCTATACCATGCCAGTATTACATTAAAATAATCAATTTTCTATTATCCCTTAAAAATCCTCTACTTTTGGGGAGCTTGGAGCTTCTCTCTCTCTTAAACAACTCTTGGAGCTCTCTTCTCCACTTGCTAAACCAATTTACTAGTTGGGGGCTTCACTTCTAGAAAAAGAAGCAAGCTAATCTTTGAGGTAAGAATGAATTTTATGGTTTTTTGTTAATTTTCTCAAATGACTTCTCTTCTCAACCCCTCTCAAGCTTGAGAAGTTTCTAATTGGTTATTTTAAATTCTAATCAAGCTTTCCCTAAGAATTTTAATGTGTAATAAAAAAAAGTTTATCTTTATGCTTATTTAGAATGCTTTCTTATGTATATATCTCTCTCTTCAAAAAGAATAGTCATTCCTATGGCTAATGCTTTAGCAAAAGAATGCTTCTCATTGACAAATTCTTATCTGAAAACCAAACTCTAAGCTTGTTAAGCTAGAGGATAAGAAAATTATATTTTTATGCTTTTATGTTAACAAAATAATAGTAAATTCTTTTAGATTATTTATAAGTAGTTAAAAAAAACTACTTTAATTGATTCTAAATGACAAAGAGATAATCCTATCAATTTGGAAAAAGAGGAATAATGGAAATAACTTAATCTAGTAGAATAATCATAATTAAGTTTATGATTATGATTGAAATTATGATTTAAATTCATAGTTTAGATTTAAGATTAAGAATAGATCTTCTATCATATTTGCATTACAATCTTTTATTCTTTTAAGAAAAATTAAAAATTATCAGTAATAGCAGCAAAGCTATGGTAAAATTTTAGAAAATAATATATATATTATTTTATGCATAATACTTCCTACCATATTCTAGGATTGGACATCCTATGCAAAAAGAATGATTTTCATCATATTCATGGGAAATAAATTTTTAGTATTTATGCATAATTATTTAAGTAAAAGAAAAGAGAAATTTTCGGTAAATTTATTTTTATACAAAAAGAGGAATTCCCATGATAATTGAGATCCAAGTAATTAAATGATAAAAGAGGAATTTTTGTTATATTAAAATAATGGATATTTTTATTTAATTTAAAGAGGAATTTTAGATAAATTTATTTTATGCATAAGAAATTTTTAAATGATAAAAGAGAAATTCCCATGACATTTGGAATTCAATCATTTAAATACAAAAAGAGAAATTTCTGGCATATTTAAAATAATAGATATTTTTATTTAATTTAAAAAAAGAGAAATTTTAGATAAATTTATTTTATGTGATAAAAGAGAAATTTCCATGACATTTGGAATTCAATCATTTAAATGCAAAAAGAGGAATTTTAAGCATATTAAAAAAATGGATATTTGTATTTAATTAAAAGAAGAACTTTTATGGTATTTTAAGTAGAGAAAGGTTTAAATTAAATTTTGGTGACAAAAGAGGAATTTTCACCATAATTCCACCTAGAGAATTAGGGTTGATAATTAAATTGGTAGAAAGAATATTCTTAGATATTTTATGTGGATAAATCATCAAATTGATATTTACCCAAAATTAGATTAATGAAAGAAGAGTATTTTTATAAAAATCCAATATTCTCATATGTTGAGATATCGAGCTCGTCTAGTGAGGCGGTGGCCACTGATGACCCGCCTGGGGGATAGGCCCCACACTTACACCACTAGCATGGTTGGTGAGATCTTGGGTGATATGCGGCCAGTGGGATGACAGGCTGTGTGACAGCCATTCTAGAGACTGGCATAGTTATAGCGCCAGCTCATTTAGTCGGGTTCACACTATAGAGAACCCGTGTATGTATTGGTTGAGTACCTTTCATATTATGTGTACTCTTATTCTTGTATATGGTGTGTTGAGTGTTGAGTGAAGTAGAAGAAGATTTTCAGCCTCTCACCTTATGTGTTCTCTATTAGGGTTTTGTGAGTTGTGTGTGTGCTTGCAAGAGCTCAAGCTCTCTTCCCCCCTGCATCTTTTCATGGTATCAGAGCCAAGTTCGTGCTAAGGGCTGAGCTGCAAGTAAGAGAACCACAGGAAGCGGTATGAGGGTAAGAGCTGCAACTACTCTTCCTTATTTGTGTTGGTGACTACACCCTTGTCGGGAGCTCTACAAGAGGCACCGGCAACGATCTCTGATTGAGGAGTTTTCTTCGCGGGAGTAAAGCTATAGGGCAACCATACTGTCCTATCGGACTACATGTTCAGGGCCGAAAACGCGTTTCGGGCGCGTCTGGACCTCCGTTTTTCAGAAAGCAGGCGATTTCGAGCACTACGGGTAAGTCATCGATTCTCTGCAGAACTCTGTTTTAAGAACTGCAGGAAGACAGATTGACTATGCAGACACTGTGGGTGCTGCAAAGAGGTCTACAGTTGCCATTGGGTGTATGTATGCACATTGAAGTCACTGGTTGTGACATTTGAGAGTACTACGGTACTGCTGTGCAGAAAATACAGCAGTTTGTGCAGAAAAACCAGAGTGCTGTTTCTGGTAAAATTGTGTGTTTGGCAAGATGTCAAATGATGGGATAACTCAGATTGTGGCTAAGAAGCTTGATAAGAATAACTTCCATGCTTGGAGGTTCAGGTTGACAAATTTCCTGATGGGAAAAGGCTATTAGGACTACATAAAAGGTGAGCATGAAGAGGCACCAGAGATACCGGACATAAATCCGGACATAAATCCGATTGCTGTAGATGTGAAAGAGTTTAAAGACTGGAACCAAGGAGCCAGGAAAGTTATGTATTGGCTTTCCATTAGTATACAGGACACCATGATTGGGCACATTCAGGATGCCAAGTCCCCCAAGGAGGCATGGGACACCTTGGTAAAGCTCTATGAAACAAATACCAAGGCACGTAAGATACAGTTGAAGAATGAACTTCATATTGTAGAGAAAAAGAGCATGTCTGTGAATGACTATGCGCTGAAGATAAAGGGCATTTGTGGAATCCCTTGCATCTATTGGTGTGTCAGTAGATGATGATGACAAGGTGGAAGTCTGTCTACGTGGTCTCGGGCCACAATACAAGGCGTTTAAGACGTCTATTCAGACTCGAGAAAACATTCCTAACTTTACAGATTTGGTGTCTATGCTGATTATAGAAGAGAAGAGCTTGGGTGAAGACCAACAGTCTTCACAAGCCAAAAACAGTTCGGAGCAACAGGCCTTCTACACAAGTTCAGGAAGAGGACGAGGTAGAGGAGGCCGTGGACGCGGTCAAGGAGGTGGCCGAACAGGTAATCAGAATTATGGCCAGTAGTAGCAGCAACAACAACAGTCCCAGAATCAACAACAACAACAACACGCAGGTGGAAGAGGCAAATTCAGAGGCAGGGGGAGTGAAAGAGGCCATGGAAATTGGCAAAGGCAATATAATGATGCACGTGAATGCTATTATTGTGGTAAGCCTGGACATGTGCAGGCAGAATGTTATAAGAAGCAGGCTGACATGCAAAATGGGAAAGTGCAGCAAAACAACTATGCATCCTCAAGAAGAAATAATGAGGATAATGAAAGGTTGTTTGTTATGCAGCATGTCGTGAATGCCATGTCTGAAAATGTTGATGCAGCACAAAAAGATAATGTATGGTATGTGGATTCAGGCGCTTCAAACCAGGCTGCAGGTATTATGTGACATTTATTGATGACCACACAAGGAAAGTGTGGGTATACTTCATGAAGGAGAAGAGTGAGGTGTTCACTCACTTTCAGAATTTCAGAGTTTTGGTTGAAAAGCAAACACGGAAATATGTAAAGTGCCTAAGGTTAGATGGAGGGGGAGAGTACTTCTCCAATGAGTTCTCTGAATTTTTGAAGAAGAATGGTATTCGGAGACAGTTTACATGCAGATACACTCCGCAGCAAAATGGAGTTACTGAGTGGAAAAAAAGGCACATTGTTGAGATTGTGCGAGCATTGATGGAAGAGAAGAATATGCCGCATAGCTATTGGACTGAGGCTATTTCTACAGCAGTATACATCATGAATAGGACTCCAACTGCTGCAGCCATACATGATGTAACTCCAAAGGAGAGGTTTACTGGCGAAAACCAGATTTGTCTCATCTGAAAGTCTTTGGATGCATTGCATACGTGCATGTGCCAGATGAGCTGAGAACGAAGCTGGATCCAAAAGCTGAAAAATATGTGTTTATTGGATACTCCCTTGAGCAAAAGGGATACAGGTGTTATAACCCTGCTACACGTGAGTTGAGGGTAAGCAGGGATGTTGTCTTTGATGAGATGAGCAGCTGGTATGCTGCTGAAAAAGAAGCTGTTGGGACTGATGTGAGTGGAAGTGTGGTTGCACAGAATGCGGGTCAGCAATCACAGTCTTTGAGTGGACCAGGAGAGTCCTCATCTAGTGGGTCTGTTGATAGACCATGGAGTGGTAGGCTGCGTCATAATACCAGTCTTGCAAATGTGATTAGTACATCACGTAAAGGAAAAGAGAAAGTGGTTGAGCCCCTTGGTATGCTTGACATTTCTGTAGGGCATTCTCATGTTGATGGAGAGTCTAGTGGCTCAGATATGAGCCTTGATGAGGAGCTTGGGATCCCAGCTATGAGAACACCTGGTGTAAAGAAGGCTATGGAAGCCATGAATGAAAAGCTACGAAGATCAGGGAGAGTGAAGAACCCTGTGCAGAGATTTACATATGATGGTTATGTGGCACATCACTATGCATATATGGCAAAGGTTGTGGAGGTTGTAGAGCCCACATGCATTGATGAGGCTGTTGGAAATGTGTGTCGGGAGAAAGCTATGGATGAGGAGATGAATGCACTATATGGAAATGAAACTTGGGACTTAGTGCAATTGCCTGAAGGCAAGAAAGCCATTGGATGCAAGTGGGTGTACAAAGTAAAACATAACAGTGATGGAAGCATAAACAGGTACAAGGCTAGATTGGTAGCCAAAGGGTATGCGCAGACATATGGCATTGATTATGAGGAAACTTTCTGCCCAATTTCCAAGATGGCAACGGTGAGAGTTGTGATAGCAGTGGCTACGTCAAAGCAATGGTCTTTACATCAGATGGATGTAAAGAATGCATTCTTGCATGCGGATTTGCAAGAAGAGGTGTATATGTTGCAGCCACCTGGTTATGAGGATGTGAGTCACCCCGAGCATGTTTGCAGGTTGAAGAAAGCCTTGTATGGCTTAAAGCAAGCACCAAGAGCATGGTCTGACAAGATTTCTGAATATCTTGTCACTATTGGCTTTCATGTAGCCAATGCAGATTTGTCGCTGTATGTGAGACATGGTGATAGAGGGGTTGTGCTTGTTGTCATCTATGTAGATGACTTGATCATTACGGGGGACCATGATGCAGAGATCTTTGATGTAAAGATCTTGCTTAGACAGAAGTTTGAGATGAAGGATCTGGGGGAGCTCAGATATTTCTTGGGCCTTGAGGTGATTAGGTCACCACATGGTATTGGATTACTGTAGAGACAGTATGGCTTGGACATGTTGTCCAAGTATGGTATGACATGCTGTAAGCCTATCTCAGTGCCATTGGATCAGAATGGCAAGTTGAGTGCAGATTCAGGAGAGATCTTGGAAGATCCTACTATGTATAGGCGCATAGTAGGAAGTTTGATCTACATGACGATCACCAGACCAAATTTGAGCTATGCTGTTGGGTTGGTGAGTCAGTTTATGCAGGTTCCACGAAAACCGCATTTGGATGCAGTGAGACGCATACTGAGGTATGTGAGGTCTACTTTGCATTGTGGACTATTCTATGAGACTGGGACAGAGATATGTGTACATGGGTACACAGATGCTGATTGGGCTGGTAGCATCTCAGATAGAAGATCTACCAGTGGATTCATGTTTTCTTTGGGGAGTGCTGCTGCTGTGACTTGGAGCAGCAAGAAGCAGCCTACGGTTGCTCTATCCAGTACAGAGGCCGAGTACAGAGGAGCTACTATGGCAGCATGTGAGGTAGATTGGTTGAGAAAGCTACTTGCAGATTTGGGTCTATCAGTGGATAGACAAGTTGTCATTTTCTGTGACAACATTAGCAGTATACAGTTGGCCAAGAACCTAGTCTTTCATGCTCGCACGAAGCATATAGAGGTCCACTACCATTTCGTCAGAGAGAAGGTCTTGGCAGGAGACCTTGACCTTGTTTATGTCAGCACAGAGGATCAGGTAGCTGACATCTTCACCAAAGCATTGGGTACAGAGAAGCTCTACAGATTCAGGGCTTCGCTTGGTGTACATGAGATGGAGTTGAGCTCAAGGGGGAGTGTTGAGATATCGAGCTCGTCTAGTGAGGCGGTGGCCAAATGACCCGCCTGGGGGATAGGCCCCACACTTACACCACTGGCATGGTTGGTGAGATCTTGGGTGATATGCGGCCAGTGGGATGACAAGCTGTGTGACAGCCATTCTAGAGACTGGCATAGTTATAGCACCAGCTCATTTAGTTGGGTTTACACTATAGAGAACCCGTGTATGTATTGGTTGAGTACCTTTCATATTATGTGTACTCTTATTCTTGTATATGGTGTGTTGAGTGTTGAGTGAAGTAGAAGAAGATTTTCAGCCTCTCACCTTGTGTGTTCTCTATTAGGGTTTTGTGAGTGTGTGTGTGCTTGCAAGAGCTCAAGCTCTCTTCCCCCCTGCATCTTTTCATCATATAGAACCATTTCTTAATCTATTATGGTTAGGAAGGAATGAAATTCATAAGTTGGAATTTTCCTAACGGTTAGAAGTTCATTAGATGTTTATCTAAAGAAAATCCTTTGAATCAAAGTTAGAAGTAAACCGAATAATTTTGGTTAGACCACGACTCTGAGAGGGGCGGCCAGTAAACTACTTGCCCATCTCTTGAATCTGAATCAATCAAAAACCTCGTGTGACCATTTCCAATTTATGACACAAAGAATAGACTACCGTTGAATTAGCGTAGTTTTTCCTTAATCAAAATCACCAAGAATCTAGTTGGAAATTTAGTCAAATGATGGGTAGATTACCCTGATGAGAGATCAATGATTCTCATTAAGAAAATCTGGATTAAGGGAAAAGGGGTTTGTGGAACCAATCTCGAATCGGGAATTCTACTTGCATAGAATCTCTATTTTTTTTAAGGACTGTTTTACGCCAGAATGCTGAAGGAAGCATTTGGTATGTGTTTAACTAAGAAGAGACTCGTCGGGGACAACAGTTGGGGTGGCAGGGAGTTGTCTAGGGACGTCGCTCGTGGCCTATCGAGGTCTTGACCAGCCTTGGTATGGCTAAAATGGTGCGCTTTTGTGTACGATGGGTGAGGACCGACGAAGCGGTCCCTGAGTGAAGTGCTAGGACACCTAAGTAGGATCCTAGAGGGTTCTGACCAGGTGATGCACGGGCTCGCCGTTGCTAGGACACCCATGCATACGTCAAGGAAGATACGGATGAACTGAAAAGAATGACTTTTGTGAACTGAATTTTGATATTGGATCTCGTTGGTTGACCAGCTGGTCTTTAAAACGGAGAGTTCGGATGATATATTTTGTAAAACAATGGACTCAATATTTTGGAGGATTATGATCAATAATACTATGATTTTTATTGAAAGATTGTTTTAAATATAGCCGAATTTGTTATAATGGCAATTTCATATTAGGTGTGTAAGTGGTATGCCTACCTTAAATTTTGCTTGAAGCACCGGCTAGGGGGCCTGGGAACTCTTTTCCTCAATACCCGGGCAAAATATAACCAAAATGTTTATAAAGGAATTCCAACAATACAGTGGTTGGGCGGTTGGCTATCCCATGGACCTGTTGGCTATCCCATAGGCTGCTGGACCTGGGGATTCCTGTGATACAAATAGTTACGATTAAGTTACGTTAGTTAGATTAAGTCCTAGGAAGATCTTTGTTCTATGGGAAGGAATCAGCGGGGTTGTGCCTCGCTAAACGAGGAAAAAAGCGGTGACTCTACCAAGTGCAAGTTTCTTCTTTGATCTGACCATGTGACTTTCGGGTTCGGTCGGATCAGTTTGGATAGTTAAGACTTTGACTCGTTCGATCAATTCTCCGTTAGATGATTTCCCTGATGGAATCGCCCGTGCCTTTCGGGCGAGGGAAGTTTTTTCGGGTTCAGTTTTGGAGGAACCGCTGGGCTTGTCTCTTGTCTTGATATCCATGGGTGAGACCCCGAGTATGGATCCCTGCCCTGTGCGAGAGACTGACGCTACTTCTACCCACCAGTGCCCTCGAAGGGGCATCTCGAATGGGGCGGGGGTCTCACAACTGGTATCAGAGCAAAAATGAAAGCTAATAAGAAAAAATTGAATTCTTATCAGAAATTTATAATAAAAACACAAAAAGAGCATTTACGTATTATATTTTTATTTCTTAAGCTTCATTAATGAAGATTTTTAATCAAAGAATTTGGTTTTATAGATGGAAGTTCCACACTTATCCGGTATTCTCGCGATCTCACCCAGTCACAAGATATGACTGCTTTCGCTTTTCGAGCATCTCATCTCTTCCGCTACAACTCGAATGAGCCAAGCTAGACTCGCAAGTCATTTCGAGGATTTATATTTCTGAGACCCAGCAAAGAGGCGGCAGCACAAGTGGTTTGCAGGGCAGTATGTCCACGCCTCTTGTGACCAGCGCGTGATGCTGAGGAAAAATATCTCGTTGGCCATGATTCTGATGAGGCTAAAAGTGATTAATGGTGTTATTTTATATCACCCTACGCCTCGAGATTTCAGACTTTCCTGTCATATCTACAGACTTCTTAGCCACTTTATTCCAAAGGAGAAGATAGTAGCTCCCTTGGTAGTAAGGGAACGTTTGTATCAGGGCATGTCTGTAGCCTAGTATCGCCGTCTTATGCATTTCCCGAGGAGGTTTTGACTTTTTGGAGCCGAGATGCTCTATGTACATATTGCAACCTTTATATAAATAAAGAAATGTTTTGTGGAAAAATTTCCTCTTATATAAGTGATTGTTTATTATATGACAAATTGATGAAGCAAAATCTGTTACTCGGACATATGTCATAGATCTCCAATAAGATCGTTTATCTTGTTTAAGAATTATTTTTCACACCTCTTAAGTCTTAGGATCTTGTTGTGATGAAATCAAAATAAAAATTTAATAAGGTATCATTTTTGGCAAAATCATGAGACAAGGGAACCGTGGCCGAGACAGCCAGACCCTCTCACTTATGAGCAAGAGCTTGACCCCGACGTTCGCAAGGCTCTTCACAGAACTCAGCCCAGGACCCTTCAAAGGTCAAGGGGAGAACTTGGGCGAGGCTGTGGAGAAGTGGGTTGAAGCCATGGAGGAATATTTTGATGTCACCAGATACAACGAGAAGAGAAAATGCCTCTCACTAGGCTGAAGATTGTGGAACAGCTAGGGTGGCATGGAGAAACCATTGCGATGCCAACCATCTGGATAGGAATACCTAGTCTTAGAATGATCTCAAAGCTTATCTAAGGAAGAGATTTTGTCCCCCCGGATTTTTAGAAACCAAGATGAATGAATTTTTAGAGCTAAACCAGGGGAGCAAAATTATTGAGGAATATCACCAGGCATTTGCTCTTCTCCTCAAGTACTCACCACCTCTAGATGAAGAGCAACTCATGGCCAGGTTCATTTGGGGAATGAACGAACCTTTAGACACCCTGGTCAAGAATGCCAAGCTAGTTTCCATGGCTGAGGGTTTAAGAATGGCAAAGCACTTCGCCAAAGCCTTCATCGTTAAAGTCCCGCCAAAGCCAGCTCCCTCATCCTTCAAGAGGTTCCAGACACCGAGAAGTTCTTCCAACCTTCCACCTCCAAAGAGACACCAAGGTCCCAACCAGAATCTAGGGTCAGGAAGTTTCAGGAATGAAGGAAGACCTTTTTCTCGAAGCTCTTTCTTAGGAACTCCGGCTCTTTCAAGAATGCAGAGGGAAGAGCTTCGAAGTGAGAACATGTGCTTCGGCGGATGTCAGGGGTTTGGGCACTAGCTCAAGGATTGCCCATCTCCTTCTGTAGGCCAAGGAAGCCACCAGGGTTCCCAGAGTTCAAAGACAGACTCCTTTGTATCAATCCAATCAGGGTCCCCCGTACCAAAATCAAGGCAACCCCAGAAGAGTGCCAGCTCAGCCTGCAACCTCCATGCAAAGCAGTCTCCGAACTCCCTCCCAGAATTGGGGAAACCAAAGAGAGAGAGAGTTCCACCTCAGACTTTGCAGTAGCTAGAGCCGTCACACTATAGCTAAGGAAGTATAGGAAGAAAAAGGATAGATTTATGCCGCAATTGAGCATCAGGGGAATAATCATCAATTTTCAATCCTCCAGACTCCAATAGAGTACTAGGGTAAGCAATTCAAGCTTTTGATTGATTCAGGCAGTACTCATTCTTTTATTTCCCCAGGATGTCTACGTAAGTTAGTCCTCAATCAAAAATCAGGGAAACCTATGCAAGTGGAATTGGCCAGTGGAAAGATTCTTTTCACACACCTTACCTTATTCAGTTTAGTCTAGATGGGAACATAACAGAGTGCCAGTTCAGAGTCCTACCCTTGGGAACCCATGATGGAATCCTTGGAATGGATTGGCTCCATAAGAATCAGGCTAAAATAAGAATCAGGCTGACATTCATTGTCACAATGGAACCATCTCTTTCCTTGACCTTCATAGGAATAAAGTTCAAGGAATTGGAATTTCCGGATCCCAAGTGCTGCAATTAGTCAAGGCTTCTAAATTATTAAAAGGGCTCAAAAAGAGGCAAGCTGTTTATGTCATTAAGATGAATCCGGTAGACATAAAATGTAAGGCTAAAGAACCAGAGTGGTTAAGTGAGTATGCAAAAGAGCTGACTGAGATGCCTCCGACTCGCGAAGTAGATCATGAATCAGAATTCTCTTGAGAAGAAGATGTTTCTTCTCCACCACTAGGAAACATTGGAGAAGCTAGAACTTGTTCTTTACTTGCCTTGTCATGGGAAGAACCCTTTTGAAAGTTGTATATATAGTTCCAAAGGTGGCAGGTAAACCTAGAGCCTTTTGTGGCTCTTGAGAATCTTGAACACTTGAGTATTTCTTATCTCGAGGTAGAGCTATTTTTGTTGATGAAGAAAACAAGGACTTGTTCTTTGGTAAGGTTGAGGCCAAAGTAATATTTCCTATTGGTTCAGAGCCTGCTTTTCTGGCCTTATTGACGGTATCTGCTTGTGGTGGAGAATCAAACCCTTGTGTCTCTTCAATTGCTCTTTTTGTTGAGTTCTTACTTTTGTTTTCCCTAAATAAAAATAATAATTGCACTCCAAGGAGCCATGCATTGAGAGTTAGGTTACAAAAGGCATAAATCAGCCAAAAATAAAGAGAATGTGGGGGAGAGGGAGAGCTTCAAACCCTAGCAAGCAAACACACACACACAAGAGAGAGCAAGACACAAGAGAGAGATGGATAGCTAAATTTTCTTCTATCTTCTTCTTCTCTACTCAACCAACATAACATAGAGATAAGAGTACACACTATATGGATTAGTAATCAACTACTACAACATACAAGGGTTAGTCCATAATGTGAACCCGACTAAATGAGCTGGCGCTATAACTATGCAAGTCTCTAGTAATCCAAAGTGGTTGTCACACAGCCTGTCATCCCACTGGTCGCATATCACCCATAATCTCACCAACCATGTAGTGGTGTAGATATGGAAGCTATCACCCAGGTGGGTCATTAATGTCCACCATAGCACTAGTTGAGCTCGATATCTCAACACTCCCCCTCGAGCTCAACTCCACACACTGCACTCTAAGTAAGCTCCTAAACCTGTGGAGCTTCTCTGTTCCCAATGCCTTTGTGAAGATGTCACCACCTGATCCTCTGTGCTAACATATACCAGTATACATCTCCTGCTAGAACCTTCTCCCTCACAAAGTGATCATTCACCTCAATGTGCTTTGTTCTAGCATGATATACTAGGTTACTAGCCAACTGTATGCTACTCATGTTGTCACAATATATGACAAATGCCCTATCCATGGGCTCTCCCATGTCACCAAGTAGCTTCTAAAACCAAGCTACCTCACAAGCAGCCATAGCACCCCTGTACTCCTGTCTCTGTACTCGTCGACAAGGCAATTTTTGGTTGCTTCTTAATGCTCCAACTCACAGGATCACTCCCAAATGAGAACATAAAACCACTGGTAGATCTCCTGTACTACCAGCCCAATCAGCATTTATGTTCCCATGCAACTGTATCTTTGTACCAGTCTCATAGAAAACTCCATAATTAGCTGTGGACTTTATGTACCTGCTGAGGATCCCTCTAGCTGCATCCAAGTGTAGCTTCCTAGGGATCTACATAAACTGACTCACAAGTCTAATAGCATAGCTCTAGTATGGCTTTATAATGGTCATGTAGATCAAACTACCCACTATGCGCCTGTATGTATTGGGGTCCTCCAAAAGCTCACCCGTATCTGCGCAAAGCTTTGTGTTCTGCTCCAATGGCATTGAAATAGGCTTACAGCCTGTCATACCATACTTGGACAACATGTCCGAGCTATACTGCCTCTACAATAGCAAAATGCCATATGAGGTGATCTCACCACCTCTATGCCCAAGAAATACCGCAGCTCACCCAAGTCCTTCATCTCAAACTTTTGCTTCAAAATCATCGTCGTGACATCATGTATGTTTGCATCACTATCACCAGTGATAATCAAGTCATCCACATAGATGACTAATAGCATGATCCCTTTATCTGTCTTTTTCACATATAGTGAAAAATCTACATTGGATATTTGAAATCCAATGGTAACAAGATACTCCTCGATCTTGTTTGACTATGCTGTAGGTGCCTGCTTCAAGCCATACAAGGCTTTGCGTAACCTACACACAAAATCTGGATGTGCATCACTCTCATAACCTAGTGGCTACATCATGTACTCTTCTTCTTGCAAATCACCATGCAAGAAAGCATTCTTTACATCCATTTGATGTAAAGACCAACCCTTTGCTCTGCAGCCATAGCAATGACAGCTCTCATAGTTGCCATTCTTGCAACTGGGCTGAATGTCTCCTCATAGTCTATGCCATAAGTATGTGCATAGTCCTTGGCAATCTTGCCTTGTACCTGCTCACTGAACCATTACCATTGTTCTTGACTTGATACACCCACTTACATCCAATTGCCTTCTTTTCCTTAGGCAAAGGCACTAACTACCATGTTGCATTTGCATCCAATGCTTCCATCTCCTCATCCATGGCATCTTCCCATTTCTTATTTCCAATTGCCTGCTCAAAGCAAGTGGACTCAACCTCCTGTATTTCTTTTTCCATGTAATCATAATGATGGGTTGTATATCCATCATATCCCAACCTGTCAATACGGTATCTAGCCATCGTAGACCTGCGTATACCTGGATCACTGCTAGGTATCCTCAAAACAGTCCTCGTTCTCCTTACAGCAAGAGTAACCATAGACAAAATGCTAAGCTCCTCATCAAGGCTCTACTTAGAGGCACTAGAGTCACCATCCACATATGATTGTCCTGCCAACAGATCAGGCATAAAAGGTTGATCTACCTTTTCCTTCCCTTTCCATAATATACATGTGTACATGCATCATTCCTCAACCTACCTAACCATGGGCTAACATTGGATCCACTGCTTGCTTTTCACATACCTTATGCATACTGTCAACCTTAAACTTTGGCAAACCTACAACAATATTTTGGGCCTGCATAGACTTCAGTCGGTATACATTCACATGACCAATGCGTTTGTGCCGTATGTCAATATCTGCAATGACACCTGTTCCATGCGCAAACATGGCTGCCTTTATCTCAGGCATGTTCACATCCAAAGTAAACATCCTGCCATTTCTATTACCCTTTACAACTAAGCGACACTTATTTTTGAAGTCTTCCACAAAACATCCTTGAGGATTAATCCTCACTTGCAGACCCTGCTCAACCATCTGTCCAACAGAATCTAGGTTCTTTTTGTAATATTCAAAACATGAAGTACATCAACCAATACTTCATTTTGCCATCCTACATAGACAATGTCACTTTACCAACATGCGTAATGGGATGCGCAGTATCATCACCTGTTTCTACATAACCTGGTTTTTCCATTTTCTTCATATTTATAAACCACTCAGCATGACTGGTCATGTGGTTAGAGGCGCCAGAATCCAGATACCATATATCTTGAGATCTTGACACCTCCTTGTTATGGAACTAAGCATGTGTTGCATCACAAACAGCTACGCACTTCTATCATCACCTCCATGTTTTGCTAAATGATGCATAGTTGCCTTGCTGCAACTTCCCACTTTTAATGTTGTTCTGCTTTTTGTAGCAGTCCTTTGCCATGTGTCCTAGTTTGCCATAGTAATAGCACTCTATGCTATTTGCATTTTGATTTCTTTGCCAACCACCTCGGCCTCTTTGGCTCCCCCTGCCTCTAGACTACTGGCCTCTTCCACACCTGTGTATGATTGCTATTGTCAATCATTAGACTGTTGTCTAGAATTCTGATTTCTTTGTCAGCCACCACCTTGTCCTCAACCACGGCCTCTACCTCTGCCTCTACCTAAATTAGAGTAGAAGGTCTATTCCGATGTGTTCTTGCTTTGTGAAGAAGAATCCTTACCTAAAGCCTTTTCTTCTATGATCAGCATAGATATCAAGTCCAGAAAGTTGGGAATATTCTCCCTAACTGCAATAGAGGTCTTAAATGGCTTGTACTCTTTGCCAAGCCCATTCAGACAGACACTCACCAAATCATCATCCTCCACTAATATATTGATAGACCCAAGGGATTCAACAATGCCCTTGATCTTATGGACATGCTTTTCTTTTCCACAGTATGCAACTCTTGCTTTAACTGCAGCTTCCTTGCCTTTGTGTTAGTTTGGAACATCTGAACCAGATTCTGCCATGCAACTGCTGGAGTGTTTGCATCCTATATGTGTCCTATCATAGTGTCTGTGGACACTAATTGAAAGCCAGTACATGAATTTTCTTGCACTCTAATTCCAATCCTTGAATGCCTTTATATCTGTAGGAGTGGCATTCTCCTCATATAACTCTGGAGGCTCCTCATTGTCTCCTTGTACATAATCCCAAAATCCTTTACCCATTAAGAAATTGGTCATTCTGAACTTTCAGGCATGGAAGTTATTCTTATCCAGATTCTCACTAACAATCTGATTAATTCTATGAGACATGTTTTCCTGCAGTAATAACCTACAAACAGACAACTTCTATATGCAACTTGTAATATAATAGTATCTCTGTAACTACTGCATAGCACATCAGTACTTTAGCACAGCCTGTGTGTCACCAAATGTGACCAGAGTACATATACATACACCCAGTATCAACAATAAATGTGCAAACCCTCTCTGCACTTCCAAAATGCACTGCTGCACTGTAATAACCAGATTTCAAGCAGAAACAATTCTCTACCACCAGAACTTCCAGAAAACTACCAAAAATACCCTACAATGATGAAACAAGGCGCCTGTAACATGCACGAAACACGAATTTGGTCAAAAAAACTCTGTCAATAGGACACTATACCTACCTTGTAGCTCCGCTCCCACGAAGACAGCTCCTCAAACGGAGATGTGTAGCTCCCAGAGCTACTGAGGGGATGTTGTACCTAAGCCAAGAAGGGGAAAGAGATGATGGTGCTCTTACCCGTAGTATCGCTTCCTTCCTTGCTTGTTCTTGCCTCTTGCTTGCATCCTTAGCTCCCACATGAACCAGGCTCTTATACCATAAAGAGAATGTGGGGGAGAGGGAGCGCTTCAAGCCCTAGCAAGCAAACACACACACATAAGAGAGATCAAGACACAAGAGAGAGAGAGATAGCTGAATTTTCTTCTATCTTCTTCTTCTCTACTCAACCAACATAACATAAAGATAAGAGTATACACACACTATATGGGTTAGTACTCAACTACTACAACATACAAGGGTAGGTCCATAATGTGAACTTGACTAAATGAGCTAGCGCTATAACTATGCCAATCTCTAGTAATCCAAAATGGCTGTCACACAGCCTGTCATCCCACTGGCCGCATATCACCCATAATCTCACCAACCATGCCGGTGGTGTAGATGCGGAAGCTATCACCCAAGCGGGTCATCAATGTCCACCGTAGCACTAGTTGAGCTCGATATCTCAACAAAAAACATATCAAAAACACAAATCTTAGGTACACAAATAGAGTAAAACATTTAAAGAAAAACATACATTATTGTTGTTTAAAATTTGGACTTGCTCATAGTTTCAAGGATCTAACAAGTGGGTAACATAGACAAGTGGGTAAGATGCATTGAGGGGGATGCGGTGTGAGGCCAAATGTGGGCGGAAGGGCAAAGAGGGAAGAGGTGGGGGCAGTGCAAATGGGATGGGGGGATAGTGCACTTACCATACTTGATACATGTAGAATCCAATCACAACTCAACAAAGGAAAGAGGATGCATAACGGTGTGCACAAATGACAATACAATAAATCTAAAATACCATCCAAATATATATGAGGCAAATTTCTTATGCTAGGACCAAGAGTATTTGATTCCCGTTATCATAATAATTATTTTATTTGATCTTTGTTGTCTACTAGGATGCCAAAAAGGGTCATCACCATAAAGCTATCCCTTATAACTTAAAAAGTTGGGCAACATCATATTAGAATGAGATGTAGAGTGACAATTGGGTAGCTCTCATGTAGGCTTTGTGTAGACTAGCTTGTTGTAGGCAGGCTTGCTTTGTAGGCTCCCTTGCACCCTTGTGTAGGCGACAAGGGAAGATAGGTTGCTTTGTAGGCACCCTTGCACCCTTGTGTAAACGGTAAAATACAAGAAAGCAAATGACCCAATCAAGACATGGAGTAGATAACAAGGGTGTAGGTCACCATCCTAACATCTCATAAGGGAGAAGTCCACCATGGAAGCTTGGGCATAAGAGCTCCAAGAAAAGTAATAGTAAAAAATTATCAAAAGTTACAAGCCCATGGGTCTTATGCTTAATATAACCCAATACCCTCAAAATATACATGTAAATGTCTTACCCACTTCATTACAAACCATCCCCACCCAAATATGTTTCGTCCTCAAAACATGCATAAGGTAAAACCATAGTATGGATGGTTTGCATAAGCATCAACATGTACCACTTCACATGCTATCCCAAAAGAGCATGATTTGAGCCTTTGATGTGATATCCCACCGCCCCCTCCGCACACCGGATTCTCAATTGTTTAGCAGCGGAAGTAACTTCCTCTTGCGCGGGGCAGGGTTTCCCACTCAAGGCCTCGCCCTCGAATGTCCGAACATGAGACTAATCTAGTGGTCATTCCGACACCAAAGCCCGGAAAATTTCCCTTGCCCAGAAAATGGGGACAATTCCACCTTTGATTTCATTAACAAATTTTCTAACGGGGTCGAGACTAAACTAACCTTCACCTGATTAAACCAGATAGAAGGAAAACTATTATAGACTTAACTTGAAGAAATCAACGCTTTTTTCCTAATTGAAATCAGGCACAGCCATTGATCTATTCATTTGAAAAGTCTTTAGGTTATTATTTAACTATTCGAGTTCTAAGCGTATTCTTATTATTCAATTTCATTATTAAAACTCTATTGATTTATTATTAAAACTCTATTGATTCCAACCTATCCGGCCCATGGGTTAGCCACCACCCAACCACTGAAATTGGTAGAACCAAACAATTACTCAACCACCCATAATTGAATGCCTTTCTTAACTTTTGCTTTTGAATACAGATACGCACACACCTCTCTTTAAACTTTAACTTATAAAACAATCCATTGACAAACGGTTATTGATTACAAATGTTATAACTCAAAATTTCCATCCGATCCTTGTTTCTTAAAAAAAAAACAGTATCACTCTGGACTCTCCATTGAGACCAGCTAGTCAGCACAATGAGATCCAGTAACAGATTACAATAATCATTGGTCCATCATACAATCTTCCACGACATACGCATGGGTGTCCTAGGCACCGCGAGACCGTGCATCACCTGGTCAGAACCCTCCAGGATCCTCCTTAGGTGTCCTGGCACTTCACTCAGGGACCGCTTCGTCGGCCCTCATCCATCGTACCGGAAGAAGTGCACCATTTTAACCATACCGAGGCTGGTCAAGACTTGGCCAGGCTTTGCCGCGTGAGCTGTCCTTTGAACACTCCCCACTAGCTGTTGCAACTGAACTTCCCTTAGAAAAACACATATACCAAATGCTCCCTCGAGCATTCTGGCGTAAGACATTCCTTTAAGAAAACAAGGTTTCTATGAAAGTTTTCAGTTTGATTTTCTTTTAAATACATTGAGTATATCTTAAATCAGTATCCCCAAAACTTCATAATCGTAATACTGAATTTCAAAACAAAATTCCTCGAATTCTGTAACCTTGATCCTCATATCAATTCGAAGGGTCTCAACTTAGTTTCAGATTTGGTGGGAGATTTGAGTGTATTTTCTTGAACTGGTCACATCTTCTTTCCTCGAAAACTGACGAAAGAGTTTGGTCTTGGGCATAGTCTGATTCAGGGTTTGAGTTTGATAAGGTTTTTCCAGAACTATCTTTCTCTAAAAGGGGGTAATATTTCAGTTACTATTTTTCTAAAATTCATTCATTGAATATTCACTTAACTGATTTCTAAATTAATCACGAATTCCGATGAGGAATAAATTAATCATTTATCTGACTATTTCGACTTCGATAGATTTCTTGAATTTTCTCTTTACAATCCGAGTGAGTATAAAACGATAGAAATTTCTCTCTTAGAGTATTTACTTATTCATTTATCAAATACTCGTAGAAATTAAACATAGAATTAAAGAGAAATCTACTTTTAATATAAAAATTCTTTATGCATAAAATCCAACTTCAATGGAAATAACACTTTTATATAAAAGAAAATCCTTTTATACATCTATTTATGCATAAAATCAATTTAATAGGAATAACACTATTTTAAAATAAAAAGAATTTCTTTATGCATCTTTTTATGCATAGAAATTAAATTCAATGAAAATAACACTTTTATTATAAAAAAATTTCCAATATGCATCTTTCTATGCATAGAAATTAAATTCAATGAAAATAACACTTTTATAAAAAAATTTCCAATATGCATCTTTCTATGCATAGAAATTAAAATTCAATGAAAACAACACTTTTACAATAAAAAAATTTCCAATATGCATCTTTCTATGCATAGAAATTAAATTCAATGGAAACAACACTTTTATAATAAAAAATTTTCCAATATGCATCTTTCTATGCATAGAAATTAAATTCAATGAAAATAACACTTTTATTTAAAAAAATTCTATTATACATCTTTCCATGCATAGAAATTAAATTCAATGAAAATAACACTTTTATAATAAAAAAATTTTATTATGCATCTTTCCATGCATAGAAATTAAATTAAATGAAAATAACACTTTTATAATAAAAAGATTTTCAATATGCATCTTTCTATGCATATAATTAAAATTCAATCAAAACAACACTTTTATAATAAAAAGATTTCCAATATGCATCTTTTTATACATAGAAATAAATTTTAATAATTAATATCAATGATATCTATGCATATTCATAGGTGAATATGTAAATGGAGTAAATAAAAATATTTCTTTTAGAATGCACAAATGGTGGGAATTACTCTTTTAGAATAACATAAAAATAAACTTTGTTTTCCACAAAATTCAATAAAATTTTACCATAACCTCCTTTGTATGGCTGACCATTTTTTAATTTTTAACATTCTAATTTCAATTTAAAATTAATCCAATTTGAAGTAAAGTACTCTAATCTACTCAATTTTCACTTTCTAGTGAGTAATCAAAAAGAAAAGTTTAATTAATTTATTTGCTACTCAATCTAGGATAAAGAAAGGCTGAATTCTTAAGGAAGAGAACGGGGTAGCCTTTTCATCAAGGCATATCATCAAGATTCACTTTAATCAACTTTTTTTTTAAAAAGCAAAGAAATAAAAAAACAATAGATTTGAATTAAAAAGTAGAATTTTTAGCTTACATGGAGTTTTGTGAGCTTTCCTTTGGCTTGAGGGATTGAGGGTTCTACTCTTGTTTGGATCAAGAGTGGCCACCACCAATTCTTTTGGAGAGGATTTAGTCAAAAATAATTGAATTATCAAGTGAGTTCAATGTAATTGGCTCTGGGTAGTAGGAGTAGAGTAACAGTGCATAAACACTATTAAGATTTTACAAAGGGGGAGGCTTATATTTATAGGAAAAAGTGAGTCTCAAACCAAGCAAACTGATTCTAGAAATTTTCCAGATCAGTTTGGTCAATTTTTGACCATTTTTGGGTCAGTTCAGCTTACTTTTTGGAACTAGACTTGAAATAGGAGAGAGGAGAGATGAAATATCTCACTTAATTGATTTAAAATGGGGAGCAATGATGAGAAAAAAGGCACCTCTTTCATGAGGGGGAATCCCCACTCTGAGGTGTCAAAAATTCATTTTTTTAATGTTTCCTTTGGTCCTTAGTCCACTCTTCATCTTATGTGAGTATATTACACATTTTTGGGGGATTTTTCTTTATTTCTTCAATTTATCTCCTCCCTATATTTGGATTAATCTGATTGGTCCCTCAAAACCTTAATCCAAAATTTTCAGAAAATCTGGACCCTTAGGCTAG
This sequence comes from Cibotium barometz, assembly GCF_041138505.1. Lineage (NCBI taxonomy): Eukaryota > Viridiplantae > Streptophyta > Polypodiopsida > Cyatheales > Cibotiaceae > Cibotium > Cibotium barometz. The sequence continues at coordinate 15,687,406 of NC_141053.1, forward strand.
GGTCTTTTGAGCAGATTATAATTTATTTCTAATGCACCTTAGGAAATTCTTTTTAAACTTCTGTTTCGGGGGAATTTATTTTAATAAGAAAGGATATTTTTCCATCCAAAGATATCTAAAAATTGAGTTATCTCTCTCTAGAATATTTTCTCTCTCTAGGCCAAAACAGGTAGAAACAAGATCTTTTATTATTCTGAAAAGGGGGATTGATTACAGGGGAAGAAACTGGACATCTTGAGGGGCTGGGGAGGACTCTTACATTTGAGAACTCCAAAACTTCATGTAATGCTTCCCAACTAATTGTCAATCATGGCTAAGAAGTGTATATATCAATTGCATCCATATGAACCTCTTTTATGTCTCATAACAATAAATTACAAAACAAGCTGTTTTTTACTGTTTTGACTCAAGAATGCACCTCGGATGCATCAAAAAGGTGTTCCATCCTCTCCAACATAGAGGCGGGCTGCCATGTTGCTTTATCTTGAGGTAAACCTTTCCACTTAACAAGGTATTCACTCAAAGTGTGGTTGCATAACACCTTCTCTCTTTCTCCCAACACCTTCTTAGGAATGAACTCATCCAATACTTGCACCTCCGGCCCAACATCTATCTTCATATGTGATATGTGAATGACATGTATTCTTGATAAGTCACTTCACCAAACCTTCTCAATACCTTGTATGGTCCATAATAGCGGTGTGCAAGCTTTGTGTTGGTACTACCTTTGAGAGATCCATATCGAGTCTTAGGTATCTTCAAGAACACAAAGTCCCCTTCTTTGAATTCCAATGGCCTTTGATGTGCATCTTCATAATGCTTAATCTTCTCTTTATACTTCTTGATGTTCTCTTTTCATGTTTGCAAAAGAGTTTGCATTCTTTCCACTTCCTCCCTTGCATGTGGATTTGAATTCTCTTGCTTGAATGCTATGATTGGTACATGCAGCCATACATAGCCTCAAAATGTGACATTCCAATACTACTATGATAGGTGCTATTGTAGGCGACCAACTCCACCAAATGTAACCAATTGTCCCATGCATGTTGCATTTCATAGCAATAATGCCTCAAGCAAGTCTCGAGCCACTTATTGATCCTTTCGATCTGACTATTGGTTTCCGGATGATAGGCCCTACTAGTCGACTTAGTGCCCATGCTATCAAACAATGCATTTCATAGCAATAATTGCCTCAAGCAAGTCTCGAGCCACTTATTGATCCTTTCGATCTGACTATTGGTTTCCGGATGATAGGCCCTACTAGTAAACTTAGTGCCCATGCTATCAAACAATGTATGCCAAAATGAGCCCATAAACTTCACATCTCGATCACTCACTATTTGCTATGGCATACCATGCAACTTGAACACATTTTCCATGAATGTGACACCATAGATGCCGAGTATCTCACTTTTGTTGGTACAAAATGGATAGCTTTTGTCAACTAGTCAGCTATCGCATAGATGCTATCCCATCTCCTCTTGGTAGAAGGCAAGCCGGTAATGAAATCCATAGCATTATGCATCCATTTACCCTCCAAAATAGGTAAAGACTGAAGCAAACCATCAGGCTTGCTTGTTGGATCCTTGTTGAGTTGACAAGGCGGCATACACTTAGCAACATATTCTCTGACTTCCCTCCATTGGCCTTTCCAATGAAAACTTTTCCTTATGGCATCATGGTTTTAAACAAACCCAAATGTCCCACCGTGGGAGTAGAATGCATCTCAACCATGACCTTTTTCTTGAAGGATGAGTGGGGTACAAGATACACCCTTTGTTTGTGATAGAGGAGACCATTTTATAACAAAAAATGAGGTAAATCATACACCCTAGAGGAGACCATTTTATAACCAAAAATGAGGTAAATCATCATAAACACCATGTTGTAATTTTTGCACTATTTGTGAAGCCTCATTATCAAGCATATATTCCTCTTGAATCTCCTCAATCCAATCATTATGCACTTCTGTGATGGCCGATAAAGAACATGCCCACATTCTAGAGAGTGAATCTGCCACCACATTCTCCTTTCCCTTCGTATATGTGATCTCAAAATCATATTGTTGAAGGGTAGCCAACCACCTTCTTTTCTTAGGTGAGAGATTTGATTGTGATAGGAAGAATTAAAGAACCCTATGGTCACTTCACACATAAAACTTGCTTCCATAAAGATAGTGATGCTATTTCTTGATTGCATGCAAGATAGCAATCATCTCTTGGTCATACACATGCATCTCCATCTCTTTGTCATCAAGTATGTGGCTTTCATAAGCAATGACCCCATGGTCTTGATACAACACCACACCAATGCCTCTTCCACATGCATCTGCTCTAATAGTGAATGGCTTCTTGGATAAGTCTGGGCATACCAAGATAGGTGCCAAAGTAAGCATTCTTTTCAGCTCATCAAAACTCTTTTGTGCCGTTACATCGCAAAAGAATACATGTTTCTTTAACTTATGCATCAAAGGAGCCACTATATGTGCATACTTCTCAATGAACCGGCAATAGAATGATGAGAGACCTAAGAATCCCCTCACTTGAGTGAGATTGGTGGGAGTGGGCCAATTCTTCACACATTCCACCTTCTTGGGGTCCACCTTTATGCCATCAATTCTCACAATGTGACCAAGGTATTCCACCTCTTTTGCCATGGTTTCTTTGGCATACAAGTGGTTGGCTCTCAATGCATCAAATACCTCCTTCACATGAACCAAGTTCTCCTCTTCACTCTTGCTATACACCAATATGTCATTGAAAAACACCAATACAAACTTGAAGAGGAATGGTTATAGCACTTTGTTCATCAATGCTTGAAAAGTGGCCGGTGCATTACATGAGCCAAACGGCATCACCATGAAACGATAGAGACCTCTTTCGGTATGAAAAACTATCTTATGCTTATCCCCACTTTTTGGTGGTAGCCAGACTGTAAGTCAATCTTTTTGAAGAACTTGGCACCCTTCAATTCATCTAAAAGATCATCAATTCTCGGGATTGGGTACCTATTCTTGATGGTAATTTTGTTAACATCTCGATAATCTATGCACATTCTAAAAGTAACATCCTTCTTCTTCACCAATAAAATAGGCGATGCAAATGGTGATTGACTCGGTTCCACCCAACCAATATCAATGAGCTCTTTAACTTGCTTTGCCACTTCATCTTTCTCCACTTTTGACAACCTATACGGAGGGTTGTTAACCGGCCTTGCATTTGGCTCCAACTCAATGGCATGATCAACCTCCCTCATCAGTGGGGCAAGCACTTGGGAATATGAAACACATCTTCATACTCTTTAAGTAGCTTCTCCATGCCCACATGTGTAACTTTTCTCTCATTGTCCTCATCCTTACAAAGTTGCAAAACATACATATAGCCACTCTTCTTCAATTCCCTCTTGAGTTGTGAGCTATTGATCAAGGTTAACTTTGAGGTACCAAAACCATGCAATGTAATGGTCTCCTTCCCATGCATAAGCCCCAAAAAGCCTTGTTGCAAATTCATGGAGAAGGTTCAAAGATTTGATAACCAATCACACCCCAAACCATATTAATCGGCCCTATATCGAGCACCAACAATTCAACCTTGCAAGTGTACTCTTTTCACAAATGCATCTCTTTCCTTGACCTTAGCCTTGAATCTCAATGTATGTGCCCCTTTGCAACCAGCATAAGATTCATTAAATGTGGAACAAAGAGAAGCATGTTGTTCATATGCACTTGTAGCACCCAAAGTATGAGGTAAGCCACATTATAGTCATGAAAATCACCACCAGGATCAAAAGGAAACTCCTCATCTAGTTCTAAAGAATAGTCGATATATCCACAAACTCGTATGGCTCCTCAAATGGCTCTAATTCTTTGTCATTAGTGTCATCCACCACTTCCGAATAAACCATATTAATCTTGACATTACGGGCTTTGCGCTCCTTCCAATGGTCCTTGCTATACTTCCCACCACATTTGTAGCATATATTTATGTCCCTCATCTCATTAATGCAATCTTCCTTTACAAATTTGGTCTTGGTAACCCCATCATTAATTGGCTTTGTACCCGCTTGTGAAGGATTTTGAGAAGTATTCCCACTTTTAAAAGCACCCACATTGTATGGTTTACCACCACTACCATAGATGGTAGGAAATTTAGATACACTGGGAGTAGTAAGAGATGGCTTTGTAAAAGCATTTGACCCATAATCAGGTAGACAATTCACCCATGTATTTGCATACTTTTCTTCATATACTTTAGCCAAGATCATTGCATCCTTGAGAGTTATTGGTATTTGTGCCTTCACATCCGTTCCAATTGCATTCTTTAAGCCCTTCATATACTTGAGTATTTTGAACTCCTCTCACTAAACCCTTCGACATGAAGCATAAGTTTAAAAAACTTATGTGTATACTCCTTCACACTCAAGTATCTTTGTTATAGATCGGCCCATTTATAAACCATTTTGTCCTTGTGCATCTTGGAAGTGAATGTGTCTCTCATATCTTCTTTGAAAGCATCCCAACTTGTGGCCTCATAACCTTGTGATTGGAGATGCCTCCACCATTCATGAGCATACCCTTCCAAGTGTAAGGTGGCAAAGTAAACCATAGCTTTTTCACTTCGAGGGTTCATCTCAAAATAGAGATCCAATTTGTTCACCCACTCCTCAAAGATGTCATTGTTAGTGCCTTCACCACTAAACTTTTAAAGGATGATCTTATCCTTCACACCCTTGAATTCATTTCCATTCCCATGACGTAATAGAATATTTTCCAATAGCCCAACATTGCTGAAAATTAGAATTAGGCTATAGAGTACTCAAAAGTCACTGGATTTAGATGAAATTTGATGTGTGGGCTTATGTGATGACAAGTACTAACTATGCCTAAGAGGGTTTGACCAAATTTAAAGTGCAAATATCCTCTGTTTTGACTTTTTGGTCAAAGTAAACCATATCGGTTTGACCCCCCAAACGACATCGGATTTAGGTGTACTATGGATTTTTGGGAAGCCCTAATGATGTACATCCATCCTATGATGTCATTTGTCCCAAATAGCTCATTATTTCTGACTGGGCACAAGTTTGATCTCCAATGGAAAATGGAAGTTGGGGATCCAAATGATGTCGAAACGGAGAGGTTTACCCTAATGTTTTCTTGCTAATCTACTAGCCAACAAGCCTTCCCACCCTCTTACCAAAGTTTAGAATCCAACGGCAAGAGTTGGGGCCATGTCTTCACTCCGAGTACCTAATCCTCTTCCTTATTGCTTTTCCACCATGGCACTCATGGCAAGGAAGATTCAAGCCATGCTCCCCTTTTCCTCTCCAACCAAATGCCAAGGTACCCTCACACACATCAAGATTCTAGCAATAGAAATGTGAATACAATATGTGTGGGATTTATGTAGAATGCTTGAAGAAATTAGTAACTTCACTTACAAGAATCTTTGCATGAGCTCAAATCATATCCATTTACATTTCTTAGCATGTAATAATGCTCTTCTCATCTCCAAGTCATAGTACCATAGCTTCCAAGTGATGAAAAGATGCAGGGGAGAAGAGAGTTTGAGCTCTTGCAAGCACACACACACTCACAAAACCCTAAAAGAGAACACACAAGGTGAGAGGCTGAAAATCTTCTTCTTCTTCACACAACACTCAACACACCATATACAAAGATAAGAGTACACACTATGAAAAGGTACTCAACCAAATACATACTAGGGTTCGCCACCCATGATCTTACCAACCATGCCAGTGGTGTAAGTGTAGGGCCTATCCCCCAGGCGGGTCATCAGTGTCCACCACCTCACTAGATGAGCTCGATATCTCAACAGATCACTCTATGAGTGGTCTGATTTTAGAAATCCTTTAGAAAGACCATGCTCTCCCTCCGGGATAGAACTAGGTCTTACCTACTAATCGTATCCTTGTATCATACATGGTCAAGGTGTCGAGACGAGTAGGAAATTATCCCAAGTTAGAATTAGTAGACTATCTTAAAAGTTTTCCCTATTTAGGAAGGGGGGACCTTACACAATACCATTGGATCCATCTTTATCAATCGGTTCAACATGCTTTGACTTGGATGTAGTGTTACTTTAGATACCATGTAGAGTGCATACCAACTACAAGTAGATTTTATTTATCTGATAATTTTACACGAAAAGAGGTCTTTACATTGTATAGAGATCAAATGATTCAAAAGAATGAGAGGTTCACAAGCTATTCTTATTTTACAAGGCTTTGGAAAGGCTTCTTTTCTAATGTCACTATTCCACGCAAGGTCAGAATGGGCATGTGTGCTATATGTGCAAGGTTAAAGACAAGAAGAAAGGAAGCATCAAGTTTTGAAGAGGATAATATAATCAAAGTTGCTCTAAAAACTCATAGACAAGAGCAAGCTAATGAAAGAAGTAAAGTTATGGATCATAGGAGAAAGTGTTTCAAAAGTCCAGAGAAATACCTAGGGTTGGTTATTGATGGAATGGATCAGAAAAAATCATGTTTTCCTCACTTCTCAAGGCTATCCAAGTACATCACTGATGATACATTGTTACAGATGCATTTGGTTGGGTGCTTAGTGTACAATGGTCAAGTCAACCCAAAAGTTTTCTTCACTTATCCAAATATTCATAATGATCCAAACTTGACCATCACTATTATACATCATGTCATTTCTACATGGGAAGGACCACTTCCAAACATTCTATACTTGCAACTTAACAACACAGCAAGGGAGAACAAAAATAAAATAGTTCTTGGCTATGTCTCCAAAGGGATTTTTCAAAAGGTGAAAGTCAATTTTCTACTTGTTGGCCACACTCATGATCACATTGATCAAATATTCAGCACATTCTCCAAAAAATTGTCACGTAGTTTGCTTGCTATGATGGAACTTTTGCACAAGCTTACACACCAAAGCCTGTCATACTTCATCTCAAAGAAACATTAGATTTCAAACATTTTTTCAATGTATGGAGAGTTGACAAAACAAGGTGCTTGGAGCAGTTCAATGATTTAAGCTACCAGCATGCCTTTTTTGATAAAGAGATCAGAGAATAGTGAGCAAATTTTACATTATGAGATAAGAAATTTTCAACAGATGATGCAGAGTGGTTTCCTAGAGATGGTTTAGCATTCCTCAAGTTTATTCCAAACATGACAATGAAGGTAGCTAAGATGACACCTTCGTCATGGTGCGGATTTTAAGGAGTGTATTGAGGAGAGGAAGGAGTTGATTGAGAAGGCAAAGCAATATGCAGATCATCAAGCAAAAGAATGATGGGATAACTTCTTCATAGAACGAGAATACAAACTTGAGAGGTGTTTTCATAACAATTGGGATATAACAATTGGGATTTAAACACTACATTTGTATGGCCATCGATAACAACAACGGCCCCAATTCAAGAAACACACATACCTATGGAGATTGAGCAACTACTACATGGTGAATCACAAGAGATGTATTTATTAAGACCTCGATACTCCAGCGAAAGGCGGTTACGATTTCAAGAGATGTGGAATGGTGGTGCACAAGACATAAAGGAAAGCACTTTAGTAGCTACCCTAGCACATGGGGATGCTTTAGGCCATCCATTTTGGATTGCTAAAGTTATAAGTATCCATACAGATGAAGAATCTCAGAAAACAATTTCTGTAACTGTGCATTGGTTCAGGACAACACACAAAAATGGATTTGAAGGGAAGTACAACCCAGAGATGGTAGGTGAGACTCATGGCAAGGGAAAACGAAAGAGAAACAAAAACACTCCAAGCACTAGTCTATTGGTAATTGTAGATATGGATATTTTAGTTTATGACTTTACTCTCACAAAAGTTGGTTACTTATGGAAGTCTACAGTATCAATTCTTAAGCAAATATTTTCTTGCTTTGAATGTTGGGGAGCATGTAAACACTTCATCACCAATTGTGCCGCTTACATGCCAACGAAGTAGTGGAGTTCTTCCTCCAGGAGTATGGAGGACTCATTAGTAGTGAAGAGTAAGTAGTGTGGGAGCTATACTGAGCAGAGTATGTTTTTTATTGACATTTCAATCGTTAATGTAAAAATCAAAATTATGGCATGAATATGTACTTTTATTCAAGAAGTTATCTACTTTTTAAGTAACATTTTGTAAAAAAATCAAAATTTTGAGTTTATTTGTCATTTTATATCATGTCAAATTTGTACACAGTGCCCAAAATTTTGTCATTTTTTGGACATGCATTACTCATGAGTACAATGTTTTCAAAAAAACCCTTACAAAAGGTCTTTTTGGGAAGGAATCTTTGAAAGATGCCAAATGTTTCTTTTTTGAGAAAATATTACCTAAACGTGTTATATGATCATTGTCCTATATGTGGACAACCTAATTATAATGGGAAACCATGAAGAGAAGTTCTATAGCAGACACACGCGTTGTTGAGTTTAGAGTTTGACATGATAGACCTTGGGCTTATGCATTTCTATTTGGGGATTGAGGTATGGCAAGAGTCAGATGGAACCTTAATTTCTCAACAAAAGCATGCAGGAGAAATTCTAAAGGCATTTGGCATGGCTAAGTGCAAGTTAGTGGTGGTGATTACACCCATGGAGTTTGATGTGAAGCTATCTGTGGAAGATGCTTGCTTCTTCGGTATAGGAAGCTAGTGGGAAGTTTAATCTTTTGTGTAAAACACAGCTTGACATTAACTTTGCAGTTTGGTGTCCATTGCATGTTCTCAAATTAACCCATAGAGAACCATTAGAAGGCTAGGATGTGGGTGTTAAAATACATCAAAGGTAGCATTGGGTATGACATCACTTACATATCGGACAATGTTGAGAAGCATGTATCAAGCTCTCCTAATGATAATCAACTTACTAATGAGATGCTAATATTACTCTAATAACAACACAATCTAAGGTGGGTGATACGTAAGTGCACTCATGATGATGAGTGTAAGCTAATTAAATTACACTCAAGTTAATTAGACTCAAAGATAGATTAACTTGGACACATAAACTTGAGATAAGTGTAAGTGATATATTCATTACTTGAAAATGGTCCCCTTTTATATGAGGAGGTACACCTTTTAGCTTGCACATCAATGTGGGATAAGTCCCCTAAATGCTCATTATGTGCATAAGATTATTAATGGATGGAGAGGTGGAGCTTGTCTACTATTGCTCAATGATAGAGAATTGTATTTACATTTTCACAAAGGCTCTAGGGAGAGATTTGCTAGAGTGCCATCTTCATCTTCATCAATGGCATTAGACCAAAGAAGTAGTTCATATTTAGGTGGACATTTAGGGGGGGTGTTGGAAAAGAATTTTCTCAATTATCCACTCTCGTGTTGTTTCTATAAGTGATGGATGTGCTCTATTTTATAAGCCCCCCTTTATGAAGAGTAGCTATTGTGTGGTGAGCACCTAGGCACCCAACAGTTTCCCAGTTTAGACACTCTGGTGTGGCCACAAGGTTAGGAGGTGTCTTAGACTTGGCACTCTACCAAGTAGGATGCATGCTTGTGCGAGCTATGTGACTGCATCAGTGAGTGTTGGATTGCAAATCGAGGACACACTATTCTCAGGTTATGAGGCTCACGGTCCATATAGTCTTAGATGGTTGTGGAATCTAAACTAAGTCCCAATAGGACTTATGTTATAATCTAATATGGTCCTAGCCAGATAATGTGTTTGGTTGGTCATTTTGGACGAGTCATAAGTTGGCCAACCTATGTCCATGCCGACCATGGGTACTATATATAGACTAGTTTGGTAGCCTTAGTTCATCATAGAGTTCATTGTGTTCAAGCATTCTTGTAAGCAAGACATCCTTCATCTAGAGTCTGGCTGGATCACCATTAAAGCTTCTTACCTAGAGCACACGGGTGGGTGGACGCTATCAGTTTTACAATCAAGGTTCTTTCAAGCAGTAATATTGTTCTCTCTCCACTTCTTTTTACAAGTTTCAATGCTTTGTATTGTGTCTATTCAACTTTCACTATCATGTATTCTTACACATCACCTTTCTCTTTGTGCAGCCCCAATGAAGGGGTAGGAGAAAGACCAAAACCTCAAGGTTCACTTCTAGAGGAAGCTATCAAGCCATGTCTAATACCACAATATTTTAAACAAATTGGTGTTGATCTAGAGTTGAGTTTATGCTAAGGTAACCATGACCAACAAGCAACCCAACAACCGCAGTTAATCTTAACATGTCTCTTTTGCCACTAGGGATAAATATCCCTCAATTCACCTAATAAATAGCAAGCACACACAGGATAAGTAAGAGTCCCACTCTCCACAAGATCTCATTGTCGAAGCACCTTTACCCCACGAAACCAAGTTTCAATACCACAATATTTTCAACATTTGGTGTTGATCTAGAGTTGAGTTTATGCTAAGGTAACCATGACCAACAAGCAACCCAACAACTGCAGTTAATAGCAATGTTAATGGGACCCATAAAGTTCAAACCTATAAGATTCCTCCCCAGCCTCTCAAGATGTCCAGTATCTTTCCCTGTAATTAAATCCCTCTTCAGATATATAAAAGATCTTGTTTCTACCTATTTTGGCTTAGAGAGAGAAAATATTCTAGAGAGAGATTATTCAGATTTTAGATATTTTTGGATGGAAAAATATCTCTTCTTATTAAAACGAATTCCCCCAAAACAGAAGTTCAAAAAGATTTTCAGAAGGTGCATTAGAAATCAATTATAATCTGTTCAAAAGGCCTTATCCTAGGGATCCAGATTTTCTGAAAATTTTAAATTAAGGTTTTGAGGGGCCAATCAGATTCATCCAAATGTGTGGAGGAGATAAATAGAAGAAATAAAAAAAATCCTCCCAAAAATGAGTAAATACTCACATAAGATGAAGAGTGGACTAAGGACCAAAGGAAATACTAAAAAAATAAATTTTTGACACCTTAGAGTGGGGATTCCCCCTCATGAAGGAGGCGCCTATATCACATGTGTGGTGGAGTTTTAAATTCTTAAGAATAGGAAAAATTAAAAAATGGTTAGCCATACAAAGGAGGTTATGGTAAAATTTTCTTAAATTTTGTGAAATAAGTATATTACCTTTTACTATTCAAAAAGAGTAATCCCCATCGTTTGTGTACTAAAAGTGTTATTTTCATTCTATGCATAGAAAAATGCATAGTAGAAATATTTTTATTACAAAACTGTTATTTCTATTAGATTTAAATTCTATGCATAGAAAGATGCATATTGATTATTTTTTTATTATTATAAAAGAGTTATTTTCATTAGATTTAAATTCTATGCATAGAAAGATGCATATTGATTATTATTTTTAATTATAAAAGAGTGATTTTCATTAGATTTAAATTCTATGCATAGAAAGATGCATATTGATTATTTATTTTTATTATAAAAGAGTAATTTTCATTAGATTTAAATTCTATGCATAGAAAGATGCATATTGATTATTTTTTATTATTATAAAGGAGTGATTTTCATTAGATTTAAATTCTATGCATAGAAAGATGCATATTGATTATTTTTTTATTATAAAAGTGTGATTTTTATTAGATTTAAATTCTATGCATAGAAAGATGTATATTGGATAATTTGTTTTTATTTTATAAAAGTGTTACTTTCATCAATATTGATTTTTATGCATAAAATGATGCATAAAAGATTTTTTTTTATTATAAAAGTGTTACTTTCATCAATATTGATTTTTATGCATAAAATGATGCATAAAAGAATTTTTTTAATTATAAAAGTGTTACTTTCATCATTATTGATTTTTATACATAAAATGATGCATAAAAGATTTTTTTTATATTATTAAAGTGTTACTTTCATCATTATTGATTTTTATGCATAAAATGATGCATAAAAGAATTTTTTTAATTATAAAAGTGTTACTTTCATCATTATTGATTTTTATGCATAAAATGATGCATAAAAGAATTTCTTTTATTATAAAAGTGTTACTTTCATCATTATTGATTTTTATGCATAAATAGATGCATAAAAGAATTTTTTCTATTATAAAAGTGTTATTTTCATCAATATTGATTTTTATGCATAAATAGATACATAAAAGAATTTTTTTATTATAAAAGTGTTACTTTCATCAATATTGATTTTTATGCATAAAATAAATTTTTTTAATTGCAAAAGTATTGCTTTCATCAATATTGATTTTGATGCATAATGCATAAAAGATTTTTATTATTATAAAAGTGTTACTTTCATCAAAATTGATTTTTTTTTGCATAAATAGATGCATAAAAGGATTTTCTTTTATGTAAAAGTGTTATTTCCATAGAAGTTGGATTTCATGCATAAATAGATGCATACAGAATTTTTATATCAAAATAAGAGTTCTCTTTAATCTTATGTTTAAATCCCATGAATATTGGAAAATGAATAAGTAAATGCTCAATGAAGGATTAATTTATTCCTCAGAGGAATTCGTGATTAGTTTTGAATTCAGTTAAGCAAAATACTCAATGAGAATAAAATTCAGTAAAGTAGTAATTGAAATATTACCCTTTGAGAAAGATAGTTCAGAGAGAACCTTTCCAAACTCAAACCCTGATTCAGACTATGACCAAGACGTAACTCCTTCCTGAGTTTCAAGAAAAGACGATGTGACCAGTTCAATAATCTACACTTAAATCACCCACCGAATCTGAAACTAAGTTGAGACCTTTGATTTAGATTTGAGGATCAAGAATTCAGAATTCGATGAATTCTGCTTGGAAATCCAGACCTGTGATCTAGAAGTCTTGGGATACGGAATTAAGATATACTCATTGTATTCAAAAGAAAATCAAAACTTGCATAGAAACTCTGTTTTCTTAAAGGACTGTCTTACGCTAGAATGCTGGAGGGAGCATTTGGTATATGTGTTTTTCTCAGAGAAGTTTGGTTGCAATAGCTGGCGGGGGAGTGTTCAAAGGACGGCTCACGCGCGGCAAAAACCTACCCAGGTCTTGACCAGCCTGGGTATGGTGTAAAATGGTATGCTTCCAGTACGATGGGCGAGGGCCGACGAAGCGGTCCTTGACTGAAGTGCCAGGACACCTAAGCAGGATCTTGGAGGGTTCTGACTAGGCGATGCACGGGCTCGCGGTGCTTAGGACACCCATGCGTATGTCGTGGAAGATATATATATGTTTGATGGCGAGAAAATTATTGTAATCTGTTTTACTGGATCTTGCTGACTTGCTAGTCTCAACAGAGAGTCCAGAGTGATATTGTTTTGTGAGAAACAAGGATTGAATGGAAATTTTGAGTTATGACATTTGTAAATAACCAATAATTGTTTGTCATTGGATTGTTTTATAAATTAAAGTTTAAAGAGGAGCGTGTGCGTATCTGTATTCTAAGGCAAAAGTTAAGAAAGGCATTCAATCATGGGTGGGTGAGTACTTGTTTGGTTCTACCAATTCCAGTGGTTGGGTGGTGGCTAACCCATGGGCCGGATGGGGTTAAGGCTAGAATCAGTAGAGTTTTAATAATAAAATTGATCAATAGGAATACTCTTAGAACTCGAATAGTTAAATAATAACCTGAAGACTTCTCAAATGAATAGATCAACGACTGTGCCTAATTCAATTAGGAAAAAAGCATTGATTCCTTCAAGTTAAGTCTGTAATAGTTTCCCTTCTATCTGGTTTATTCAGATGAAGGTTAGTTTAGTATCTTGACTTTGTTAGAAAAATTCGTTAAGAAATTCAAAATGGTGGAATCGTCCCCGTTTTTCGGGCATGGGAAATTTTCCCAGTTTTGGTTTTCGGAATGACCACCAGCTTAGTCTCGTGCCCGGACATTTGAGGGCGAGGCCCCGAGTGGGAAACCTTGCTCCGTGCAAGAGGGAGTTGCTTCTGCTTTTGCCAGCAACAATCGGGAATCCCAGTGCGCAGAGGGGGCAGTGGAATCCCACATGTGGTATCAGAGTGGTGTTGTAAATTTAAGTAGTAGCATCAGAAATTGCTTAAAATTTTAAAGTAAATCTAGGAAATAATATTTTCACTTGTTAATATTATGTTGAATGAACTTCAAAAATTGAAAACTCATAAATTGAATTGGAAATTTATAGATGGATACCCCGAATCTATTGGCATTCTTGAACTCTCCCAGAGTTAGGATATGATAGCCTTTGCATTCGAGCACCTCATCAACTCTGCTATGACCCGAGTAAGCAGAGTGAGACTCTGTCATTTTGAGAGTCTTTACTTTCCTGATCCTCTTGAGCGACGTCGGTATATGTGGTTTTGTGGAGGATAATGTATTAATGTCAGTACCAGTCAACGTCAGAGGCTCAGGCAAAATATTTCCTTAGCCATGATTCTGATAAGGCTAGGGCTTGTTTAGCATATACAACTCTTTGATCATTCACCTAGGAACTTCAAAATTTCATGCCAAATTTTTAGGCTTCTTAGCCGCTTTATCCCAGTAGAGTTACAGCACCTCTTTCTGTAATGAATTGTGTGTACCATGGCATGTCTCCTTCGCAGTTTTGCTTCTTTATGCATATACGATTGAGGCAGTGATTTTGGGAGCTGTGATGCTCTATGTATATATCAAAAACTTTTGATAATAAACGATGTTTTGCCAAAAAAAAATCCAAATTGTTTTCATGATTGTGAATGGTTCATAAAATTATGAGAGTAAGTCTTGTTTCATGAAGTATGATGAAATAATTATCTATTTAAAGAATAAATCATAAAAATTAAATAATCATAAATTTGTTGTCAAAGTTAAGTTGACGAAAATCTCGTTTTGTGAGAGTCATGAGGCGTGCGGCCCATGCAAGGCAACCGGATCCTCTAACAATCGATGAGACGAAGAGTTAGATCCAGATGTTTGAAAAGCCCTGCACAGATCCCAACCTGGTCCTTTCAAGGGTGAAGGAGGGGAGCAGTTAGGTGAAGGAGGGGAGCAATTAGGTGAAGTAGTGGAAAAGTGGATTGAGGCAATGGAGGAATACTTTGATGTAATTGGCTATGAGAGAAGCAAGATCGCTCTCGCTAGGTTAAAGATTGTGAAAATGGCCAGGGTTGCTTGGAGGAATCATTGCGAGATTAACCGTCTCGATCAGAATACCCAGACCTGGACCGATCTTAAAGCTTACCTCAGAAAGAGGTTTTGTCCTCTGGGCTTCCTTGAAACTAAAATGAATGAGTTCTTGGAACTAAAGTAGGATAGCCGGACAATTAAAGAGTACCATCAAGCTTTTGCCCTTCTCCTCAAATATTCCCCGCAATTGGATGAAGAGCAGCTGATGACCAGGTTCATTCGAGGAATGAACGAGCCATTGGACACCTTAGTAAAGAATGCCAAACCTATTTCAATGGTGGCCGAAGCAGTAAGAATGGCAAAGGACTTTGCCAAAGCCTTTGATGTTAAGGTCTTGCCGCCAAATCCTGCACCCTCTAACTTTAAAAGATTCCAAACCCTAAGAAGTACTAACTTTCCTCCCCCAATTCAGAATCAAGATGCGGGAAGATTTAGAAGTGAAGGAAGACCCTTCCCCAAGAACACTTTCTCAGGAGCCCGAAAGACTGCCCAACTCCTGCTATGTCAAGGGGACAGGGAAGTCAAGGACCGAGAGTGCACAAACCAACCCCTTCCTATCAATCAAATCAGGGCTCATCTCGTCAAAATCAGGGAAATCCCAAGAGAACTCCAGCTCAGCCGACTGCCTCTGTCTAGAGTAGCCTCAGAATTCCTTCCTAGAACTTGGGCAACCAAAGAGAAAGGGTTCCGCCTCAGACTGCAGCAGCCAGAGCAGTCACAATAGCAGAAGTAGTGGAAGAGGAAAGAGGATAGATTTATGCAGCAATTAAAAACCAAGGGCCAAATAGTCAATTTTCCGTCATTCATACTCCATCTGAGTATCAAGGTAAGCCTTTTAAGCTTTTGATTGATTCAGGTAGTACTCATTCTTTCATTTCCCCTCTGGATGCTTGCGTAAGCTAGTCTTAGTTTAGAAATCAGGGAAACCTATGCAAGTTGAATTGGCAAGTGGGAAGCTTCTTTTCACTCCCTTGAGACAAATCGTATTCAGTTCAATCTAGATGGGAATTTAATTGACTGTCAGTTCAGAGTTATACCTTTGGGAGTTTTCGACGGGATCCTTGGAATGGATTGGCTCCATAAAAATCAAGCTGACATTCACTGTCATAATGGAACCATTTTCTTCCGTGACCTTCACAGAAATAAAGTTCAAGGAACCAAAATTTTAGGATCCCCAAGTCTGCAGTTAGTAAAGGCTTCTAAGTTACTAAAAGGACTTAGAAAGAAGCAGCTCATTTATGTTGTTAAAATGAATCCAGTAGACTCAAAGTTAAAAGCTAAAGAACCTGAATGGTTAAGTGATTATGATGATTTATTCCCACAGCAGAATTTGATTATGATGATTTATTCCCATAGCAGAATTAACAGAGATGCCTCCAATTCGGGAAGTAGATCATGTGATAGAATTGACCCCCAGAGTTCAGCCAGTAGCCCTACGCATGTACAAAATACCAATTCTTGAAGCCATTAAACTCAAGGAACAGCTTAGACAGCTGTTACAATAAGGGTTTGTAAGACCCACTGTTTGGGGTGGTGCCCCAGTTCTCTTTCAGAAAAAGAAAGATGGAACGCTAAGACTCTGTGTGGACTACAGAGGTCTCAATCAGCTGACAGTTAAGAATAAGTATCCTATCCCCAGAATTGATGAGCTTCTGGACAGGCTAAGTGGAGCCTAGATTTTCACAAAGATAGATCTTAAATCAAGCTATTATCAGATCAGGATTAATAAGCAAGATATCTTGAAGACAGCTGTCAATACTCGGTATGGGCATTATGAATTCACTGTCATGCCGTTTGAATTGACAAATGCCCCAGCTATATTCAATCGATTAATGTAGGACATTCTCAGAGAATACTTGGATGATTTTGTTTTTGTTTTTGTTTTCTTAGATGATATTTTGATTTACTCAAAGAATGCAGCTGACCATGAAGCTCATGTTAGAAGAGTTTTTCAGATCCTAAGGAAGCACCAACTCTTTGCAAAAAAGAGTAAATGCACTTTCTCTGCCGACCATGTTGAATACTTGGGCTTTCTAGTATCCAAAGATGGAATTTCTCTAGATTCCGCAAAAGTCCAAGCAGTCATAGATTGACCTGAACCAAAGACACTGAAAGAAGTCAGAGGATTCTTGGGATTGAGTGGTTGGTATAGAATTTTTATACCAAAGTATGCTCTCATAGCTTCCCCCCTTACTAATCTTCTCAAGAAGAATATCCCGTTTCAATGGTCTGCCAGGTGCCAGAGTGTTTTTGATAAGCTGAAGACCGCCTTGGTAACCAATCCCGTTCTAAAGCTGCAAGATTTCTCTCTACCCTTTGAGGTAGTAACTGATGCCAGTGGTTTTGCCCTAGGAAGTGCACTCATGCAGGAAGGTCATGCAGTGGTCTATGAATCTCGAAAACTCAGAACGCATGAGAGGAATTATGCTATCCATGACCTGGAACTACTTTCAGTAGTATATACCCTGAAGTTGTGGAGACATTACCTACTGGGTCAAAGATTCACTTTGATGACAGATCATCAGAGCGCTTAAAGTGGATCTTCACTCAGAAGGATCTCAACATGCGCCCCCAGTTTGCGAGATGAGGACATCTTGCATTTTTCAAGTGGGAGAGAATGTAAGGTTTTGAGGGGCTAATCACATTCATCCAAATGTGTGGAGGAGATAAATAGAAAAAATAAAGAAAATCCCCCCAAAAATGAGTAAATACTCACATAAGATGAAGAGTGGACTAAGGACCAAAGGAAATACTAAAAAAATAAAATTTTGACACCTCAGAGTGGGATTCCCCCTCATGAAGGAGGCACCTGTTCCAAAACGTAAGCTAAACTGACCCAAAAATGGTAAAAAATTGACCAAACTGATCTGGAAAATTCTAGAATCAATTTGCTTGGTTAGAAGCTAACTTTTTCCCATAAATAGAATCCTCCCCCTTTGTTGAAGCTTAATAGTGGTTTATGCACTGTTACTCTACTCCTCCCCCAGAGCCAAAAACTGTGAATTTCTTAATAATTCATTAGTTTTTGACCTTTCCCTCTTCTAAAGAACTGGGTGGCCACTCTTGTTGCAAACAAGAGTAGATCCCTCAAACCATCAAGCCAAAGGAAAGCTCCTAGAATTTCATGTAAGTTAGAAATCCTACTTTTTCTTATTCTTTTAATGGTTTTCTAATTTTTTGTTATCTTTAAAATGATAATCTGATGCTATGCCTTGCTGGAAAGGCTTTCCTCCTCTCTCATTCTTAAATTCAACCCTTCTTTATCCTAGTTAAGTAATCAAATTGTTTGAATTAAACTTTTCATATTGTTTCTCTTTTAAAAGTGGAATTTGATTAGTTTAGAATGCTTTAAACAAATTGGGGATAATTTTTAAGTAAATTAAGAATAGGAAAAATTCAAAAATGGTCAGCCATACAAAGGAGGTTATGGAAAAATTTTCATAAATTTTGTGAAATAAGTATTACCTTTTACTATTCAAAAAGAATAATCCCCATCGTTTTTGTATTCTAAAAGTGTTATTTTCATTCTATGCATAGAAAAATGCATAGTAGAAATATTTTTATTACAAAAGTGTTATTTCTATTAGATTTAAATTCTATGCATAGAAAGATGCATATTGATTATTTTTTATTATTATAAAAGAGTGATTTTTATTAGATTTAAATTCTATGCATAGAAAGATGTATATTGATTATTATTTTTTATTATAAAAGAGTGATTTTCATTAGACTTAAATTCTATGCATAGAAAGATGCATATTGATTATTATTTTTAATTATGAAAGAGTGATTTTCATTAGATTTAAATTCTATGCATAGAAAGATGCATATTGATTATTTTTTAAATTATAAAAGAGTGACTTTCATTAGATTTAAATTCTATGCATAGAAAGATGCATATTGATTATTTTTTTATCTTAAAAGTGTGATTTTCATTAGATTTAAATTCTATGCATAGAAAGATGCATATTGGATAATTTTTTAATTATAAAAGTGTTACTTTCATCAATATTTATTTTTATGCATAAAATGATGCATAAAAGAATTTTTTTATTATAAAAGTGTTACTGTCATCAATATTGATTTTGATGCATAAAATAATGCATAAAAGAATTTTTTTAACTAAAAGTGTTACTTTCATCATTATTGATTTTTATGCATAAAATGATGCATAAAAGAATTTTTTTAATTATAAAAGTGTTACTTTCATCATTATTGATTTTTATGCATAAAATGATGCATAAAAGAATTTCTTTTATTATAAAAGTGTTACTTTTATCATTATTGATTTTTATGCATAAAAGAATTTTTTTAATTGTGAAAGTGTTATTTTCATCAATATTGATTTTTATGCATAAATAGATGCATAAAAGATTTTTTATTATTATAAAAGTGTTACTTTTATCAATATTGATTTTTATGCATAAAATAATGCATAAAAGAATTTTTTTTTAATTGCAAAAGTGTTGCTTTCATCAATATTGATTTTTATGCATAAAAGAAATTTTTTATTATAAAAGTGTTACTTTCATCAAAATTGATTTTTTTGCATAAATAGATGCATAAAAGGATTTTATTTTATATAAAAGTGTTATTTCCATAGAAGTTGGATTTCATGCATAAATAGATGCATACAAAATTTTTATATCAAAATAAGAGTTCTCTTTAATCTTATGTTTAAATCCCATGAATATTGGAAAATGAATAAGTAAATACTCAGTGAAGGAAGATTATACCGTTTCATATTCTCTAGGATGGTAATGAGAAAAGAAAATTCAGAAAGACTATCGAAGTCGAAATTTTAGATAAATGATTAATTTATTCCTCATAGGAATTTGTGATTAGTTTTGAATTCAGTTAAGCAAAATACTCAATGAATGAAATTCAGTAAAGTAGTAATTGAAATATTACCCTTCGAGAAAGATAGTTCAGGGAGAACCTTTCCAGGCTCAAACCCTGAATCAGACTATGACCAAGACGTAACTCCTTCCTCAGTTTCAAGAAAAGACTATGTGACCAGTTCAGTAATCTACACTCAAATTACCCACCGAATCTGAAACTAAGTTGAGACCTTTGATTTTGATCTGAGGATCAAGAATTCAGAATTTGATGAATTCTGCTTGGAAATCCAAACCTGTGATCTAGAAGTCTTGGGATACGGAATTAAGATATACTCATTGTATTCAAAAGAAATTCAAAACTGAAAACTTGCATAGAAACCCTGTTTTCTTAAAGGACTGTCTTACGCCAGAATACTGGAGGGAGCATTTGGTATATGTGTTTTTCTATGGGAAGTTTGGTTGCAACAGCAGCTGGCGGGGAGTGTTCAAAGGACGGCTCATGGGGCAAAAACCTACCTAGGTCTTGACCAGCCTGGGTATAGTATAAAATGGTGTGCTTCCGATACGATGGGCAAGGGCCGACGAAGCGGTCCCTGAGTGAAGTGCCAGGACACCTAAGGAGGATTTTGGAGGGTTCTGACCAGGCGATGCACGGGCTTGCGCTGCTTAGGACACCCATGCATATGTCGTGGAAGATATATATGTTTGATGGCGAGAAAATTATTGTAATTTGTCACTGGATCTCGTTTGCTGACCTGCTGGTCTCAACGGAGAGTCCAGAGTGATACTGTTTTGTGAGAAACAAGGATTCAATGAAAATTTTGAGTTATGACATCTGTAACCAATAATTGTTTGTCAATGGATTGTTTTATAAATTAAAGTTTAAAGAGGAGTGTGTGCGCATCTGTATTCTAAAGCAAAAGTTAAGAAAGGCATTCAAATATGGGTGGGTGAGTACTTGTCTGGTTCTACCAATTCCAGTGGTTGGGCGGTGGCTAACCCATGGGCCGGATGGGGTTAGGCTAGAATCAGTAGAGTTTTAATAATAAAATTGATCAATAGGAATACGCTTATTAGAACTCGAATAGTTAAAAAATAACCTGAAGACTTCTCAAATGAATAGATCGACGAATGTGCCTGATTCAATTAGGAAAAAAGCGTTGATTCCTTCAAGTTAAGTCTGTAATAGTTTCCCTTCTATCTGGTTTATTCAGATGAAGGTTAGTTCAGTATCTTGACCTCGTTAGAAAAATTCGTTAAGAAATTCAAAATGGTGGAATCGTCCCCGTTTTTCGGGCATGGAAAATTTTCCCGATTTCTGTTTTTGGAATGACCACCAGCTTAGTCTCGTGCGCAGACATTCGAGGGCAAGGCCCCGAGTGGGAAACCCTGCCTCGTGCAAGAGGGAGCTGCTTCCGCTGCCAGCAATCAGGAATCCGCCGGTGCGCAGAGGGGGCAGTGGGATCCCACAAAACCCCATTTCTCAAATGGTTATTCTAAAATTACAAGGGTTAGGGAAATCCGAGTCCTTCTCCTAGACTACTATGGAAAAAATCTGGGATTCATTGTAGTGTTTAAAAATCTCAGTTCTATCTCCAAAGAGTGTAGGCCATCAAATTTTGGCCTACAAAAGGGGTTCTCCATTTAGAATTATAGAAAACATGGTAAGCATGAACATGCACATACCCCTTTTGCATGGTAAGATCATGAAATCAAACTCCAAAAGAATAAGTAATCATATGTGATGCACCCTGTGGTACAAGGCCTATTCACTAAATACAAAAATGCTTGATGGTCAATAAAGAAAATATATTTTGTAGCCAAGAGGTAATGTATGTAAATCTTCATGGTATATACCATAGCTAACCAGTCTCTTTTATAAGTCATGTAGTTGCATTCAATATCATTAAGTTGATGGCTAGAAAAGGTCATAGGGAAGTCCATGTTTTGCTCCCCTGGTTGTGTGCTAATACACATCCAATATACATGAAAATTTAGATCCCACTTAGGGGATCTCAAGATTTGTGTGCTTACTAATGCCTTATTCACTTTTTTGTATGCCCATTGGCATTTGTTTGCCTAAAGACAATCAATAACTTATACAAGGGTTTATTGGCATACAAGAAGATGAATCTTATACAAGGGTGTGTTACTACTAATGCCTTCTTCACTTTTTGTATGCCAATTATCAAGCATTGGAAGGTGGCAAGGGAATTGATCAAGATAAATGGCATGATGTGATATATGTAGGTTCCACATTCTGTAGCCAAATATTATTTTGTGTTGATTGGATTGGCTGTCACTTGGCTATAGCTTGAGAAGGCATCCAAGAAATTGTAAGCTTTTTCTCTAGCAACTCTTTCCAACATATGGTTTATGTAAGGCAAGGCATAGTGATCATGAAATGTGGCATCATTAACCTTTTTGAGGTTAACACACACTCTAAGAAGTTTTTCGTTCTTTTTGGGAACAATCACTATCGGGTAGCACACTTTGGTGTGCTTAATTTCATACACAAATCTTGTGTCAATGAGCATGTCTAGCTCTTATTTGACCATTTGTGTACTTGAGATTCATATGATAAGCTCTTTGTTTGGATGGTTTCATACCTTCATGGAGAGGGAAGGTGTGTTTGATCACTTTCCTGAGGAACTCCCTTCATGTTAGTATATTTCTAGGCAAACAGATCCTGAAATTTTTTGAGCAAGGCTATATATTCTCCTTCGCCCAATGGCTGCCTTGGTGTGGGGAGCATCTAGCATGGTGTTGAAGTCTACCCTCCTAGGTTTTATTTCTATTAACAATGAGATATGTCATGGTTCACATGGTGTTGGCAATGAGCACAAAATTGTTGTTATCTAGGCCTTACCATTGGACACTATGTACTTCTATGATTTTGGTGTCAAATTGTACACCAAACCATATCTCTTTATGGGAGTAGGTGTGGATGTCATGTTTGAGGTGTTAGATTGGGTTGGCCTTGAGGTTGCTCTTGGAATTGGCCTTGCCAATCACTATTGACCTAAGCAATTGAGCAAATTTTTTGCCAACTTGTCCATGCTCATGTCCTTGATTAGGACTGTAGCTGGTGTTGGTGGTTAGGCACCCTTGGCTGATGGAGATTTGGATGATGAATCCCCTATCTCTTAGTTTGGGTGGATAACTTCTACATCCGTGTATTGCAAATTATCTACCATCTTTTACCTTATGACAACAGTCATAAAGTTGTAATGCCTAGACTTATAGAGATGGGCTCTTGTTCTTAAAGATTGATCATGAATCAATCGATGGTGAAGTGATAAATCATCCAGTAGTCTTTCACAAAATGCTACTGCATCTTATATGACGATACTTGGTTCTAGCAATGCGATCAATCAATGAGTGATAAATCATCCATTCTTTCACAATGCTACATCTTATAGGGTGATACTTGGTTTTAGCAATGTAATCCCACATTAATTCTCCCTCCTCCTTCTTAAGGGTATATATTTGTGAAATGGGACTCCATCTAGCTCCATTAGGTGAGAATATCACAATGAAAGTGTGTCTCAAGACCTCATAGCTAGCCTTTTGTCATGTGGGTTTAGAGATTTAAACCATTGGCTAGATTTACCTTCAAGGCAAAGTCTAAATGAATAGACTAAAAAGATGCAGGGAAGAAGAGAGCTTGAGCTCTTGCAAGCACACACACACTCACACAAACCCTAGAAGAGAGCACACAAGGTGAGAGGCTGAAAATTTTGCTTCTCCTTCACACATCAAAAGAGGTCTAATGGAGTATATACAAGCGGTTCATAATGTGAACATGCTAAGAGGAGTGGGTATATATCGACTAGTCAGTGTAGTCCAGCTATAGAATCTCTAGCGAAGATATGTCGGTGCTAGCTACCAACAGTGATATAAATGTCAAACGATCATGCAGGCGCCTCGTGAGTGTCAACTCGTATTGAGCTTGACATCTCAACACTCCCCCTCAAGCTCAACTCCAGCTCATGAACTCCAAGAATATCTCGAAATATGTGGAGCTTCTCAGCTCCCAAGGCCTTCGTGAAGATGCCAGCAACCTGTTCCTATGTGCTGACATAGGCCAAGTTGATGTTGCCCACCACCGAGACTCTCCCTGATGAAGTGGTAATGTACCTCAATGTGTTTTGTCCGCGCATGGAAAATTGGGTTCCTAGCCAACTGTATAAGTTACTAAGATTATCACAATATATGACAACCTTTCTCTCCACATGCAACCCCAAATCAGCAAGTAGCTTGCGTAACTAAGCTACCTCACATGCTGCCCCATTGCAGCTCCTCTGTACTCTGCCTCTGTGTTGCTTCTTTTGCTGCTCCATGTCACAGCAGCAGCACTCCCCAATGAAAACATAAATCCACTAGTAGATCTCCTGTTGTCTGAGATGCTACCTACCCAATCTACATTTGTGTACCCATATAGTTCCAATGGTACACCTACTACATAAAACAATGCATAATCAACAGTGGCCCTCAAGTATCGAAGTGTGCATCGCACACTGTCAAGATGTGGTTTGTGCGGAACCTATATAAACTGGCTCTCTAAGCCAACAGTGTAACTCAAATCTGACCTGCTAATCGTCTCGTGACATAGATCAAACTCCCCACAATCTTCCTGTACATAGTGGGATCCTCCAACACATAACCTGCATCCGCACTAAGCTTGCCATTTTAATCTAATGGCACTGAGATTGGCTTACAATCATCCATCCCATACTTGGACAACATGTCCAATGCATACTGTCTCTGACAGCCAAATATGTAAGATTCCTCCCCAGCCTCTCAAGATGTCCAGCATCTTCCCCTGTAATTAAATCCCTCTTCACAAATATAAAAGATCTTGTTTCTAACTGTTTGGACCTAGAGAGAGAAAATATTCTAGAGAGAGAATATTCAGATTTTGAATATTTTTAGATGGAAAAATTTCGCATATTATTAAAATAAGTTCCCCTGAAACAAAAATTCAAAAAGAACTTTCCAATGTGCAATTGAAATTAATTGGAAATGGGTATAAAGAACCTTAGTCTAAGGGTCTAGATTTTCAAAAATCTTTGGATTATGGTCCAATTAAGGTTCCTGTGGGCCAATAGGATCAATCCATGTGTGGGAAGGAGATAAATCTAATTTTGCAAAAGAAGATACCCAAAAATGAGTAAATGCTCACATAAGATGAATAGTTGACTATGTACAAAGTTTATTAGTAAGAAACTATGAGTAATTTTAATAGTATGAGATATTTGGGTATAATGATTTCATTTTGACACATATGTAAGGAAGGGGAGTCCCTTCAATACTCACATAAGATGAAGAGTTGACTATGTACAAAGTTTATTAGTAAAAAACTATGAGCAATATTAAAAACATGAGATATTTTGGGTATCAAAAAATGAATAAATGCTCACATAAGATGAAGAGTTGAAAATGTACAAGGTTTATTAGTAAAAAACTATGAGCAATATTAAAAATATGAGATATTTTAGGTATAATCATTCCATTTTGACACATATGTAAGGAAGGGGAGTCCATTAAAGGAGGTGCATATTTCACATGCTTGAATGAGTTTTAACTCAAAGATAATGTGATATTTTTATCTCTCCTCTCTCTTGAACCAAACCAAATCAAAAAGGAATCAAACCGAATCAAAAAAGTAACCAAACTAGGTCCAACTCTAGTCCAAATTCAATCAAACTGAATCTAGAAAATTCTAGAAATCAGTTAGCCTTGGTTAGAGCCTCCCTCTCCTATAAATAGAACATGAGTCCTTTGAAAAAAAGAAAGGAGAGGAGAATTTTACTATTTTAGAACTATGCTAAAATAATGTTAATATTTACTATTCTCTAAAATTCTCTCCAAATTGGATAAATTGGAGCTTCCCTCTTTCTTCAATCCCCATTGGTGGCTCCATCAACATACTAAACCAATTGATTGGTTGGGGGCCTCTATCGTGAACAAAGAATCAAGCAATTTGTAAAGTAAAGTGGTGAATTTTGATCTTTTCTATAATTTCTCAATGTTTCTCTCTTCTGAACCCCTCTCAAGCTTGAGAAGCTTAATTGGAATTGTTTTTGAATGCTATTGAAGTAATTTATGAATGATAGTAAAGAATTACATAAATTTACATTTATGCTTAATTCTAATGGTTTTTATGTAATATCTCTCTCTCACTCAAGAAATGGTCATACTCATGACCTATTCTCAATCCAAATGAAGCTTTTCATAAAGCTTTTTCTTAATCCAAGATTAATCTATGCTTAAGACCAAATTAATGGCTTTCCCTATGTTTTTAGTTTATGTATTTCATGAATGTTAATAATTCAATCCATTATGGGTTAATGATCCAATTAGGGATCATTCTAATCATTCCCTTAATGATGAGCTTTATCTTTTAAGATAATTAAAATTTATCAGTCATATCAGCGGAGCTATGGTAAAATTTTTATAAAAATTACACATAAAATAATTTCATTCAAAGCATGAAAAGAAGACTTCCTACCATATTCTAGGAATTATCATCCTAGATTAATTAAAAGAATTTTATTGTAATCATGGAGATGTGGATGTATGCATGTAGATGTAGATGTATAGATGTGGATGTGAATGTGGAGGTGGATGTATGCATGTAGATGTAGATGTATGGATGTGGATGTGAATGTGGAGGTGGATGTATGCATGTGGAGGTGGATGTATGCATGTAGATGTAGATGTATAGATGTGGATGTGAATGTGGAGGTGGATGTATGCATGTAGATAAATGGATGTGAATGTGAATGTGGATGTGGATGTATGCATGGAGATGTGGATGTATGCATGTAGATGTAGATGTATAGATGTGGATGTGAATGTGGAGGTGGATGTATGCATGTAGATGTAGATGTATGGATGTGAATGGGAATGTAGACGTATAGATGTGGATGTGAATGTGGAGGTGGATGTATGCATGTAGATATAGA
Source organism: Cibotium barometz (assembly GCF_041138505.1). Lineage (NCBI taxonomy): Eukaryota > Viridiplantae > Streptophyta > Polypodiopsida > Cyatheales > Cibotiaceae > Cibotium > Cibotium barometz. The sequence goes on from NC_141053.1 coordinate 15,714,275, forward strand.
TGTATGGATGTGAATGTGAATGTGGATGTGGATGTATGCATGGAGATGTGGATGTATGCATGTAGATGTAGATGTATAGATGTGAATGTGAATGTGGATGTGGATGGATGCATGAAAATGTAGATGTATGCATGTAGATGTAGATGTATAGAAGTGGATGTGAATGTGGATGTATGCATGCAGATGTAGATGTATAGAAGTGGATGTGAATGTGGAGGTGGATGTATGCATGTAGATGTAGATGTATGGATGTGAATGTGAATGTGGATGTATGCATGGAGATGTGGATGTATGCATGTAGATGTAGATGTATAGATGTAGATGTGAATGTGGAGGTGGATGTATGCATGTAGATGTAGATGTATGGATGTGAATGTGAATGTGGATGTGGATGTATGCATAGAGATGTGGATGTATGCATGTAGATGTAGATATATGGATCTGAATGTGAATGTGGATGTGGATGTATGCATGGAGATGTAGATGTATACATGTAGATGTAGATGTATGGATGTGAATGTGAATGTGGATGTGGATGTATGCATGGAGATGTGGATATATGCATGTAGATGTAGATGTATAGATGTGGATGTGAATGTGAAGGTGGATGTATGCATGTAGATGTAGATGTATAGATGTTGATGTGAATGTGGAGGTGGTGTGGATGTATGCATGTAGATGTAGATGTATGGATGTGAATGTGGATGTGGATGTGGATGTATGCATGGAGATGTGGATGTATGCATGTAGATGTAGATGTATGGATGTGAATGTGGATGTGGATGTGGATGTATGCATGGAGATGTGGATGTATGCATGTAGATGTAGATGTATGAATGTGGATGTGGATGTATGCATGTAGATGTGAATGTACGCATATAGATGTGGATGTATGGATGTGAATGTGCATGTAGATGTGGATGTATGGATGTGAATGTGCATGTAGATGTGGATATATGGATGAGGATGCATGAATGTGCATGTAGATGTGGATGTGAAAATAGATGCATGGATGTAGATGTGGATGTATGGATGTGAATGTGGATGTGGATGTGGATGTGGATGTGGATATATGTATGGATGTGAATATATGATATGTGATGTAAAGGAATCTGAAGTGATGAGATGGAAAATGATATGATGGGATGAGTACACCTATAAATGGAACACAGAATAAGTAATGTGGATTGATGAGGGATAATGTGGAAAAATGAGAGTTAATATAGAAATTGTATTTGTAAACTGTTTGTAAATGCTGTTTGTAAATGGTTGTTTTATGTCAAGAATGTTGGGGAAGCATTTTGACCGTCTTGTGATTAAGTCGTGGAGACCTAACTGATAAAGTTGCAACTGCTGATGGAGAGTCAATGGAGGACGTCTCGCGTAGCAAAGTCGGCCGAGACTAGCCTCGGTTCGATTTAAAATGGTGAGCTTCCGGTACGGAGGATGAGGGACCAAGGAAGCGGCCTATGAGTGAAGCGCTAGGTTACCTGCGAAAGGATCCTAGAGGGTGCTGACCATACGGTGCTCGGGCTCTGGGTCGCCTAGGATACCCACACGTGCGTCGAGGAAGATATTGGAACAAGGAGTAAGAGTTGTTTTCTGAAACCGGTCATGGATCTGGTTGATTGAACTTGCTCGTCTTCAATGGATGAGTCCATGGCTCTTTATATGGATCTGTTGGTTGATCTTGCTGATCTTCAACGAGAGTCCATCTTGATTTTTATAAGTGATTATATTGCCGAGTATTATGGGCTAGGAACTATTGAAAAGGCCCCTGAGTCACGGACAGGTGGTGAGCGTTCTGGTTGCCAATGATGCCATAGATACTCTGATGAAGGAATGATGGGAAATTAAGAATCAACCGGATAATTTGGAAGATTGTGATCAGTGATACTATGGTTGCATTAAAGGATTGTTTTAAAACTGGTTGAATCTGTGAAAAAGGCAATTTCGTATTGGGTGTGTAAGTGGTGTGACTAGTTTTATTTTTGCATGAACATCTGGCTAGCGGGCCTGGGAACTCTTTTCCCTGGTACCCGGGACAAAAATCAAATTCTAAATTGGATCCCATCACTACAGTGGTTGGGCGGTTGGCTAACCCACGGGATCGGATGGGGTTAGACTGGACTGATGGATCCGTAAATCGAGACTCAATTTCTGTTATTATGATAGATGAAGTAAGTCCCGGATAGTAATTGTTCTATGGATAGGAATCAACGGCTGTGCCTCTTGATGGGGAAAAAAGCGTTGATCCCAATGATCCAAGTGCAAGTTTCTTCCTTGATCTGACCGAGTATCTTTATAGGTGCAGTCGGATCAGTTTGATCACTAATGGTCTTGACTACGTTAGAGCAAAAAGTTATCCTGGAGGAATCGCCCGTGCTTTCCGGATAAGGGAAGTTTTTTCGGGTTCGGTTTTGGAAAAACCAACGGATTAGTCTTTTGTCCGGATATCCGTGGACGAGGCCCCGAGTGTGGGACCCTGTCTCGCACAAGAAGTGCTACTTCCGCTGCTAGTACCCCGAATCCGTTGCGCGGTGGGAACAGGGATCTCACAGTTGGTATCAGAGCCATTTGGCTAATAAAGATCAACTGAGAAGACAAATATGTCAAAAATTTATCAAGAAACACAAAAAGGTTGTAATTGTGTGATATAAGTCATACAATTTGATATTCAAACTGAAATTCGTAATTTGGTAATTGGGTCTTCAGATGGAAGTACCGCAATTATATAGAATCCCTGACTTGCTTGAGGCCTAGACATGATGGTATTTACCTTATAATTCCAAGGGCCGTGACTACCCGTATATACCGAGAGTATAACTGCAACTCTTTACTGACAATATATACGAGTAAATCTAAGACTTGAAATTATAAGCGTTAATGCTATCCAGATGATGATTTTGAATGTGGTTGATATGATTTTTAATTCTGTTTGAGAATTGATGAATTGATTTGGATTCTGATTGAAAAATGATGATTTCTAAAATTTAGTTGAAATATAATAACCTGAGCGAAACCACAATGAGGATGAATGGGACGAGTCCCTGTTGATGATAGTCATAACTAGAATGATGATAATGATTTCAGCAAATCACTATGAGATTAGTGGATTGTGCTGTCAAATTGCTACTATTAACACGTCACGGTAGATCAAATTAAGGGATGACAAATTGAGAACTTGCTTGACTGAAATTCCCGTGGAGGAATGTTCAGAAGGAAATTTTTCGGTCTAATGGACCATTATCATGTTAAAGATATGAATGATATGATCTGAATGAATTGTTATTTAATGATGAGTTCTATATAAGGGATATTTATCCCAGTATTCTGTTGGATTGACTAGAATATAAGAAACCCCAGAATAAAATTGGATCTTAAGAAAAAGAGGTCCTCTACCATGCTAGATGAGGACATCTCGCACTTTTTTAAGAGGGGTAGAATGTAAGATTCCTCTCCAGCCTTTGAGGTATATAGGAGTAAGAATCTCTCTTTTTGATCTTATAATTATTCCCTCTCTAAAATAAAAGAAAGATTCTGTTTAAAAAAGGAAGACCCTTTCCCTAGAATACTTCTCAGGAGTCCCACCTGTTTTAGGGATTCAGAACAATGAGTTCAGAAGTGAAAATCGGTGTTTGGGATATCAAGGTTTTGGTCTTCATTCGAGTGCGACCCAAAAGAAGTTCTTTATCTCTTGGGAAGTATAAGAAATTATCCCCCAGATATTGTGGGCCTTATCTGAATTCAAAGAAAGTAGGTGACTTAGCCTACGAGCTTCTTTTATCTCCTCATCTCAAAGTTCATAATGTATCTCATGTAAGCCTTCTATAGAAATATATGCCAAAACCAAATCATGGAAAGACGGTAAAACTTCACTGGCAAGATACGCCGTTGGCTTTTAGGTTACGCTAGCTCCTTCCTTTATATAAGTCGTAACTCTTACTTGTCGCTCGTAGTAATCTTACTTTTTTTTACTATATAAATTATTTGCCACACATGCGGACATTAAACACAAAGCAAAACTAGAAAGGTTATCACACTCTTTCTACTAATATGGATGATATTATTATCATCAATAACCTAGAATTTCATCACATAATAAAGGAGATTTACCTGATGGCTATGATAAAAAATAGAACCGACATTGGTTGAAACACTAATGATTGGAAATGAAACTTTATGGTTACAACTACATATCTTAATCTTGAACTAAAACTAAGACCACCCTTTACAGGACAAATCTCAATAAGGTACTCTTGGAAAAGGGATAAAATTCCCATTATCCCTACTGAATTTGTTAAAAGAAAGAGTAATAGACCATTTGTTCAAGAAATTAACACAATCATTGGAACATTCCATTTAAGTATTTACTCTTCTTATGACCCATTTGTGGTGTTCAAAAACTCAATTAAACTCATAAATAAATTTTGTAACAATGAGTTCAGAAAGAAGGATGTTATAAACTTACTAACTGAGACCTTGGCCCCAGATAACTAGCAAGGACTTAAATTTAATCCAACTTTACACATCACTTTGATGAGGCACTAGGCCCATCCTCATGGGGCTTACTACCTCATTTTGAGTATGGTGCCTGGGTTGGGGTGGGCACACACACCCACACACATTTACTCCATTTGTGCTCATGTGACACATGTAATGGCACAAATGAAATAATAGCCCACTTTTCTAGGGTACCTTACTTTTGCAAACTCTTTCACATTAGACCTATTGGATGTTGTGACTTTGCCACATCTTTGTGTTCATCATAACATTACAAGGGGTGGGGATGGGCAGTTACGTTTTTGTAACACCGGCTGCATACAGGTTGCTGTGACTTTGCTGCATCTCTGTACATGATGGAGATTCCTCCGCTTTGCCTCAATAGTAATCCATATATTAGATTGAAGGTGGGTCCTTTTACTCACTTAGCATGTTAAAGTACTTAAGAACAACACTGTTTTTTTCATGCTAGGTACTTTGCAAGAAATTAAACTAATCTATGGAATTGTATTCATGGGCATCATTAAGTGTTTTAGCTCTCTGAGTATTGCTGGATCAATACCTTGTTTTAACTATTCTACATGGTAAAAATGAAAGTGTTGCTTAGTACTATGAATACAGGTGATTATGAAAGTGTTTTAGCTCTCTGAGTATTGATGGATCAATACCTTGTTTTAACTATTCTACATGGTAAAAATGAAAGTGTTGCTTAGTACTATGAATACAGGTGATTATGAACATGGGTTCATTTTGGCCTTCATCATCACTCTGTTTAGGCTACATCTACTACATATGGGTATGAGTTGCCCAGCCCAAGGCACACAGATTTACAACTATCCTTTGAATCTCTGCTAATATAGTCCAATGCCTTACCCTCTTCAACTTGAGTCAGCTAATCCTCTGAAATATCTACTTAGGTCAGATATGTCTCTCTAAGCAACCCTGATCTTCAACCCTATCTCCTCAGTTGACCTTCTCTGACAACTCACTGGCTTAAATTGACCCCATCTTGACCACTACTGTAATGTGATTCAGCTAACTGCTCTGCTGACCTCTGTAAGACTCTTGTCCTCCAGACCCTTAGATTTTTCTCAAAAACTAGCAATCTTCAATCCCCAAATCTCTAGTTCTAGGACCCTACTGAATATGTTAGTTGTCCTCTACTAACTCTTATTTGACTTGGGTCTGACTAAAATGTTTCAATTGATTCAGCTGATTCAGATCTTCCTACCTCTATGTCCTTTGACACTCGTAGACCTTCAAACACTTCAGTTCACAAAGATTGAACACTACAGTCTCTTACCTCACTTTAGCTGACCTTCAACTATCCTCTGTATCTCTGTGAGATCCCCCTGTTCCCACCGAGCAACGGATTCGGGTACTAGCAGCGGAAGTAGCACTTCTCGCACGGGACAGGGGTCCCACATTCGGGGCCTCGTCCTCGGATATCCGGACAAGAGACTAATCCGTCGGTTTTTCCAAAACCGAACCCGGAAAAAACTTCCCTTACCCGGAAAGCACGGGCGATTCCACCAGGATAATTTTTTACTCTAACGTAGTCAAGATCATTACTGATCACGTTGATCCAACTGCACCTATAAAGATACTCAGTCGGATCAAGGAAGAAACTTGCACTTGGATCATTGGGATCAACGCTTTTTTCCCCATCAAGAGGCACAGCCGTTGATTCCTATCCATAGAACAATTACTATCCAGGACTTACTTCATCTATCGTAATAATAGAAATTGAGTCTCGGTTTACGGATCCATCAGTCCAGCCTAACCCCATCCGATCCCATGGGTTAGCCAACCGCCCAACCACTGTAGTGATGGGATCCAATTTGGAATTTGGTTAGGTTTTATCCCGGGTACCAAGGAAAAGAGTTCCAAAGCCCCCTAGCCGGAATTTCATGCAAACATAAAACTAGCCACACCACTTACACACCCAATATGAAAATTGCCTTTTTCTTAGCATCCGCTAACTTTAAAACAATCTTTTAATGAAACCATAGTACCACTGATCACAATCTCCTAATTTATCCAGTTGATTCATAATTTCCCATCATTCCTTCATCAGAGTATCTATGGCATCATTGGCAACTAGAACGCTCACCACCTGTCCACACAGAGGCCGTTTCCATAGTTCCTAGCCCATAATACTCGGCAATATAATCACTTATCAAGATGGACTCTCGTTGAAGATCAGCAAGATCAACCAACAGATCCATATAAAAGAGCCATGGACTCATCCGTTGAGGACCAGCAAGGTCAGTCAACCAGATCCATGCCCGGTTTCACAAAACAACTCTTACTCCTTGTTCCAATATCTTCCTCGACGCACGCGTGGGTATCCTAGGCGACCCAGAGCCCGAGCACCGTATGGTCAGCACCCTCTAGGATCCTTCGCAGGTGACCTAGCGCTTCACTCATAGGCCGCTTCCTTGGTCCCTCATCCACCGTACCGGAAGCTCACCATTTTAATCGAACCGAGGCTGGTCAAGACCTCGGTCGACCTTGCTACGCGAGACGTCCTCCATTGACTCTCCGTCAGCAGTTGCAACTTTATCAGTTAGGTCTCCACGACCTTAATCACAAGACGGTCAAAATGCTTCCCCAGCATTCTTGACATAAAACAGCCATTTACAAACAGCATTTACAAACAGTTTACAAATACAGTTTCTATATTAACTCTCATTTTTTCACATTATCCCTCATTAATCCACATTACTTATTCCACATTCCATGTATATGTGTACTCATCCAATCACCTCCTTTTCCATCTCTTCACTTCAGATTCCTTCACATCACATATCATATATTCACATCCATATCCACATCCATACATCCACATCCACATCCACATTCACATCCATACATCCACATCTACATGCTTATCTCCATTTTCACATCCTCATTTATACATCCACATCCCATATCCACATTCATACATACACATCCATATCCACATCCACATCCACATCCACATTCACATCCATGCATCCACATCTACATTCACATTCACATACATCCACATCCACATTCCCATACATCCACATCTATACATCCACATTCCACATTCACATCTACATTCACATTCACATACATGCATCCACATCTACATTCCCATACATCCACATCTATATATCCACATTCCACATTCACATCTACATTCACATTCACATACATCCACATCTACATTCACATTCACATACATCCACATCCCCATTCCCATTCACATCTATACATCCACATCTACATCCACATACATACATACATCCACATCCACATTCCACATTCACATCTATACATCCACATCTACATCCACATTCACATACATCCACATCCACATTTCCATTCACATCTATACATCCACATCCATTCACATCTATACATCCACATCTACATCCACATTTACATCTATGCATATACATCTTCATGCATATATCCATTTTCATGTTCATACTTCCACACTCCCATCTCCATATCCACACATCCACATACATACATCCATTTTCACATTCCCATTTATATAACCCCATATACCTTCACATCTAATCTTTTACATCACATCCATTCTCGCCCTATCACAACCCATATACATCTTATCCTATCACATACACTTCTTACCTCATCCCCCCATACACATCTTAATTCATCTTATCACATCCTAACTTATTTCATAAGCATCTTATCACCTCTTATCACACCTCTTATCACATCCTATCACTTTCCATACGCATCTTATCAATTCTTATCACATCTCATACACCTCTTATCACATCTTATCACATTTCATATCTTTTTTTTTTCTTTTTTTAAAGAGAATTCTTTTATTTGATATAAGATTTCTCTACACATTTATTTATACATAAATTCCATTTAAGGAGACTAACACTTTCGAAATTAAAATCAATCTTTTATGCATCTTCTTATGCATGATTTCAATTTGGTAGGGAATTATACTTTTAGAATAAAAGAATTTCTCTTATGCATCTAAGTTAAGCATAAAATCCATTTATGAGGAAAATCATACTTTTAGTATAAAAAGAATATCTTTTATGCATACCTATATGCATGAAATCCAATATGATAAAAGTAACACTTTTGATATAAAAATTTTTCCTTTATGCATACTTCTATGCATGAAAATTAAAAATGATAAAAGTAACACTTTTGATATAAAAATTTTCCTTTATGCATACTTCTATGCATGAAAATTAAAAATGATAAAAGTAACACTTTTGATATAAAAATTTATCCATTATGCATACTTCTATGCATGAAAATAAAAATGGTAAAAATAACACTTTTGATATAAAAATTTATCCTTTATGCATACTTCTATGCATGAAAGTAAAAATGATAAAAGTAACACTTTTGATATAAAAATTTATCCATTATGCATACTTCTATGCATGAAAATAAAAATGGTAAAAATAACACTTTTGATATAAAAATTTATCCTTTATGCATAATATTAAAATTCAATTTCTCCATGATTATAAGAAATTCTTTCAATTAATCTAGGATGATGATTCCTAGAATATGGTAGGAAGTCCTCTTTTTATGCTTTGAATGAAAATTTTTTATGCATAATTTTTATAAAAATTTTGCCATAGCTCCGCTGCTATGACTGATAAATCTCAATTTTTCTAAGGGATAAAGCTTATCATTAAGGAAATAATTAAAATGATTCTCTAATTGGATCCTTAATCCATAATGGATTGAATCATCAATATACATAAACTAAAAGCATAAGAAAAAGCCATTAATTTGGCCTCAAGCATAGCTTAATCTTGGGTTAAGGAAAAGCTTTATGAAAAGCTTGATTTGGATTGAGAATGGGTCATGAGTATGACCCTTTCTTGAGTGAGAGAGAGAATTTACATAAGAATCATTAGAATTTAAACATAAATGAAAATTAACTTCAATAGCATTTATTAAATTATGTAACTCTTCACTACTATTCAAACTTCAATAGCATTTAAAAAAAAACCATACCAATTAAACTTCTCAAGCTTGAGAGGGGTTGAGAAGAGAGAAACATTGAGAAATTATAGAAAGATCAATATTCACTAATTACCTTACAACTTGCTTGATTCTTTGTTCACGGTAGAGGCCCCCAACCAATCAATTGGTTAAGTATGTTGATGGAGCCACTAATGGGGATTGAAGAAAGAGGGAAGCTCCAAAAACTAGTGAATTATTAAATGAATTCACAGTTTCTGGCTTAGGTGGAGTAGAGTAACGATGCATAAACACTATATATTTTTCAACAAGGGGGAGGCTTCTATTTATAGGAAAAATTGAGCTCCTAACCAAACAAACTGATTCTAGAATTTTCTAAATCAGTTTGGTCAATATTTGACCATTTTTAGGTCAGTTAAGCTAACTTTTTGGAACTAGACTTAAATGAGGAGAGAGGAGAGATGAAATATCTCAATTTTTATGAGTTTAAAACTCATTCAAGCATGTGAAATATGCACCTCCTTTAAAGAACTCCCTTTCCTTACATATGTCATATTTTTAATATTGCTCATAGTTTTTTACTAATAAACCTTGTACATTTTCAACTCTTCATCTTATGTGAAATATGCACCTCCTTTAAAGAACTCCCCTTCCTTACATATGTCATACTTTTAATATTGCTCATAATTTTTTTACTAATAAACCTTGTACATTTTCAACTCTTCATCTTATGTGAAATATGCACCTCCTTTAAAGAACTCCTCTTCCTTACATATGTCATACTTTTAATATTGCTCATAATTTTTTACTAATAAACCTTGTACATTTTCAACTCTTCATCTTATGTGAAATATGCACCTCCTTTAAAGAATTCCCCTTCCTTACATATGTCATATTTTTAATATTGCTCATAGTTTTTTACTAATAAACCTTGTACATTTTCAACTCTTCACCTCATGTGAGCATTTACTCATTTTTGGGTATTTTCTTTTTACAAGTTGGATTTATCTCCTCCCTACACATGGATTGATGCTATTGGTCCATAGGAACCTTAATTGGACCATAGTCTAAAGATTTCTGAAAATCTAGACCCTTAGACTAAGGTTCTTTATAGCTATTTTCAATTAATTCCAATTGCACATTGGAAAATTCTTTTTGAATTTCTGTTTCAGGGGAACTCATCTGAATTAGAAGAGATATTTTTCTATCTAAAAATATTCAAAATCTGAATATTCTCTCTCTAGAATATTTTTCTCTCTCTAGGCTAAAACAGATAGAAACAAGGTCTTTATATTTCTGAAGAGGGATTGATTACAGGGAAAGATACTATACATCAAAAAGGGGGTGGGGGAGGAATCTTACAATCTCTGATACAGTCTGACACCTCACCCTCCTCAACTTAAATCAGTTGATTCTCTAAAATGACTTCTCAGGTCAAATATGACTCTGAACAACCCTAATCTTTAACCCTATTTCCTCAATTGACCTTATCTGATAATCTGCTGACCTAAACTGAACCCAGGTCACACTCAGTTGACCACTATCTGATTGAAATCTCATTCAGCTAACTGCTGCTGATGAGTACCTAATTGAAATGTGATTTAGCTAACTACTATTGACCTCTGTTAGTTTCTTGTCCTCCAAAACCAGCAATCTTCAATCCCCAAATCTCTAGCTCCAGAACCCTATTGAATATGTCAATTGTCCTCTACTGACTTATTTGACTCAAGTCTGAATAAAATGATTCAGCTGATTCAAATCTCCTCACTATTGTGTCATGTGACAGCTTGTTGACCTTCAAACACTTAAGATCCTACAAAGATGGAACACTATAGTCTCTTACCTCACTTTAGCTAACCTTTAGATATCCTTTGAATCTCTGCTAATACAATTTGACACTTTACACTCCTTAACTTAAATCACTTGATCCTCTAAAATGACTTCTCAGGTTAAATATGACTCTGAACAAGCCGGATCTTCAATCCTATCTCCTCAGCTGACCTTCTCTGATAACTTGCTAACCTAAACTGACCTCAGCTAACCACCACTTACTGACTGAAATCTGATTCAACTAACTACTTTATTGACCTCTGTCAGTTTCTTGTCCTCCAAACCCTCAAATTTTCCTCCAGAACCAGCAATCTTCAATCCCCAAATATCTAGCTCTAGAACCCTACTAAATATGTCAGCTGTCCTCTACTGACTCTTATTTGACTCAAGTCTGATTAAGCTGATTCAGATATCCTCACCTCTGTGTCCTTTGACATTCACAAGCCTTCAAATACTTTGGATCCTACAAAGATTGAACACTATATATATGTATTTATGTATGTATATATGTATGCATACATATATATGTACGTACGTATGTGTGTGTGTGTATGTATGTATGTATGTATATGTATGTATGTGTGTTTGTATGTATGTAGAGAGAAAGAGACGCACACACACACACACTTATATGCATGTATGTATATATATGTGTATGTATATATGTATACATACACACACACACACACTCACACAGACACACATACACATATACATATACCATATACATAGGCGTGTGCGTGCGCACACACACACACACACACACACATACATATATATATACTTAGACATAGGCATATAGATATACATGTAGTTGTACATAAACATAGATAAAGATACACATATACATATACATAGGCACACACACTCACACAATACGTATACATATACACAATCACACAGACACACATACACATATACATATACCATATACATAGGCGCGTGCGCGCGCGCACACACACACACACACATATATATATACTTAGACATAGGCATATAGATATACTTAGACATAGGCATATAGATATACATGTAGTTGTACATAGACATAGATAAAGATACACATATACATATACATAGGCACACACACTCACACAATACGTATACATATACATAGATATAGACATAGATATATGCATAGACACAACACTCACATACACACATATATATTTATGTTTACACACACACACACACACACATACACACACACAGAGGCACATGTGTGTGTGTGTGTATATATATATATATATATATATATATTCATAACTTTATACACACAGACATACATGTATATATTTGTACGTATACATATATGTACTTTCACAATATTATACAGTTGTTTTTTTTAAATCTTTGTTTAGTTCATGCATACATAAGTTCACACGAGTATATACACATACACATACACATATACAAACACAAACACAAACACAAACACATGTGCACATGTATATACACATACACAAACACATGTGCATGCACAAGGATATGCACATCTAATTCCCATCCACATGCACATAGACATATACATACACATACACATACACATACACATACATGTACATATGTACACGTACATATATACATACACATTTGCATACATATACACATACAAAATTTCATACATGTATATATGTACATGTACATATGTACACGTGCATATACACATACACATTTGCATACATATACACATACAAAATTTCGTACACATACACAGGCACATGCATATACATACACATACATACACACATGCACATACATATGTATACACAAACACATATATAGACACATATAAGGATATTGGAGGAGTGGAGCTTCCAAAGAGATCTTGGGAGCCTCAAGGAACGTGAGCTCAAAGAATTGGTAAGTACCCAATGATTGTTGTGTCTATTGCTTCTCCCGTTTGCGGATGTGTGGAGTTCCCTCTTGGGAGGTGTGGTAGCCCATAACATTTTTGGCACCACTGCTGGGGAAACACCTTTGTTTCTTCCATCCTCCTCTTAGAGCTTCAGCTCTCCCACTATGCAAGATTCACCATTACCTTTGCATTTGGAAGGTGCAATGTGAAGAAACTGTGTAGATAAGGTTTGAGTGGTAGATAAAAATTTACAGAAAATCGTGTGTTGGAAGTGTGGATGAGTACCTAGAGGAAAGGTTCACTTAGTTTTATCTTCAATTTTATTGTTTTTCATCACGAATTCCTACAGCATGAGCTAGCAGGAGGTGACATGTTTTGTTATGTTATTTAAAAACTCACAAAAACTACAAAAATAAGGAGTCATTGGTTGTGTTCATGACCTGCATTGCATTCCTAATCCTTGGCACAACCTGTTTGGATAAATTGGGAAGAGAAATAACCCTCTGAACCATCATTCTATTTACGCGGTTGTTAACACGTGAAAGTGGAGGAAATGTTTCATGACGTGAAACATAACCTATTACTTCATGGCGTGAAACACCTTCAGTGCCAGGAATCTCGGGATTACCTTACTAAAATTAGGTCGTCTTATGTTGACACATCTAACATAATGAAACCGAAAATTCTTATCACGTGAAATAGCAGTGAAGCGTTTCACGACGTGAACCACACTTTGTTTCATGGCATGAACCATATTCTGTTTCACGACGTAAAGCATTTGTTACTTCACGGTGTGAACCATAACCTACTACTTCACAGGTTAATACTTCACGAGTTAACCCTTCACGTGTTAGTAGTTCATGAGTTAAGCTTTCACGGACACTGATAGTTCACGACTTAAGGGTTGTCAGACTAGTGGTAAGAGAAGTACCCTAATTACACCATTGGAGTCTATCTAACTCAAATTGAAGTAACTCTGAGCTGAAAATTGGAAACGTGAAACATTAGATGCCACAATGTGAAAAACAGTTCATGATGTGAACAACATTCTGTTTCACGGCATGAACCGCGGCTGCTACTTCACGATGTGAACCATTCTTTACGGTTTCATGAATATCTACCATTTCATAGTTAGAAAAGACAACTTGGTAGAAAAAAAGGAAAAACAGTTGGAGTAGTGATTTCGCATATCGAAATACATTCTCATGCACTTGAGGTTTGGTAAACTCATTGGAGATGACCTTACCCTCATGCACTTGAGGTCTGGTAAACTCATTGGAGATGACCTTACCCTTGCCAATAGTGCATAATCACCTAGGTTCTTCCTACCAAAGGAGTGTTGGTTCAGGCCACTGAGCAAGCACTCAATTGAGTGTTTTAGCTTGGAGGAATCTGACCACCACAAAAACAAGTAGTGAGGAATCCAAGGGCTAAGATTCTTTGGCCTTGGAGAGGAAGAAAAGACCTCTTCTCCTATGAGATCCAGTGGAATCTTTGATATGGCCAAGGGATTTTTTGGTCTCTAACGACACAGAAGATGAAGCGCAATCTATGGGCAGGGGCCCTTCAACAAGTGTAGGACATAGTCTAAGACCAGAATTACCAACCCAATCTTATGGCCCTAGGAATACTAACATAGTAAGGATCACTGGGATGACTCCCAGGGTTAGAAGGGAGATCAGGAAACATTAGGAAAAAAGGGAGCTCATTTTGGGACCTTTTACGGTTTGGAAAAATAAGCTCTCAACCAATCAACAGAGGGCCAACGTAACGTTGGAAATTCACAAAAATAAGAGAAAATAGATAAAAGAAACAATATTTTATGTAGGTACAAGCGTGCTACATTAATGTGGAGATTGGTTTTTTATTCTCACAAGATCTTTGGACATGAAGATAGAATCTAGTCTGACATTTTCTCTGACAAGGGCCTTCTCGCTTCCACCTTCCTTTGAACTTTGAAATGTTGTGCTGCCTTTCCTTCGAAAGGTCTACCATTCTACACCACTGCCTCATTGTGCAGTAGCCCCTTCTTTTCCAAAACTGCTCCCTTGGTCCTGTTTGGCTTAGAGTAAGATGTTTCTTGTCAACTGTCTGTCTGCCCACTTTCTCTTTCTTGAAACTTCACTTTGTTATCTTGTTTACATTACTTTGCTGTGGTTACAGATTTAGAAGGTCTCCATGGTGAATAAAAACTATGGCCGTTCTTGTGGAAGACGCTCTGTGGATGATAATGCTATGAAGGCAAAATTATACCATGCATCCTTACCCCGTCGACTTGCTTCTTCTATTTCTTTGGTAGAGAATTCAAGTACAGTCAAAATGGAAGGAACTTGGGAAAGGTTTAGTGTTTCGAAAGGAGCATGGGTGCTCATGCAACCTAGCAAAAGAAAGAGACCCCAGACAAAAAACATTTTCTTGGCGTCATGGAAGGGAAGAGTACGAGATTTTAAAATCACCAGAGGGAAGATATCGGTGAAAGAAGTTTTGATTCAGCATGTGTACATGCATAAAGAACTTGTCTTGCGAGACTATCCAAATGATCTTCCGTAACACAGGCCTAATTGTATATTTTTCTATTGTGGTTTTGTTCTTTATGAGGTGTATGGATTTTGTTCTATTGTGGTTTTGTTCTTTATGAGGTGTATGGATTTTTAAGATAAACCTTTCTTTCTTTGCGTATTGACATTCTTGTGTTATTTTATTTCAGATTTATACCCTTCATCGTATGAGACATGGCAAAACATCGATTGTATTCTGGGATTTATAGATTTTTTGCATGGATCGATAGGAGAACAACAATACCAAGGTCGATGTGCAACAGAGCTAGATCAATCGGGTATATTTTTTACTGATCATTTTTATCAGTTGTGCTGGACAATGCTAACACACATGGTGTGTTAAGAAAACAAGACCTTCCGGCATGGAATTCAGTGGATTGGCCTCTCCCACATTTTAGTGTTACAGAGGCATATAGGGCCAAGCTTTTCAAAGAAGTACAGAAAGCTCTGAGGCCCAATATTGCCACAAGGATAATAAAAATTTCTTTATACATGCCTCTCACAATTTTTGTAGACTTGTTTACCTTTCCAGTGAAGGTTTCAAAAACAATGTTCACAGTTAAAGCAACAAGTCTAGCATGCATGCCACAATTTTTGGATAAAGGTTGGGATAAGAAGACATGTAGTTCAGTGTTTTGTGAGGTTGTCCAACCTTCTATGCAACTGAAGTACATGGTTGCATCACAAAATTTTATTTTTTCTTTTTATTATAAGCGCAGTCGAATGCTAGGTACAAAACTAGTCCCAATGGATCAAGATGAAGATTCTTTTGGTGCAAAAAATAAACTTCTTGATATTGATGTTGTTGAGAATGGTGATGTGCTAGTCAATATCTCATTAAGACAATGTTGCTCCCTAGCTCAATTGCGCAATGACATTCTGTTTGAGACAGAAGGTTCTATTTCAAAGGACTTTTTATTTATCTACAACAATAAGAAGGTATACCATCTGAGTTATCCTAGTCTCATTAAGCACTGCTCTTAGTTTACTTTACCCTATTGTTTCATATTGCTTTTTTGCAGGTGCTCAAAAGAAGAGAGAGTTCAATAAAATGCAAAGACATTGAAAATTTGAAAATTGAGATAACACAGACTCCATAAACAAAGGTATTATATTCAATAAAGTAAAATTTTGTACAGAAGTGTTTAATTATATATGTAGAACATACTCTTGACAACCATTTTCTATTTATCTACAGGCTGATCCAGAGGCTGCTCTACATGGTCCAAGCTCACCGTATCATCTTTTTTTGGAGAATCTATTTTCTGCTGCTCCATCCTGTCGTGTACAGTCTCTTGGTGCTCTTGGTGCTGCTCCATTGTCTCCTCTACTGCCCCTGGAGCATCTGCTTGCTGCTGCTCCATCTTCTCCTCAATAACATCAGCAGCAGAGCAGGTCCTTGTTCTTGTGGCTTCTCCTCATCAGCACTAG
This sequence comes from Cibotium barometz, assembly GCF_041138505.1. Taxonomy (NCBI): domain Eukaryota; kingdom Viridiplantae; phylum Streptophyta; class Polypodiopsida; order Cyatheales; family Cibotiaceae; genus Cibotium; species Cibotium barometz. The sequence goes on from NC_141053.1 coordinate 15,731,423, forward strand.
GTCCTTGTTCCTGTGGCACCACATCAGCATCATCTGTGTCATCAAGGTGTATGACACCTTCTCGAACTTTAGAGCTCTCACCCAACTCGACAGTAGCTTGTACAATAGGTTTGGGGAAGGCATACTTCAAAAACTTCCAAATTGTATCAGCTCTGTGAAACTATATACATAGTTCGAGCTGAAGCTATCTTCTCTCATCTGCAATGAGATATGATGATTTAGAACACTTTGTACCAATATCAATTATTTTGAAGCTAAATGAAAATTATTTTTTCTTACAAGCTCTGGCTGTCCTATCTCAAAATAGCTTGAAAGTATATATTTGGCACTAATCAGCACTCTCCAGCCACAGGTACTTGAATCATCTTGTTGTGGTGTCTGGAAAGTTGGAAAGATATGTTAGAAACTGTTAATATCTGAACAAAACAAAATTATTCAATAAGTTCAAAGGCATAGCATGAAATAGACATCAGTAGAGGGAACGACTTTCTACCTCTAAATCTATTGGCTCTATTGAATCCAAAAGATTGACATTAGGAGGACAGTGATCCAATGCATCTAGAAGCCTTCTAATACAACTGCAATACATATAATTCAGTTAGTGTGCATTAAATCAAAATAATGAAAGTTAAAAATAGAGCACACACCACTTACAATTTCAGCTCTCTGTGTGTGTTTCTAAGAGAGTTGAATAAAAAGCATTGCTTCTGCTGGGGATGTCAATAGAAGCAAAGCTCCAGTGATCACTGCATAAGGAAAAAAGCATTAAGAAATCAAAGGCTACAAGAGTTCTCAATCTTGAAGAAAAATCCCAAAAGAAGCAGTCACCCACATACTTGTTATGGTATGGAAGTAGCAAAATATCGACCACATCAAAATCGCAGTGTTTGAACCAATTGGAAATATCCATGGGAGTTTTCTTTGGATCTCTTAACTTGAAGGAAATGGCAAGATCAATAATATGAACTGTATGCTGTACAGGGTGGTTAAGCCAGCTTCTCATCATGCTACATTGGACCAAACAATAATTAGGGTAGGGTGTAAAGGAGGAGGTACAATAAGGATTGTTTTGCAAATAAATGTAAAATAAAAGACACTTACTAGAGCATTGCAAGAATGATAGTATCTGAAAAATACTCATTCTTATGAGCCAATGCTGCCAAGCATGGTTTTGTCAAGTCAAAATTATTCTCTGAAGTTTCATCCTCAATATGGACAACTATGTTAGGGCCCAGCTCTTGCAACCTTCTCTGTATCTGCAGCTCCATCTGTACAGTCTCCACATCTATAGCAGATTTGGATTCTTTTATTTGCTGCTTGAGTGACTCCTCATAAGCAGCTTTCCCTCTGGTGCTCTTTGAGTGGGTTACTTCAACAACCTTAACCTCATCTACCTTCAACTTTCTTGTAGGTGGAATTAATAATATGTCTCTCATTTTTATGTCCTGCCATTCCATAGGATGGACCAGCTTGTCATACCTCCATCTCACTCTGGACAAAGTGTTGAAGTCTTTGGCCATCAGAGTTACCCTGTGAGCATGGGCTGCTAGCATTGCATCTTCAAAATATTTCTCTAAGTAATCCTTTGCCATTTCCTTAAGGAAAGAATGGCAGTCCTGTTCCACCTGAAACCAAGGTGCCAACTATCACATATGTCTCTCACTAGTCTCTGAAAAGGTGCCTTGGGGATTGCAAAGCCTATAGCTTTCTGTTGCTTCCTGATCTCCTTTAGCACACCTGCACCATGTTTCAATCTCTTGGACTTTTGCTAGAGCAAGCTCATTGGCTTCCCCTTTGTAAGATTCCTCCCCAGCCTCTCAAAATGTCCAGCATCTTCCCCTGTAATCAATCCCCTCTTCAGAAATATAAAAGATCTTATTTCTAATTGTTTTAACCTAGAGAGAGAAAATATTCTAGAGAGAGAATATTCAGATTTTTAATATTTTTGGATAGAAAATTATCCCATCTTGTTAAAATAAGTTCCCTTGAAACAAAATTTCAAAAAGAACTTCCAATGTGCAATTGGAATTAAATGGAAATGGGTATAAAGGACCTTAGCCTAAGGGTCTAGATTTTCAGAAATTTTTGGATTATGGTCCAATTAAGGTTCCTTTGGGCCAATAAGATCAATCCATGTGTGTGGGGGAGATAAATCCAATTTTGTAAAAGAAGATACCCAAAAATGAGTAAATGCTCACATAAGATGAAGAGTTGACTATGTACAAGGTTTATTAGTTGAAAACTATGAGCAATATTAAAAATATGAGATATTTTGGGTATAAGGATTCCATTTTGACACCTATGTAAGGAAGGGAGTCCCTTCAACGCTCACATAAGATGAAGAGTTGAAAATGTACAAGGTTTATTATTTAGTAAGAAACTATGAGTAATATTAAAATATGAGATATTTTGGGTATAATGATTCCATTTTTGACACATCTGTAAGGAAAAGGAGGGCCTTCAATGAGGCGCCTAACTCACATGCTTGAATGAGTTTTAAACTCAAAAATAATGTGATATTTTTATCTCTCCTCTCTCTTGAACCAAACCAAATCAAAATGGAACCAAATCGAATCAAAAAGTAACCAAACTAGGTCCAAATCTAGTCCAAATTCAACCAAACTAAATTTGGAAAATTCTAGAATTCAGTTAGCTTTGGTTAGAGCTTCCCTCTCCTATAAATAGAACGTGAGTCCTTTGAAAAAAAGGAAAGAATTTTACTATACTAGAGTTATGCTGAAATAATGCTAATTTCTACTATTCTCTTAAATTCTCTCCAAATTGAAGAAATTGGAGCTTCCCTCTTTCTTCAATCCCCATTGGTGGCTCCATCAACATACTTAACCAATTGATTGGTTGGGGGCCTCTACCGTGAACAAAGAATCAAGCAAATTGTAAGGTAAATGGTGAATTTTGATCTTTTCTATAATTTCTCAATGCTTCTCTCTTCTCAACCCCTCTCAAGCTTGAGAAGCTTATTTGGAATGGTCTTTGAATGCTATTGAAGTTAATTGATGAATGGTAGTGAAGAGTTACATAATTTAATGAATGCTATTGAAGTTAATTGATTAATGATAGGAAAGAATTACATAAATTTCCATTTATACTTAATTCTAATGGTTTTTATGTAATTTCTCTCTCTCACTCAAGAAATAGGATTGTTTTAAAGTTAGCTCATGCTAAGAAAAAGGCAATTTCATATTGGGTGTGTAAGTGGTGTGACTAGTTTTATGTTTGCATGAACTTCCGGCTAGGGGGCCTTTGCTGACAGAGAGTCAAATGAGGACGTCTCGCGTAGCAAGGTCGATCGAGGTCTTGACCAGCCTCGGTTCGATTTAAATGGTGAGCTTCCGGTACGGTGGATGAGGGACCAAGGAAGCGGCCTATGAGTGAAGCGCTAGGTCACCTGCGAAGGATCCTAGAGGGTGCTGACCATACGGTGCTCGGGCTCTGGGTCGCCGAAGATACCCACACGTGCATCGTGGAAGATATTGGAACAAGAAATAAGAGTTGTTTTCTGAAACCGGGCATGGATCTGGTTGATTGACCTTGCTGGTCCTCAACGGATGAGTCCATGGCTCTTTTATATGGATCTGTGGGTTGATCTTGCTGATCTTCCACAGAGATTCCATTCTGTTATATGAATATATTGCCGATTACTATGAGCTAGGAACTATGGAAAAGGCCCCTGAATGAGTGAAGAGGTGGTGAGCGTTCTGGTTGTTTGCCAATGATGCCATAAGTATACCGATGAATGAATGACTGGAAATAAGGATTCAACCAGAGACTATGAGGATTGTCATCAGTGACATAATGGTTTCATTAAAGGATTGTTTTAAAGTTAGCTGATGCTAAGAAAAAGGCAATTTCATATTGGGTGTGTAAGTGGTGTGACTAGTTTTATGTTTGCATGAACTTCTGGCTAGGGGGCCTTGGAACTCTTTTTCTTGGTACCTGGGACAAAACCTAACCAAATTCTTAATTGGATCCCATCACTACAGTGGTTGGGCGGTTGGCTAACCCATGGGACTGGATGGGGTTAGGCTGGACTGATGGATCCGTAAATCGAGACTCAATTTCTGTTATTAAGATAGATAAAGTAAATCCCGGATAGTAATTGTTCTATGGATACGAATCAACGGCTGTGCCTCTTGATGGGAAAAAAAGTGTTGATCCCAATGATCCAAGTGCAAGTTTCTTCCTTGATCTGACCGAGTATCTTTATAGTTGCGGTCGGATCAGCTTGATCAGTAATGGTCTTGACTACGTTAGAGTAAAAAGTTATCCTGGTGGAATCGCCCGTGCTTTCCGGATAAGGGAAGTTTTTCCAAGGTTTGGTTTTGGAAAAACCGACGGATTAGTCTCTTGTCCGGATATCCGTGCACTTGGGGCGAGTCCCCAAGTGTGGAACCCTGCCCCGCGCAAGAAGTGCTACTTCCGCTGCTAGTACCCCGAATCCATTGCGCGGTGGGGACAGGGATCTTTCAGTTGGTATCAGAGCGAATTGGTTAATAAAGATCAACTGAGAAGCCAAATATGTCAAAAATTTATCAAGAAGCACAAAAAGGTTGTAATTGTGTGATATAATTCATACAATTTGATATTCAAACTAAAAATTCATAAATTAGTAATTGGGTCTTCAAATAGAAGTACCGCAATTATATGGAACCCTGACTTGCTTGAGGCCTAGACATGATGGTATTTACCTTATAGTTCTAAGTAGCATGACTACCCATATATACCGAGGGTATAACTGCAGTTCTTTACCGGCAGTATATACGAGTAAATCTAAGACTTCAAATTATAAGCATTAATGCTATCCAGATGATGATTTCGAATGTGGTTGATATGATTTTTAATTCTATTTGAGAACTGATGAATTGATTTGGATTCTGATTGAAAAATGATGATCCCTGAAAATTGGTTGAAATGTAATAAGCTGAGCGAAACCTCAATGAGGATGAATGGGACGAGTCCCTGTGATGATATTCATAATTGGAATGATGATAATGATTTTAGCAAATCACTATGAGATTAGTGGATTGTACTGTCAAATTGCTACTGTTTACACTTGACTCGGTATATCAAGTTAAGGGATGACAAATTGAGAACTTGCTTGACTGAAATTCCCGTGGAGGAATGTTCAGAAAGAAAATTTTTTGATCTAATGGACCATTATTGTGTTAAAGATATGAATGATATGATCTGAAATGAATTGTTATTTAATGATGAGTTCTATATAAGGGATATTTATCCCTTATATAGATGAGTTCTATATAAGGGATATTTATCCCTTATATAGATGAGTTCTATATAAGGGATATTTATCCCCATATTCTGTTGGGTTGACCAAAATATAAGGAACCCCAGAATAAATTGGATCTTAAGAAAAAGAGTTGTCCTCTACTTTACGAGATGAGGACATCTCGCACTTTTTAAGTGGGGTAGAATGTAAGATTCCTCCCCAGCCTTCGAGGTATGCAGGAGTAAGAACCTCCCTTTCTGATCTTATAATTATTTCCTCTCTAAATAAAAGAAAGATTCTGTTTAAAAAAGGAAGACCCTTTCCCCAGAATACTTCTCAAAAGTCCCACCTGTTTTAAGGATTATGAACGATGAGTTCAGAAGTGAGAACCGGTGTTTTGGATGCCAAGGTTTTGGTCATCAATTAAAAGACTGCCCAGGATCGACAAAAGCAGTATGCAAATAAAAAGAGGGCAGTCACAGAATTCAAAGAAGCAGATATGGTCTTCATTCGAGTACGGCCCAAAAGAAGTTCTTTATCTCTTAGGAAGTATAAGAAGTTATCCCCCAGATATTGTGGGCCATATCGGATTTCAATGAAAGTAGGTGACTTAGCGTACGAGCTTTTTCTACCTCATCATCTCAAAGTTCATAATGTATTTCATGTGAATCTTCTATAGAAATATGTGCCAAACCCAAATCATGGAAAGACGGTAAAACTTCAGTGACAAGATACCGTTGACTTCTAAGTTACGCTAACTCCTTCCTTTATATAAGTCGTAACTTTTACTTGCCGCTCGCAGTAATCTTACTTCCATCGATCTCCTTTCTTTCTTAATCTCCTTCATGGCTTGGCAACAGGAATTGGTTTTATCCACATGATGATTTCTCACCTTCAAGATGCAAGTGAGTCTGTGAAGAAGGATTTTATAGAACTGTATGAGCGCTCACTTTTCCCTCACTTGGGAACTTCTGTAGCTTAGACCAAATGGCGGACCTATCAAGACATAACTAGGGTAACACCCTGGGGTCAGCAGCACTTTCGTAACAATGTCCGCTTGGCTATGGTTATTGAAGCTTTGGGTTTGGGTCCCCGATACTATTGTGTGATGAGATCAAGGCATATTGGGTTTTCTGAGCGGGTCTTCTTACTGGCGTGTTTTCTTCCTCATCAGAAGATATGTCTTTACCCCGTTTTTGGCTTGCCTCTCAGAGGTCCTTTTGTTAGATCACCTCATACCACTGAGGTAGGTGCGGCAATAACCAGCCGAATTATTCCCATAGATGAGTTACCTTATACATGTGCAGCTTGTGAGTGCTGCTTTTGTGACCATATGATGGACGGGCTTATGGAAGTGTAAAGAGTTCTTCTATCTTTACTGTATATGTTCCAAGAGTGAATAAAGTTGAAATCTTTGTTCTTGTCTTGAATCTTGCTCTCTTTGAGACTTTTCTTGGTGGTTAATCTTAATTAAATTTTCTCTCAGTCTCATATTCGTGTATCTTGCAAAATTACCCCCAGTTTGCGAGATGAGGACATCTCGCCTTTTTCAAGTGGGAGAGAATGTAAGATTCCTCCCCAGCCTCTCAAAATGTCTAGCATCTTCCCCTGTAATCAATCCCCTCTTCAGAAATATAAAAGATCTTATTTCTAACTGTTTTAACCTAGAGAGAGAATATTCAAATTTTTAATATTTTTGGATAGAAAATTATCTCATCTTGTTAAAATAAGTTCCCTTGAAACAGAAATTCAAAAAGAACTTCCAATGTGCAATTGGAATTAAATGGAAATGGGTATAAAGGACCTTAGCCTAAGGGTCTAGATTTTTAGAAATTTTTGGATTATGGTCCAATTAAGGTTCCTTTGGGCCAATAAGATCAATCCATGTGTGTGGTCGACCTTGCTACGCGAGACGTCCTCCATTGACTCTCCGTCAGCAGTTGCAACTTTATCAGTTAGGTCTCCACGACCTTAATCACAAGACGGTCAAAATGCTTCCCCAGCATTCTTGACATAAAACAGCCATTTACAAACAGCATTTACAAACAGTTTACAAATACAGTTTCTATATTAACTCTCATTTTTTCACATTATCCCTCATTAATCCACATTACTTATTCCACATTCCATGTATATGTGTACTCATCCAATCACCTCCTTTTCCATCTCTTCACTTCAGATTCCTTCACATCACATATCATATATTCACATCCATATCCACATCCATACATCCACATCCACATCCACATTCACATCCATACATCCACATCTACATGCTTATCTCCATTTTCACATCCTCATTTATACATCCACATCCCATATCCACATTCATACATACACATCCATATCCACATCCACATCCACATCCACATTCACATCCATGCATCCACATCTACATTCACATTCACATACATCCACATCCACATTCCCATACATCCACATCTATACATCCACATTCCACATTCACATCTACATTCACATTCACATACATGCATCCACATCTACATTCCCATACATCCACATCTATATATCCACATTCCACATTCACATCTACATTCACATTCACATACATCCACATCTACATTCACATTCACATACATCCACATCCCCATTCCCATTCACATCTATACATCCACATCTACATCCACATACATACATACATCCACATCCACATTCCACATTCACATCTATACATCCACATCTACATCCACATTCACATACATCCACATCCACATTTCCATTCACATCTATACATCCACATCCATTCACATCTATACATCCACATCTACATCCACATTTACATCTATGCATATACATCTTCATGCATATATCCATTTTCATGTTCATACTTCCACACTCCCATCTCCATATCCACACATCCACATACATACATCCATTTTCACATTCCCATTTATATAACCCCATATACCTTCACATCTAATCTTTTACATCACATCCATTCTCGCCCTATCACAACCCATATACATCTTATCCTATCACATACACTTCTTACCTCATCCCCCCATACACATCTTAATTCATCTTATCACATCCTAACTTATTTCATAAGCATCTTATCACCTCTTATCACACCTCTTATCACATCCTATCACTTTCCATACGCATCTTATCAATTCTTATCACATCTCATACACCTCTTATCACATCTTATCACATTTCATATCTTTTTTTTTTCTTTTTTTAAAGAGAATTCTTTTATTTGATATAAGATTTCTCTACACATTTATTTATACATAAATTCCATTTAAGGAGACTAACACTTTCGAAATTAAAATCAATCTTTTATGCATCTTCTTATGCATGATTTCAATTTGGTAGGGAATTATACTTTTAGAATAAAAGAATTTCTCTTATGCATCTAAGTTAAGCATAAAATCCATTTATGAGGAAAATCATACTTTTAGTATAAAAAGAATATCTTTTATGCATACCTATATGCATGAAATCCAATATG